>NC_137280.1:89040000-89355000 GCF_054371585.1 Giraffa tippelskirchi | reverse complement strand
TCTCGGAAGCCAGTCATAAACCCGACTTCTCATCACCCGAATTACTTCAGGGCGCTTTGATGGTGTTAGGTCCTTTTCCTTTTCCACGTGCGGATGACTCAGCCCTCTCCAGCTGCGACTGGAGAGGTGACCCGGGGCAGCGGTTGACACTGTGCTCCGTACTCTTGACCCAGAGGTGCCCTATCCCCGCCGCATTCACTCCCCCCAAGCTTCCAGACCACACTTAGCTCCCCTTTCCTCTCTTTTTATTCTTCGAGTCATATTTTCCCTCTTCTTTAAAAAAATTATTTTCAAAATTGCAAAGGAGTTTTTGTACTTTTTTTCCTTAACGTGAGACAGAGGCTGGATGATGGAAACAGGCATTAAAAAAAAGGGGGGGTGGGTGGAATATATATGCCGGCAGTCGGTGGAGCTCAAGCCTCGCCTGTTTGGCGACTGAGCTTTTCGGTCGCCGGTTCCCTGGTAGAACCGACGTGGGACACCTGGGATGTCTGCCGCTGAAAAGGCGCTGGAGAAATGCGAGGAATGATTATGATTTTAATAAAATTGTCTCTCATTTAGGGAGCGCGCTTCTGCACTGCCTCTGTCGTCGGAGCCCGGGTTTGCCACGGCAAAGTCTGTAATCAGAGAAAAATACCAGCTTTGTTGAGGGTTAGAATATATCATTGGCTAATGTGTGTGGTTTTTTTTTTTTTTTAATAATGCTAAGCATTGGAATAATTAAAGAGTGAGAAATAACTCGTCTCTCCTCTCCCCTCAGCATTGTCTTATTTAAGGGTGGAAGGCGCACTTTTAGGCAAAGCTGGTTAGTTTTAATTTAGGCTTTTTTTTTTTTTTTCTCAACTGCCTTCCCTCCGCGCTGGTCTGATTCGCAAATCCCCAAACTGGCACAAGCCGGGAAACTTGCCTCTGCCGCCGTTCTTCTCCCGGAGTTGGAGCCTCCCTTTCCTTTTCCCCCCTCTTCAGAGAGAACCCTCTCCTCGTCCCTCCCCCGCCTCTGGGCCCTGACCCACTGCCTGGTTTTCGCTAGAGCGATTTAAAAAAGAAAGGAAGAAAGGAGCCGAGCTCTGGTACCCCCGTGCCAGCCGAGGGCGTGTTTCCCTGGCCGCTGGCTGGTGGGAGAGTCAAACCCGGTGGCTGTCGGGTGTAGGGTCTCAGATAGAGTCTTGCCCTGCAACACCCCCCTCCAAAAAAAACCAAGTAATCAAATATTTCTAAAGATTGTAGGCTCATAGAGCTCAGATCCCTTGTCATATTTTAAATTAAGCAGAACAGTTCTTTCTTTCCAACCTCATATGCAATAGGAAGAGAAAATTCAGTCCTCGAGAGCTTACCTTGGCAGCCCTGTGCCCTTAGTGGAGGGGAGAGCTGCCTACTTGGGCTGAGCCTGGCGTCCAGCCCCACCATGGTGCCGCTACCCACAGGGCCTAGATTTGGGGCAGGAGTGCAGGGTCCGGGGCAGTGGTGGGAACAGCCTGGGGAGATATGAGAATAGAAAGAAGAAGCACTTCATAAGGATTGTAGAGGTTTGCTCCCGGCTCCTCAGAGAGGAAGCTGCTGCCTTGGTCATTCCCCCAGGTGTGGGGGGAGGACGGGCTTGCAAGGAAAAGAGGCTTCCGCGGTGCTCTGGGAAGACACAGCTGCCATGAGAAAGGAAAGGTGAAAGTGGGCAAGAAATTGGGGGTAGACGCTTGTACAATGGCTTTGAGTTGCAGAGGGAGTTATTTATTTATTTATTTGCTTCAGGTGTTTTCAATTAAATGTGTTCCTGTTTTATTTTCCTTGTTATTCGGTGCTTAGACTTTTCAGCAATCCCTTGCATTCATTTTTTTTTTTTTTTACATAAGCAGAAACTTTTTTACCCCTCGGAGAGATATTGTGGGAGGTATTTTGCCTTCAGTGCTTTCTCTTTCCTGCTTTTTTTAAAATTTAATTTAAAAATTATAAAGTAAATTTAGTGCGAGTGAGAGTGACGGGGGAGCCAGCTGGGGCTGAATGCAGGGAAGGTGGAGGCAGCTGCAGCAGAGTTGGGCCTCCAAGCCCCACCCCAGGACCCCCTCACACTGTAGGCCCCCTTCTGCCGATACCAACCCCTTCCTCTCCCTGGGAGGCTCTTCTGGATAGGGATGAGGAGAGTCTGTCCTGATAGGTGCTCATTCACACTTCAGGAACCCCTGACTCCGCAGAGCCACGTTCCTTTTATGACCCACACATACCAGGGCCCCCCAGTTCCTGCCTGCTTACTCCCCCTCAGTCACTGTGGCTGTTCTGTTGAATTGAGCTTGGTGGGCCCTGTATGTCTCCCACATTTGCCCTGCTAGTCTGCTAACCCCACTGCGCAGTTGGTTGCCCTGTTGAAGGGATCAGAGTAGGGCAGGCACAGAAAGAGACAGGCAGACAGACGGAGGTGTAGATACCCCTCTGCAGCAGTGAGGATTTAAGAGGCTTCTTTACACTATGAATTTTTATGGTCACATGAGTAGTGCACTCAGCTCTGTAATGCACGTGTATACTTAGGTGCTCAAATCTGAGGCTACCGGTGTGGGCAGGATCTATTTCTAACACATATGAATTATGAGAACACTGGAGTTGAAAAACTGAAGGCCTCTTGAGCGGTGCTGAAAATATTCTATTTCTTAATCTGGGTGGGGGTATACAGATGTGTTCACTTTGTGAAAACATATTGAGTGGAAGCCTTATAACTGTGCGCTTTCTTTCTGTGTATCACACTTAAGTTTAAAAGTTTGTTGTTTTTTTTTAGGAAGGCACAGCCTCAAAAGTAAAGGCCGAGGGTTACAAAATAATAATAACCATTATTTAAATAACAATGCTCTCCAGCCTGTTTTGCTCAGGTATCCCCACTGAGGAATAGTGGGAAGGCTTGTAAAAATTAGTCGGCTGATAAAAAAAACTCGCAGGCATGTGGCCCACGGAAACTTCCTGACCCATCCACGTGTGCACAGTGCCTGGAAACTGTCTCCAGACTTAGGTTTAGCTGTGGGATTTTTACATCTCAGGACCAAAGGATAAAAAGTGGTAAGGAAGATGTTCCATGCCAATTACATTTTGCTGTCAACATCTGGAAAGCAAAATTGCAGCTGTTCTCCCCTCTCCATTACCACCTCGTCTTTTTTTTTTTTCTGCACACTTAAATATTTTGTTCTTATGCCATCCGTACTTCGGTTTTCTGCACTGTTAAAACATTTTCATGGCTCTGATGAAATTGAGTTGCTGGGTTTGGGCTTTAAAAAATATATGTGTATATGTCTGTGTCTTACAGTCTGACAGTATAATTTTTCTTGAGTGATTTATTTGAACAAGCCTGCAATCAGTGGATAATCCTCTCCCCTATCCAACCCTTTCTCACCTTCCCAGCACCGTTCAGGCCCAGAGCTTGGGGGAGAGCGCTTGGCTACCCTTGCCTCGGCTCCCTTGGGCAGGTACTGACAGCTTCGCCCTCCACGGCCCTTCTGCGGTGTTTTTGTTTTCCCTTCGCCCCCCAAAAATATTTGAACCAAAAAGCCTCTTTTTTTTTTTCCTCCACCCACAGCAAACTGAAAGGGCTAGTGAACCGTGATTCAACAGAGCGAGGGCGCCTCTTTTCTTCCTTAGCATTAATTAACTCAAGTTCGTTAGGACGTTGGGTCTGTCGCCCACAGTTTTCTCTTGTGTGTGCTGAATCGGGTCATAGAGGGAGACTTCCCATGCAAACAGTTTGTGTTGGAGCTGGAGGACACAGAGGGGGAGAGAGGGTAAGAAAGAAAGGGAGCCAGTGAGGGATGGATTGTGGCCGAGGGGTGGGCACAGTCCTAAGCTCTGAGCACCCTGGTGCCAGCCTCCGAAGGGGCTCTACACCAGGGGAATGAGGATTCTCGGATTTCCTTGGCAGTGATCCTGATAATAAAATAGTTGGGCGGCAGGGGACAATGCATTTTGAGGGATTGAAAAATGTCTTCCTTCCAACTCCTAAAATTGTACATTTGGGGGAAGCCGCTTCCCTGAACAGGGCCCGCCCAGTTCCCCGAGCCCTCGAGCCCTCGGAGCAGTGAAAACCTCGGGCTGTTCCCATCCTGGCCACCGGCTCTCTGCCCCAGGCTCCGGGCACTGCCTGTTGCCACAGCAACTGCAAGAAAGAGGTTCTCTGGGCCGAGGGGAGTGCCGACCAGGCAGAGGGCACCCGGAGCTCAGAGAAACTTCCCTCTTGCCCTGGCCCTTTTCTCCTGTGGCAGAGGCAATATACCCAGCAAACAAGAGGGTGTCAGGGCAGGAGCCCACCAAGAGGACCTGTGAAGGCCACAGGAGTTGCCTCCAAAATGCATGGGCGAGTGGTGGGGGAAGGGAAAGGACCGTCTTCCCTGGAGGATCCCCAGGCTTTTTCTGGGGTCGGTAGATGGCTGCCGGGCTTTGGGTTTTCAACATTTTGCTGTTTGTTCTGGCCTCCTCTCTTGCCCTCCAGATATTTTCACAATGTGCTGGGCACAGACCTCATCTTCACGTGCTTGTCTCCCCTTCCCGTGCCTCTTGTCAGTTTTTCAGTTCTCCTTTAGAGGAAGTTGTAAAGTTGGCTTGTGGGGTTCTTCCTTCATCCCCAGGCCCTTGGTCACCAGGAGTGACACTTTGCAGACCAATGTGGTGGGTGGGTGAGGCTCCGGCTTCTCACTGCCCTTGCCCTGTGAAGCCCTTGGCTGTCATCTGTCCTGGGCGTTCTTATCTTCGGAGGCTCCCATCCTCAAGTAGCCCCCTGGATGGACGACTGGGTTCTGACCCTCCTGGCTTTTACATCTATTTGGTGATGCAAGAAAGTTTCAAGCTAGGTAGTGAATTAAAGACGAGGGTTTTGTTTCTTCTACTCTGTAAACAATGAAAGTAAACAATTTCCAGTTGCACTAGAGAGAATAGACTGCCTTCCCCAACACCTCCCTTCCCACCCGATTTTATTCAGGGCCAGGAGGGAGAGGGGAGATGTGCCTGGAGCAGGGTAGTGTTCGGAGCCAGAACGAGGCTGCATATTGGCCTGATCCCAGGCCACCGCTCTGGGTTTGTAGTCCTGAGGAGAAAAGGAAGGGAAGGAGCGGGGGTCGGTTTATAGCAGAGGAGAGTACAGCCTGGTTCTGAGGCAGGCCTGGTCCTAGACTCAGCCCGGGGTGTGGGACAAGCCCACTCAGCCAGCTGAGGGTGCCAGAAAATCCCGTCTGGGCCCGCCATTCCTGAGCAGAGGAAAACAGGCCCAAGTCAGCCAAAAACCCGCTTTGTCCAAATTCTCTGAGCCTCCTCGCAATGTGCATTTTCTGGTTTCCATGCTTGGCGGTTCCAGAGTCTTGGATGACTTTACTCTGGCTGCAGAGCCCCTTCCTGCCTGCCCCCCCAGCAAGGGGAGGCCCCACCCACCTCTCAGATAAGCAGCCAGCCCCTTCCTTTTGCTGCCTACCGTGGTTCTCTTTCCATTTCTGTCGGGGAGTCGGGCCACTGCTTTCTTGTACCCCTTCTGTGGAACAAGATGGGAGAGCTCAGAGATACGAAGTTGGCTTCTTTTCGGTTCAGACCAAGGCTGACTTATAAAATCTCAGGAATTAAACTGGCTCATCAGGGCTCTATCTGTGGCCTCTTAAAATTTCTTGCGTCTTTTTTCACTAGGCTGCAGATATACAGTAGTACAATGGATCCTGATATGTCTGGTAAATCCTAAGTAGGTTTTGTGAGTCATTTGCACTCTTTGCGTATAGTTATCCAAATTAACACAGACAGATATAAAATTAGTATGTGTCCAGAGTCTGAAAGAATAAATCTGAGCCTTAAAGAAGGCAGGATGTAGACAAATAGAATTTTTTTTTAAGATAAAGTGACCTCTTGTTTTTAAAGATACCACTTTTTTGTACTTCTAGATGTTTCACTATTGTCAGGTATAAGCTGGTTGCAAAACCTGTCTCAGGCTGGGAAAATTATTTTGTTTCCTTGAAGATTTTGAATACTGTCTATATGAGTGAGATTCCGTACACATTTCCCTGTTTTCCCTCAAATAATCCACAAGGCCTCATTTGTTCTGTCGATTTTTGGAAAAACGACACATTTAACTTTCTCAAGCTAGAAGCAGTCACTTTAGCTAGTTTTCCTTCTTCCTCATCATCTTCTTTTTCTCTTTTTTTGCCCCTGTCCTAGAGTCCCTATCTTTTCTCCTTGCTCATTTTTCCTTTTCAGCTGTGTCCTCTTTCCTTCTATCTCTGTCCTCTCTTTTTGCAGTTTTGGGCCCAGCTTGTCTTTCTCAGGATTGGTCTTCCTTCTCTCTTTCTTTCTCCCTCTCCCTATTCCTCTTTTTTTTTTTTTTTTCCTGCAGCCTGTTCATTCTTTTTCTTTTGGAGGCACATTTTTCCTAGTGATGGCTAAAACCAGCATGGGTATTTCAGAAATGTTTCCGTGAAAACTGTTGCTTTAAAAAAAATCAAATTCTATATACGTGACAGTAATGAGAAAGGCCTTTCTCTAGCAAAGGCAGAAAAATTCCTTTCCACAAAGTAAAAGCTCATGTGAATTTTAACAGTCTAATCTCTGACTTCTCAGATTTTTGTTTTAAATGAGGGAAAATACCTTCCCCTCCAAATTTTGCTTAAGTTTTTTCCTTTGTTGTCTTTAATTTTCTTTTTTTTGCTCACTACTCTCTCACCAGCATCACTGGCTTCCTTACCCCTTCGTTGCTTTTTCTCTCATTCCGTTTCTTCCCTCCCCTCTCCTTCTCCTCCAAGGCCTGCCTGTCCTCTTGCTCCCTCCAGCCCCTGAGCCCTTGCATTTGTGGGTGACTCAGCCCTAGAGAAGACTTGAATCCTCAGAGGGTTTTGTGTGTGTGTGTGTGTATGTGTGTGTGTGTATGTGTCTTGGCTCTCTTCGGAGTGCAGGGTGCAGAGAATCTGAGCTTCCAGCTGAGACCTGAGACCAAGGGGAGAAGAGAAGGAGGCTGGGTCTGGGACAGGTAATTTTCCAGAAGGAGCCTCTCTGCTCTCTTAACAAAAGGGGGACAGTCCCCTTTTGTCTGGGGCTTCTGAGGGGCGTGTCCAGGACCCAGGGCTGCCACCAGTGGCATTCAAGAGGAGGGGGCTGTAGGGGTGGGGCACGCCAAGTGTTTCTCATGGAACCTGAGCGATTCTTCTCAGTGTGCCCTGCAGGGAGGAGAGAGAGACCTTCTTACCACCCTCCCCTGGCTGCTCACCCAGGAAGGGCTCCCTCTGAAGGAGCAGGGTGAGGGGAGGGTGCTGCCTGGGAGTCCCTCAGCCCACCTTCAAGGCTGCTGGCCCCCGCACTGGCAGGGCAGGTGACAGACAAATGGTGATTGTTCTCCTTCCCTGTTCCTCCCCAGGAAGCACCAGGTTGCTCCTCCAGTTAAGGGAGAGTTGAGGGGGCACAATGGGTCCCCAGGCTCCACTGAGACACTCCACTGGTCGTCCGGGGCCACTTTTATGTCCAGTCTCTCCACCATTCCATCGACCTTTGGCCTCTCCCTTCATCCAAGATCTTGTCCTGTTTCCCTGACTTCCAGTGGAATCCTTCTCCTGGTCATCTCCCCTGCCACCTGCCCAACTGTACCACCGGGATTCAGAATTGACCCATGTTGAGCGCCTGGCAGGGTGGTCTGTGAGAGGGACCATGATAGAATTTTTCAGGAGGCCCACGTTGGCCATTTTCTGTTTGGTGTCCAATATTTAGTATGAATCAAAATACCAGAAAAACACACCATGCCAAATATAAACTCACTTGTAGTTTCTACTGTTTCATCTTGACTTCATTTATTTTTTGTTTCATCTCATCATGACGTTAGAAAGTAAGATTGCGTCTGTCTCTCAAGGTAGAGAGGCAAGGTTTGGTATCTTATGTTACTCAGTTAACATCTTTGGCTCATTGGACCAAAGGTGGTTATTAATGTGATGTTAATTATTGAATGCCACCCTAAGAGGCCTGTCTTGCAGTGACACCTGCCTCTTGCTCTCTCGCCTCTAACTGTTTCTCTCGGGCCGCCCATGACCTCACTTCAGGCCAGTCAGGGACTGGCCTGGGGTACCAGGTGCTGGGTGGCGCCTTCCCCATTGTCTGGGTCCAGCAACAGCTCAGGGCTGCATGTTCTGTTGGGGCACACCCCTGGCCCTCTTCCTCCAATCTTTCCACTGGGCTTAAAGGCCACTGAGGGTTTCAGATGGGGAAGAAAGGGGGGAGAGTGAGCAGTGACCTTCCTTCTGTTGCCAGCTGAGGGCTGAGCCTCACCTGGGGAGAGGACAACTGTAGGAACTGGTTTCTGAGTAGGGTCAGCCTCTCCTGGTCGGTATTAACCTCCTCCTCCGCTCTTCCATTTCTTTAATAACTGTCTCCTCCTTAACTGCTTTACAAAGGCCTAAAGCTTGGCTGCTCGGAGCCCCTACCGGAAAGGACCCAGCGGAGACTTCCACACTCCTCGCTCCCCTCCCTCATGCTCCCCATCCCGCCTGGGAGGAAGGCCCAGAGCAGGGGTTCCCCAAGGAGTGCTTTCGGCTGACTCGGTTTCCCCAAGGCTGTCTCACATTTCCTGATAGAGCTCTCTTCTGCGGCGTTTCCTTTCTTAGTTCCCTCCCTTCCATTAGGTTTCTTATTTTATGCTCTTATACCTTGCTCCGTATGGTTTGGGCCCTTTAATCTGAATTGAACAGGGCATAGGTGAGTGTTCACCCTCCTCCAACCAAGGAACTCTAAACACAGAGCAAGTGGAGCAGGCAGAGCTGGAGAGCGCAAAGAACTAAGAGTTTAGGAGGTGGTGGTGGTTGGGAGGTGGCAAGGATCAGATTCTGGAAGTCGTGTCCACCTTCCTGCCTTTGTCACTTCCCCCTGGGGTTGGCTGTTGTGTTTGTGGCTGAGTGTAGTGCTTGTCAGCCGAGTGCTGTGACAGGAGGCTATTTTAATAAACTGTTGCAGTTTCTCGATCGGAGCTGCACTGCGTTGGCATCCCTCTTCACCGCTAATGGAGCGTGTGTGGCTGGGTGTGGGCCGAGGGAGGCACCGAGCTCGATGGGGGCTGGGGAGAGGGAGGCCGGGCAGCGCTGGGGGCCTGCCTCCCAGTCTGGGAGCGCTCCGGTGAGCGCCGCCAGACTGGGGGAAGGGGTGGCCGCACCCTGGGCGCCGGGTCCCTGCCCTGGAAGTGCTGCTGGCATCGACACTTTCCAAGCTCTCTTTCTTCTTCTCTTTCTATTCATAGCACGGCAGGCAGGCTCGTGTGTATGGCCGGGGAGGAAAACTTCCACTCGCCCCTGTGCGTCCCATAAATAAAAAAAGAAATAGAACCAGAAAAAGAGTGTGCGGGTCTTAGAGAAAAGAGACTGAAACCAAAACACAGAGAGAAGGCGCAGCTGCTTTCCCCAAGGCCTTCTGGGGCTCCTTCCCGCCCGCCAGCCCGCCCGGAGTCAGGCCTTTATTTATTTATTTTTCTAGCTTAAAAAAAAATTCTATGTCTTCCTCAGTCCCAGTCCCCCTCAACCCCTTCAGATTTGCTGGGTGGCCACTGCCAAATGGACCCGAGTAGGAGCCTGGAATGAAAAATTCATAACTGCTGGACTTTGCTTGTTCATTAGACGTGAACTTGTCGATTGGGCAAATTGTTTTTGGTCTCCAACTGCCGGGGGCTCTCCCCACCCTCTCGGCTCGCCCGGTTCCCTCCTCCCCTTGGACGCAGCCATTGGCTGCTCGAGGATGTCTCATTGCCAAATAGGTGGATCCTTCTCTGTCTCCCTCCCCCCTTTCTCCCCCCCACCCTTTTTACTGGCTTTGGCACCAGCGAATGGATGGGGATTGAGCATGAAAGGGGAGAGGGAGAGGGAGTTTGAGAGAGAGAAAAGAAGCAAAAAAAAAAAAAAACACCCAAAACCCAACCAGCGCACACACATACACACAAACACGCACACACTCACACAACACACACACACACAGCCCCATCCACGTCCTCCCTCTCTCTCTCTCCCTCTCTCTCTCTCTCCTTCCCTCCCTCCCTCGCTCCCTCCCTCTTTTGCACGCTTCTGCCAGCGACGGTCTGCAGCCGGTCCGAACTCGTCCTCTTCCCCGGGAATCTGTGAGCTCCCCCTCTGCCTGCGATCAGGCTCAGAGGCGGAGGGAGGCAGCCCGAAGTTTACACCCCTGTGCCGCTGCCAAAGCCGAAAGCCTTTTTCTTCAGCTGCCTATTCCCGCCCCCCCCATTTTTGTTTTTGTTTTTGTTTTGCACAGGGGTGGAGTAGGGCGTGTTGTGTGTTGGGGGTGGGGTGGGGTGGGAGGTAGGTTTTTTACTTTTAAATTTTGCGTATTTTTCTTTTATTTATTTATTTAAAAAAAAAAAGCTGGAAGGGGATGCACAGGGGGTGAAACTGAAAACAGAAATTTTTTTTTGTTGGCTTTTGTTTACCTGGCGTGTGTGGTAATCGGCTCGCTCCCTCTCTCTGCTTGCTATCCCTGACCTTTCTTTTTGCTCCTTTAAAAAAAATATTAATTTCCCCCTTCTGTGCAGTGGAGCATCGGGGGGAGGGGGAAGGGTTTGAGAATCCACCCAAGCCCGGCCCCTAGTCCCCAGAACACCAATAATAACCCCCTTTAAAACATTTACCTTCCTCCCCTGCTCCTCCCCCGCCCCCTCCCCCCACCCGCCCCCAACTCACAACTCTGTTGAGTCCAGAAGCTCAGAATCGGGCGTTGGGCTTTGCCGGGTGCTTCAGATCAATGGTAATTATTTATTTTTTTCCAGTTTTATTTTTGTAAACAGAAATCAATTATTATTTAAACTTCAAACAAGCAAACAAGCAAAAAAGAAAAAGAAAAAAAGGAAAAAAAAAACCAAAAAACAAAAAGCGAGAGCCCGGCCCTCTGTCACCTGACTGAGTGGGAAAGAGGGTGAAGGGGTCAGTGGGGACGGGGCACAGGATGCCCCCCGTAGCGTTTAACCCTACTGTGGCTGAGACCACCACCTTATTTGTTCTAACAAGAAGCGTTTTGTTCCTTATGACTGTGGTTAACATTAGTATTGGTGTCGATAACAAAGCTGAAATCACATATTTAGGATTTAGATCTGATTTAAAAAATGCTGGGGTGGATGTTCCAATCGGAGCAGAAGAGAGAATGAAAACAGCCTGGGGAGGGGGAAAGCCAAATCCGTTTCCTGGCTCGCTGACTCGTGGAAGTCATGTTCGCTCTTCTGGGGGTGGCCAAAAACCTACCGGTGTTGGGGCGTGAAGCGGCCCTCGCCTGCCCCGCGTGTGCGTCCACGGGCATTCGTGCAGACTGGACTCCGTGCCGGGGCGAGCTGACACGAGTTCGAGACTGCATAGAACATGGAGATGTCATGGGCGCGACAGAGCCTGGCGGGGATACCAGCAGCGTGTGTGTGTGTGGACGGCAACGTTGTCTGTGCGCGCGTGTGTGTGAGTGAGTGAGGGAGAGAGAGAGAGAGAATAGGTGTGTGCTCAGGCTCTGGGTGTCTCTGTCTGGCTGCTGAGGCTGAGATGGGAGCGAGCGGCAGGCTAGGCTGGTGGCGGCTCCAGACCACACTTTCCTAGAACAATTGCAAGAGAAAATTGTCGTGGGGGGGGGGAGGAGGAGAAGGCGATTTTCCTTGTGCCCCTTTCTAACGCTTCTTTTCTTCTTTTCTCTTTCCCCCCTCACCCCGTCTTCCCCTCCTCCCGTCTCCCCTCGCCCCGCATGCTCCCGGCTTGCCGCCTGCAGGATGAGTTCCACCCGTTCATCGAGGCGCTGCTGCCTCACGTCCGCGCCTTCTCCTACACCTGGTTCAACCTGCAGGCGCGGAAGCGCAAGTACTTCAAGAAGCACGAGAAGCGGATGTCGAAGGACGAGGAGCGGGCGGTGAAGGACGAGCTGCTGGGCGAGAAGCCCGAGATCAAGCAGAAGTGGGCATCCCGGCTGCTGGCCAAGCTGCGCAAAGACATCCGGCCCGAGTTCCGGGAGGACTTTGTGCTGACCATCACCGGCAAGAAGCCCCCCTGCTGCGTGCTCTCCAACCCCGACCAGAAGGGCAAGATCCGGCGGATTGACTGCCTGCGGCAGGCCGACAAGGTGTGGCGGCTGGACCTGGTCATGGTGATCCTGTTTAAGGGGATCCCCCTGGAAAGTACTGACGGGGAGAGGCTCTACAAGTCGCCCCAGTGCTCGAACCCCGGCCTGTGCGTGCAGCCGCACCACATCGGAGTCACGATCAAAGAACTGGACCTTTATCTGGCTTACTTTGTCCACACTCCGGGTAGGTGGCTCTCAATCCCCTCTTCTCCCCCCGCCCCATTTTATTTTACTTGCTGGCATTGGTTCTGTTTATTGTACCTCTTCTTCCAAGAGATCCTTGCATGTACACACCAGGGGCCTAACTGGTGCACCCATTCTGCTGAGGCCTGCAGCTCCTTTGATGTTCCCCTTTCCCTTCTGTTTCCCTCCACTTGCTCCATCCTTCCTCCTTTGCTCATTTGCCATGTTACCGATTTGATTTTCATGCTTCTCCATCTTTGGAGACTCAAAAGACGCTGCAGGTCCTAGGACTGGGGCCAGGACGCCCAGGAATTACCCGCGATGGTGAGAGTTTGTGAGGAACACCACCACCATCACCAAAAAAAAAAAAAAAAAATCTCTCCTTGCTCTGATTTTAAATGAGTCAGAAGAAGTATTGGGGGGGCAGGTACCGGCTTTCCTGCAGCTTCCCCTCAAGTCCTGGGGAAAAGCCAGATTTGGCACAAGCGGGGTGGGCAGTGGTTTGGTGGAGAGAGGGGCGTGTAAAACCCTGGGATCTGAAACAGAATGAATAGAAAAGAGGAAAGAAGGCAGAGGCGGGCAGATTCTGGGGCCCAGATACCCAGGCTGGAGCTGTTTTGGCTGGGATTTGGCTGACAGAGAGGAGAAAAGTCATTCAATTTCATAGAGAGTGAAAATGAGCAGAGCTCCTTTGCGCTCTTCCCCTTTACCGCCCCTTCCCCTTCGGGTCTCAGCTGAAGTAGTGAGACCCCCGGGGTGGATGCCCCAAGCCCCAACACCTCTGCTGGGGGTAGGGGGGGAGCAGGCATTGCTGTGGAAGAGGTCTTAAAGAAACAAGCAATCAAAACTCTGTAAAATCTCCTTTTCCTTTTGTGTTCCAAGTAGTTCCACCTCTCTCTCCTCTTTGCTTTTCCAATTTCACCCTGCATTTTAGGTTGTGGTGGTTCAGTTTCTCCTCTGTTCCTTTTTTTTTCCCCTCCCTACCCTTTCCCTTTTTATAATTTCTTTCCGCTTTTGTTTTCTTACAAATTGAAACAGAGATGGCTGGTTAATTTTTAGCCTCCACTCAGCTACGCCCAATTTACTGCCGCCTTTGAAACCTAAACGGGGCGGCACTCTGTGATTAAGCAAGGCAGAAGTGTGTTTACATTATGCCCAACCAACTTGTAATGAGAGGGCTACCAAACCTTTCTCTTTCTGTGTTTTTTTTTTCCTTTTCACCATTCCAACGTTTCCCCCTCCTTTCTCCCCCTTCTTTCTCTCTTCATGCGAATGAATGTAAGAGAATGTGGCTTAACTTCAACTCTAGTGAATGTTCTTTCCCCGCAAATATGTATGTGTGTGTGTGTGTGTGTGTATCTTCCTTCCTGTTCATTCACAAAAAAGAAAAGCAACTCACTTTTCTGCTGTGGTTACCCCCTTGCCTGTTTGGGATGTTGGGAGGAGAGAGATGACTTAATCTAGAAAGGAAATTTTGGGGCACTTTCAGTATTGCGTCAGGATTGAGGACTTGGATTAGCACTGAGAGTTTATATATTGGGAAACTCAGGAGGAGGAAAAGGTGATATTTTAGGCCTCTCTTCTTGCTCATTCTCTCTTCTGAGAAGTGGCTTTGATGGTTGGATGGAAGCAGTGGACACTACCCGCCTCCACCACCACCCCACATTGTATTTCCCTCTGTGGATCTTTCTAGGCCCGTACCTGGCCCTGTGTGACATCATAGCCCCCTCACGAAGAATGACCAACTGCTGGTCCTCTTCCTTGTTCATCTTTTTTCTTTCTGGAAAGGAGACCAAAGCAAAAATTAAAAGTTATTCCCTGATTCTCTGTCTGTGCAGCAAATCAGAATGGAAGGTAGTGGTATTGGAAGTGGGTTGGGGCAGGCTTGAAGACCTGAGCTTGTGTATGTCAGATAGCTCCTCTCAGAGGGGGTTCTGTACCTTCCAATTTTGGATCTAGGGCCTCTAAGGTGAAATCAATACCCATCTTCCTCCTGAGCCAGCTTCCTCTACCTTGCTCTGTAGCAGGATCCTGTAGCTGAGCTGTTTCCCTGACTTCTTTTATTTTAGGTCGTATTTTTTTTTTTTTACTGCTGCTAGCAGGGGGCCAAGGTAGGGTGAAGTATGTTTGATGGAGACCGTTTCCTGACCAGCCAACTGGCTCCTGGACTGACCAGGCAGGTTTAAGGAGAAGGGTGGCACCCCTACTTGCCAGCTAGACATAATGAGAAGATTTTCCCAGGAATATGAGTAAATCCATGCCCATCACATGTAGTCGTGGCCCCCTCTGTCCCAGCTGAGGCTGAGTTCCTTGACAAAAGCTGAGTGGAGAAATGAGGACGTTTTCTTATAATTTGTCAACAGTCCAGGTCCCTGGACTCCAAATAGTTTCCAGGAAGGTAGGAATTTTGTTGTTGAAATTGTTCTAACTCGAGGGCACCTTTCTGAGGGAGTGGAGGTAGTGGATATGGTGTGGCCTACCCATGGGCCTTGGGTAGATGGCTTGAGATTGCATGGAATGATGGGCATGGCTTTCTCCAAATCACTCCAGTTTACTCGCAAATGTCTTCTCCTGGCTGAGCCCCCAAACAGTGCCAGTCCAATAGTACAACCTTCCTCTTCCATGTCCACGCAGAGATCCACTCAGTAGGGTGCCACTTGGTCCTTCCTTCCAGTATGAACCAGGGTTGGTGGCTGGGGCGGCAAGGGCTCAGACAAGGGTTACTTTAGATTCTAAAAGGAATGCTGTCCTTCCCTTCAAATGGGCTGAAGAACCTGATCTGGGCTGAACTGGTGTGCCAGGTTTGATGACAAGCAGACTTGACGTGATGGTAAGCTTGGGGGTGTGGCTTCCCCTGCAGGCACCATTGTCATCCGTCATCCATGGCCCTTGTGGGCCCTTGTTTTGTCTCACATGAAGCTTTAAGAAGTGGCATGATTGAGAGGGACTAAAGGACGAGTATATGTGACCTCACGAGCCCCGCTCCCAGAACACAGGGTCGTAAAAGGCTGCTCAGAGTGTTTTGCACCCTTCATGAGGGTGGCCTTCCTGCTGGGCACCTTTCCCATTCAGGAGGGGATCTTGAAGCAGAACTGGGTCAGAGAGCAGTGCCATGGGAAGGAGGTTGTACATTTTTGACGTTGTCCTTCCATCCAAAGGGGGTGTCCCAGGGCAGTGGCTGGAGACAGAGGGGAACCTGGGACCAGGCAGAAGGATGCTTGTGTAAGGAAGGGTGGCTGAACTGGTCTGGAAGCACAGCTATACTCTCCCCAAAGCTTCTGCAAAGATCTGAAGGTAAATGGGCATCTTCAGACCATCCTTAATCTAGCCCTCCGTTCTAGAAAAGAAAAAAAAAAAATGAAAGTAATAAAATGCTTTACTGAATGAAAACGTCAGCTTCTCCCCGTTAGATCCCTCCAACAGGCCCACAGTGGAGGCCCATTAAGTCCAGGTGTTCAGGGGGTGGCTCTTTTCTTTATCTCTGTTTTTTCACTACAGAGAAATTTACACATAGAAGGAACCCCCATCACCAGTGCCAACTTATGGTTAGCTTCGATCCATCCACAGCCCCTGATGCCCACCTACTCTGGGTTGTTTAGAAGAAAATCCAGGCCTTATAACTTCTCCTGTGTTAATATTTCTGCACATGTTTCTAAAGCTAAAGATTCTTGAAAAATGGAAACATAAGATCACTATCACACTGAAAATGATTTCTTTAGCTGGTCCATGTTCACATTTCCCTAATAATCTCTGAATTTTGTTTGTGTAGATCAGGATCCTGATCAGGTTTATGCACTAAAGTGGGTTGCTCTATCTTGGAAGTCTCTTAATCTCTAGTTGATCCTCCCCCTCTTCCTCCTTCTTCATCTTGGTTTCTTTCCTGGCAGTTTTTGGGTTGTTGTTGTGGAAGGGACCTGATGGTTTCTCCTGTACAGTTTCCCTATCTGGACTCTGCAGGCTGTGTTCCCCTGCATTGGTCAGTGTGCTGCTCCGAAGGGAGCTTCTGCCTCCCTCCTTGCCTCCAGGTCTGGGGACAGCTGGGCCTTACCTGTCGCAGGAAATGGATTAGCACCCGAGGATTTGTCCAAGTGAATTTTCTCAAGTGCAAAGTTGCCCTTCTCAGTATAAGAGCTCCCTGGTTTTCACTGTCTGCTTCAGAGCTTGGGGCTTTTCAGTGAGCGCTGGTTCTTTGGTCCAAGCGAGGGCTTCCTCGGCAGCAGAGGCCCTTCCTCGGCAGTGGAGGGCATTGGCCTGCCATGTCAGCCCTGCCAAGATGTGGTCGGTGCCAGTAGTGTCCCCCAAGCCTCCGCCGGATGCCTGGCCCCATCTGGTGGCTCTGGTGCGAGTGCATGGGAGTGGCCAAGGGCACACCAGCTGCCCTCTCTGGAGGCCTTGCTCCTCCTGAGGCCCCAGTGCCTCTTCACCCATTCCTCTTGTTTGCAGGCCGAGAAATGCCGCTGGTCTGTTTTTGAGGCAGCGCCATCTGGTGCCAGGGCTATTGAAGACTTGGAGCCCAGTTACCAGATTCCTAAAACCAGCAAGGTACACCTGCGTAGGGTTAGATGCCTTTGAGAGTGTCCCAGAAGAGATGTCACTGTGGTTTGAGGATCAGCTTCCGTCGTTGTAAAAGTCTTCTGTTCAGCTAATTCAGAGGATGGTTAAAGGGACTGAACCAGCTAACACGTAAAGGTACTGGCACATAGCTGGCAAGCAGTGGATGACGGCTGCTGCGATTCTGATGTTACAACTCCCTGAGCCCTAGGACATCTCCCTGTCACCTTTACCTGTTGGTTTTATTTCTGCCTTAAGTGTCGAACAAGGTGAGAGCTCATTTTTCTGTAACACAGAAGTGTTTCAAGTGCTAGAGACAGGGTTCACAGTTCTTCTCCACCCCTCTTCCCAGGAAGCTGTCGCTTCTCCAGGGCAAACGCTGCCAGTCTCTCACGCCTCCCACATTTGACACAGCTCCTTGTGCACTTGCCATTTTGGTCATCACCCCCCTGGAGGCCCTCTTAAACTGGAACGTTCTATACTGGATACGGAAACTCCAAGTTTGAGCAGATCCCAAGGTAGCCACACGATTTGCTAGGCCTTCTAGCTACATATTTTGCGGGGCCTAGTGCAAAATGAAAATGAGGGATTTCTGGTTCAAAATGATTAGGAACTACAAAGAGATGATAGTTAGATCATTAAACCAAGCATGGGGTCTATGTGACTGCCTAGGCTGCATACCTGAGAAGCCTGCCCAGACTACCTTTACTCTATTCCTGTGACACGGGGTCCCTGGATCTGGGTGGTGTGAAGGGGTAATACAGTTCAGGCTGACTTCCGAGGGGGTGACCCCAAAGAAAAGATCAGAAATGCCCAGACCCCCTTGGGCTGGTCTCATTCTAAGACTCCATTGACTCTTATCCCCTTCATCCATAGCACGTCCCTCCAACCAGTCAGGGGTCCCCACTGGCTGCGATGTGCAGGGGGTCCTGGTGGAGTGCTCACTCTCATGGCTGAGTTGGAAGCTGTAGCTCAAGGGGAAAAAAAAGAACTACCTTTGTCTGAGTTTGAGCCGGCAGAGTTCGGCCCATGAATAACCCAGAGGGGACCTGGGAGCCCGAGCATGGTGACCAGCTGTGCTCCACCGCCCACCCAGAGGAAACGGGGCCGCTCTGTAGCAGGAGGGCTGGGGGCCAGACGTGTGGAAGGACTTCCTGAGGCTTTGGCTTACTTTCTGGCACTGCAGGAAGATGGTTGAATTTTCTTTATTCATGAAGTACATACACTCTTGGTGAACTTACTGTGAGCAAGGCCCTTGTAAGGATGAGAGACTCTTGTATGCGGTCTGCAAAGTTTGAGCAAAGGTCCCCTGATAATTTCTATCAGGCACCGACCTATGGATGTGAACAGTGATCCATGCCAGAGGCGAGGGGAGACCCCTCAGGGCTTCACAGGACAGCTCCAGGTGGGCTGTGAAGGAGGAGGCAGAGCCCATCTCAGTGCCTTCTAGAGTTGCAGGGACCTGGGATGCAGAGGAAGGTAGGCCAAAGGGGTAGAAGGTTGTGCCCTGGTCCCCCTCTGTCCTGGCGTCCTGCAGCTGCTGAGCAGAGAAGGTACAGCTAAACATCCCCCTTTCTGCCTTGGGAAGAACGTGTCTCCTTCCCCACCCCTCTTTCTCTTTGCCCCGTCAGTCCCACCCCCACCCCACCCCCCTGTCTCAGGAGCTGCCACGCTTCAGTTATTTTATCCTTCAGTGTCCGATTCAGAAGTCCTTTCAAAGGCCCCAGCAGTGTCAGCGCGGTGCTCACACAAAAGACCTCTTTGATTTCTTGTTTGTTTTCATTTGCCAGTGGAGGGGGAGGGGGCAGGAGAGAAAGAGCTTCTGGGTTTTAAAATTTTTATTTGGGTTGCTTCATTCTCAGAGGAGTTGGCTCCCAGGAACTCTTTTCTGAGTGAGGGGCTCAGAGGCGGGAGGCAGCCTTCTGGGGAGAAGCCTGGGACAGGGTGTGGGCACTGCCTCCCGAAGCAAGGGGGGTTAGGATATAGTCGCCAATTCACCTTCACGTGTTCTGTGTTAGGCCTGAAGGTGGGAAGGGTCAGCTAGGAGCCCTGCTGCTTGTGTAAGGAAAGGTTGGAAGTGCCTGGCGTGGAAGGACATTCCCCCTGTGAGCCGCATCCCCAGCAGCTGTAGGGTTTGAATGGTCCTGAACCTTGACTTTGCCGTTTTCCCTTTATCATCCCCGAATCTGCCATGGCCTTCTTGGTTGGATGGATGGGAAGGGGATGGGGGGGTCCTTGTAACATGTACACTCCTTGGAAACTCTTAGCACTCTGGAATACAGGCGGAGGCTCCCCACTCTCCATCTGGGAACTGGGGGCTGAGAGGTCTGCCCTCCAGCCAGGCACCCTGCCGGCAATGGTACACAGGCCCAGGAGGAGCCCCTGTCCTCCCAGGCTCATGTGTTCACCCCATGCCTCTTGTCTCCACATGATGACTGGCCTCTGAGATGGTGCAGCATGGGTACCCCTTCCAGAGGATCCGGCCCACTGCTCACGGAGGGCAGGCTGGTTCTGGCTGACGAGCAGGGAGCTGAGACTGAAAGGAGACAGAGGACCACCAGCGCCTGTGGTTTGGGACCACAGACGTGGTGATCAGCACCTGTGTGGGTGCATGACTTTAAGCTCATGTGGGCACACCTGATGTACCAGTGAGAAGGGGTGCAGCTTGTTGGTCGCTGTGTCTGTGTGGAGCCTGGTTGCCGGGGCTGGGGAAGGGAGAGCCGGAAAGCGAGGCTTGGGCAGGTGGTCACGGGCGTCAGCAACAGGGAAGTGTGCCCACTGGGTGAGGGGGGCTCCGCAGGCCTGCTTGGCAGACGGAAGGAGGAGGCTGGGGGGCTGAGAGATAGATAAATATAGCTGATGGCATTTCTCATGATAGGTTTTTCTTGGCACTGAGGGCACCGTGGCAAACAGTACGACAAACGCCTGGCCCTGCAGGCCGCCGTCGCCATTTTAAGCATGTTTGAGCCGAAGAGTTGTTGGCATTAGAAAAGGGTCCCAGCAGGCAGAGGGGCTGCAGCAGGGGGGTTTGGCTGGACTGGGCCTCACCCCCTCCCCACCCCGGTACCTGGGTTCCTTACATTGTTTGTATGCATGTCTAATATCTGATTTTCTAGGGGTTTAAAAAAATATTCTAGGGTTGCCCTTTGTGGGCCTGTCTTCCAAGTGACTTGTGCCCCCAGCAGCCACCGTGGCTGATTGGCTATCAGTGGTGGGGGGTGTTCTGGCTCTTTTCCTCACTTTTGATGTCTTAATGACGACCTGGCATGCCACTGCGCCAGGGTCAGGGCCATCTTTTTTTTTTTTAATTTTTACTGGAGCGTAGTTGATTTACAATATTATGTTAGTTTCAGGTGTATAGTAAAGCGAATCAGTTATACCTACATAAACATCCACTCTTTTTTAGATTCTTTTCCATATAGATGAATACAGAGTATTGAGAAGAGATCTCTGTGCATCATTTGTTATTAATTTGGAGGACATCCGATAACTTAAGGGACACTCCTTTGTCCAGGTTCCCAACGACTTTTTGTTCCCTGTTGGTGGAGGAGAGGGCACACCTGTGGTCTCCATGCCCTGCTTTAATTCCATTTTTCCACTGAAGGTCCATTATGGTTGAGGCACTGTGTTGAGTCCTGTTTGCGTGTTAACCACCCAAATTCTTAACATAGATTCTAGTTTTAAGCCCACGTTGCCAGCGGTGAGTGTGTGCACTCAGGTGACACACACAGGGGTCTATGTGTGTAGTAGGGAACTGGGGAACTAGACTCAAGGACGTGGGAGGCTTCCTGGAAGGTGACCTGCTTGAACTTCACCTTGAAAGGCAGTGAGGAATTAGCTCGTTTTTGTTAGCTGGCTGAGCCTTTTCAGCTTGTCTGGGGCTGATCCCATCCTCACAATGGTTGAGTGATATAGGCAGGGCAGGTATCATTATCCCCACCGTACAGAGAAGGGAACCCGGTACAGCGATGTCAGGGTGCTTGGGTTGCAGTTTCCTGCAGAAGGACCCGTGTTTCCAGTCAGCGAGCACCCTGGCTTTCCTCTGTGGGCTTTGCCACTCCTTGAATGTCATGGGGATTGCTGGCCTTGGTGGAATCTCAGAGGAGAAAGCTGTGCAGGTCCCCATGGTCTCCTTTGCTCTCCAGGAGCTGAGACTGAGGGGCTGGAGCCCAGCCTGTGGCTCAGCTCAAGGGCTCCCCCAGCTGCTGAGCACGTAGGGTGGAAACAGACTGCGGGAACCTGGCCCATCCTTGACAGCGGTCTCTGTTCCTACCAGTCAGCCCCCTGCCTCTGACCTGAGAGGCAGCATGCAAGCATAGACCGGGCGGGGGAGGTCGGCTGGATACCCCCATCGTGCTTTGGCCAGCTCAGCTTCTTGGCACCCCGTCCTGGGGAAGGTAGACTGTGCAGGAAGTCCAGGTGTGCGGCCAGGCAGGCTTGGCTGGATCTTGGGAATCCCTGATCCTTGCTCCGTCAACGCCCTTTTTCCTGGGAGTCTGCTTGGAATTGCAGTTTGAAATAAAAGTGAATATAATTATCCTAATTAACCAGATGATCACTGGAAGTTTTGCAATAATCTGCTCTTCATTGCCTTTTATGCTGCTGAATTCACGTAGACGCTCCCTCTTACCCCTTTTTGAAAGTTTGAAAACTTCAGGGTTATGTATGTAAAAACTCTTCCAAAATGCTGAAGGGGGCTGGCTGTGAGAGAGGATAGGTCACTGCCGAAGATTTTCCTGTTTCCCTGGCAAAGAAGATAAGGACTTCACCTCTTAACCATTGAAATCAGATCCCACAGAGCAGGGTTTCCCAACCATGACGCTGTTGACTTTGGGGCCGGATCCTTTTGTGTCATGGAGACAGTCTTGTGCATCATAGGGTGGTTAACAACATCTCTGGCCTTGACCCACTAGATGCACCCCTCACCCCCGCCCCATGTGTGACAACCAAAATGCACACTTGCCAAGTCGTTTCAGTCCTTTCTGACTCTTTGCGACCCCATGGACCGTAGCCCGCCAGGCTCCCCTGTTCATGGGATTCTCCAGGCAAGAACACTGGAGTGGGTTACCATACCCTCCTCCAGGAGATCTTCCAGACCCAGGGATTGAACTCACATCTCTTGCATTGGCAGGCGGGTTCTTTACCACTGGTCCCACCTGGGAAGTCCGACAACCAAAACACTTTCATACATTTCCAAGTATTCCTGAGGGCAGAGTTGCCCCAGCTGAGACCCTCTGGCCTATAAGAAATGGAGAGATTCGGACAAAACGTTCCCCAGATTCACCTCTTGCCTCTCTTCCAGTTTAGGACCTATTTATGTTTTCTTGAGTGGCAGCAGAACCTCTGAGCCCTGCCTGTCCTGTTCCATTTGTCCCTTTCTGGGCAGAAGGACCCTGGACTAAAACCACCTGGGGGCTCCTCTCCCCTGGGGAATCACGAGTGCCGCTCTGAGTCTCCTGCTGAACATCCCTCCTGATGTCTGCATCGCAGTCTCTCTGTGTGCCCGGGCTGCTGTTCTGGGGACAGGAACCGGGATCTACGGCTCAGCTGACCCAGGCCTGCGGGGAGAGCCAGTGACCACATCAGGCCCACCCCAGAGCCCAGAGAGCAGCATTTGTCTCTGCAGCATGGGATGCGGAGACTGGAAGTGTCGCCTGAGCCTTGGCACTACTCTTTTTAAAATATATATTTGATTTTTCTTATTATGGTAGTAAGACACACTCTTTATTAGAACTTCAAACAACAGGGAAATGTAAGGGACAGGCTCTCCAAACCAGCCTCCTGTGCCAGAAAGAAGCTTACTTCCCAGATCTGTGTAGGTTCTTTTAGTTTTTCATCAGTCAACTTCTCATCAAACCACTTTTAAATACAGAGGTATCTATTTTAAGAGCGGATGATATGTTTAGCCTAATTGAATTGACTCTATCATGTGTTATCACAGTCTTAAATTTTCCTGTCCCCTGCCCATTCCACCCGTGTCCCCCATCACCCCAGGTGTAGAGTCCCTGTCCTCTTTTCCCCTGAGATGACAGTTTCTATTTGCCCTTCCTGGGAGCAGGGTGACCAGCAGAGCGTGTGTTGCCATCTGACTGGCCAGGCTCCTGCTCTGGGGCATTCCTGCCGGTGGTGTAACCCCAAGGGCGATGGCAGCAGTCAGGGCCCCAGCAAAGCCTGGCCCCTGCGGGGTGATGAGGGAAGGAGGAGCCACTGAGAAGTGGCCTGCCTGCCTGTGCCTGGCTTGGCCCCAGTCCTTGCCTCTTTCCAGCTCTTTCCTGGAGGGCCAGGGTGCTCCTCTGCATGAGGCCAACCCTCTGCCAACTGGCCTGGCGTGCTGGAGGCTTTTCTAGACCCTACAGGCTCCTTCCAGGGGTGACTGCTGCTGGTTTTTTTCCTTTCTTGAAATGGAGAGTGAAGTGTCTCTCAGCCTTCCAGGAATTACCCCTTCATAATTCTTTGTGTTGGACTCAAAGATACAGCAGACAGATGTGTTCTCTGCAGGCCAGGGGCAGGGACAAGACAGGAAGAAGGAACCTGGATAGAGCTTTGCGGCTGGGTCTGATGGCCTTGCGGAGGTTGTGGATGATAGCCGGGAGGAGGGTGACACCTGGTGACTCCTGGATAGGGTGGAGTGTGCGGAGAGACCCAGAGATCCCTGGAGGCGGCCTGCAGGAGGCCTACCGAGTGCAGCCTTGGGGAGTGTGTCCTTATTATGCCTGCAGATTATATCCCCATTAGTGTATAATTATTATGTAATGGGTGTTATTGCATAATGGCAGTTATATAACACGTGGCCCAGAATACGGGGGGTGGGGGCATGTAATAAGTGTATATCCTCTGGCTATAAATAGTCACCAGCCCAGCACTGAATCTGTGGTCACACCAGAGCCACCTTATAAATACCCAGTGCTGGGCTATAAATTTCTGAGCCGTGATGTAGGCAGGCGTGATACCTAGCTAGGGAGGGGTAGGAGGGACCTGCCGCCCCACCCCCCCACATGACATCATTGTTTCTGTAGTAACAGACGGCTCCCTGGGGGACCAAATGAAGAGAGGCCTTTAAAGGGAGGAGGCAAATGGATAGAAAGCTTTGGGGGCGGGGGTGGGGGGGTGGGCGCGGATGCTAATCCTGAGGCCTACCAGGTGGGATCCCTGGTGCAATGGACTCTCAGGTGTTCAACCCGTACCAGGGAGAAAATTCCATGTCCTTTCATGTCCTCTCTAGAGGGTCTCGGGTCCTGTCCCTGTGTCTAGCAGCTCATGTGAGACTCAGCCGAGTGCTGGGGAGAACAAGAGAGCCAAATGGTCTCTCTCCATCCTCCCACCTCCTAGGGGATCTCTCCACAGCTCCGGGGCCACTTCCTAAAGGGGAGTTGAAATGTACGCCCACAAGAGGTCTGCAGCCCAGTTCTGTCCTCGCCAGGGTGGGGCCGTTGCTCCTAGCAGACCTAGCAGTTTTAGGTCAATTTCGGCCTTAGTAATATAAAAAATATGTGAGCAGTTCGGCGCATATCTCAGCCTCGTGGAAGTCATGGCCATGGGAGATGGTGCTCAGAAAGGAAGAGGAGACAAGGATGATATTTTGGCCCCAGAAGAATCTACGGGGTGGGATGTCATCTTTTCAGGTGTATGAGAAGTGGTTTCATACACAGCAATGAAGAGCTGCTGTTTGCATCCCTGAAGATAGAGGAGGAAATGTGTTTTGATGGCAGGTGGAGGGATTGAAATTAGTTGGGAGGGAGGAAGGGTGAGTGACCTACTTGTCCCCATTTGCCCAGGAGTTTCCTGGTTTCAGCACTGAAAGTCCCTTTTCCCAGGAAAGTCCTCTGTCCCCTGAAAACCAGGATGGTCGGTCATCTGAGAACAGTGATTTTCCACCAGGGCCGATTCTGCCCCTCAGGAACATTTAGCAAAGGCCATGGACGCCTTTGGTTGTCATAACCAGGGGAGGGTGCTGTTGGCATCTTGTGAGTCAGGGCGAGTGCTCAGGACATTCTCTCAACAAGGAACCACCTGGCCCCAAATGTCACTGTAGATCTTCCTCAACCTACAATCGGGTTACATTCCAATAAACCCATCATAAATTGAAAATATTGTAAGTCAAAAATGCTTTTAATACACTTAACCTACCGAACATCATAGCTGAGCCTAGCCCACCTTAAACGTGTTCAGAACACTTCCATTAGTTTACAGTTGGGCAAAATCATCAAACACAAAGCCTATTTTATAATAAATTGATGAATATATTATGTAATTTATGGAATACTATACCATAAAAAAACAGTGTGAAAAACAGAAAGTGAAAGACAGAGTGATTATATGGGTAGTTATTGTTTAGTCGCTAAGTCCTGTCTGACTCTTTGCGATGCCATGGATTATAGCCCACCAGATTCCTCTGTCTATGGGATTTCCTAGGCAAGAATACTGGAGTGGGTTGCCATTTCCTTCTCCAGAAGATCTTCCTGACTCAGGCATCAAAGCCATATCTCCTTTAGCTCCTGCATTGGCAGGCGAGTTCTTTACCACTGAACCACCTGGGATGCCCGATTACATGGGTACGGAAAGGTTATAAGTGTAGTGGTTGTTTACCCTCCTGACTGCCTGGTTGACTGGGAGCTGTGGCTCACTGCCACTGCCCAGAATCACAAGAGAGTACCAGAGTATATTGTACTGCATATCGCTAGCCCAGGAAAAGATTAAAATAAATTTTTAAACTTCTTATTTTATATTGGAGTATAGCCAGTTAACAATATTGTGATAATTTCAGGTGGACAGCAAAGAGACTCAGCCATACCTATACATGTAAGATCAAAATTTAAAATTTGAAGTATGATTTCTACTGCATATTGTTTTGCACCATGTAAAGTCAAAAATCGAGTGAAACCATCAGAAGTCATGGATTGTCTGTAGTGGTGAGACCGAGAAGCCCTGCCTTGGAGGTAGGTGAGCAGAGCCTCTGTGTCTCTCCTTACGACAGCCTTCCCTTGCCTGTGTTAGCAGAGGCCCCCAAGCCCTGCCGGGCCTCCCCTCTGAATTTCTTGCAGCTCTGTATTCCGTGTTTTGATTGGTTGTGTGTAGGGTTCTGGAGCTGGGAGACCTTTTGGGGAGAATCACGGGGCTTCTAAGAGTGTCTTTTTGCCTTCTCAAGGCTCAGAGTTCCTTTGCAGTTAAGATGGAGATGGTGCTGAGTAAGCCCCACCTGGCAGTGTGGATCTTTTGCCTGTTATTAAAAAAAACAATAGTAATGAAAGAATCATTAAACAGTGATCCCTTATTGCCTATCAGAGAGTTTCCAAGAGGCAAGACGTGCTTGCTTCCCACATAGACCTGAGCAGGCCACTGCAGCCTCCAGGCCACGGGGTGCCCCCCTGAGTGCACTCGTCCCAGGAAGAGAACTTGTCTCCACAAAAGCCCATTTCCCAGACCCAGCAACCAGGGCCAGCCTGCCACCCAAAGAGACCTCACAAATGGAACAGATGAAGGAGCGTGTGAGGTTTACAGAAATTTGGATTCTAAGCTACCTGATGTCCTTTGGAGCAGATTACATTTTGCACGGCGTACGTGAATTGTACTCACAGGGTATAGCAAACTCTTTCTTTCTCACCTGTGTTTGTGCCTTTTTAGTTTACTACATGGCTGCAGTTTACTTGGTCCCCACTGGCCCTGACCACATGTAAAGCGTGGCCAACTAGGTCATCATTTTTGCTGGCCTGGGACGGGGCCCGCAGATGGCGGCCAGGATGGCGGTGCAGTGGTCTGGCCTGTACTGGGGAGTTGGCGGGAGCAGGAGGGTCAGCTGCCCCTTGTGTGTGTTGAGCCCAACTTTTGAGTGTGGACTTGGGATTGAGCAGCTAATGAGCACGGGCGGGAAAGCAGGGCCCATGGGTTTGCAGGCAGGTCTGGCCTGCTGCGCCAAGGGGAACTCTGTGGGGAGCAGTGTTGGCTTTGAACACAAAGGCCATTGCTCAACAAGAGTAGTAATTCTCGGGGCACTGCCAGCCCGAGTGGTATGGCCAAATGAGAGGCCCCTGCCCTAAGGATGGTCCAGAGTTCTATGACTTATTCATGGGCAGAGTTTCAAATACATGCATTAAAAAAAAAAATTAAACCACACACACACACAGTCTGTTGTAGCCATGCTGCTGCCCAGGAGTGTCCCTGCCCATGTGGGACAGTAACTGAGGATGATGGTCCTGAAGCCACCGTCTAATACTAGATTTTGAAAGTTGGAGATTCATTAATATAATTACTCAAATGCCAGCCTGGCTTGGCAGGGCCTCCTGAATTGTTTCTCTCCAACCAAGCACTCTGGCTGCAGGGCCGTCCCTGGTGAGCCAGAGCCCTGTTCCCCGGTTTGTGGATGGTGGTTGCAGGCATGTGTTGGCTTCCCCAGTGCACCCTCCCTGGGAGAGGCCGGGCATTCCCACAGTGCCAATTCCTGCCTTTATGTGTCTTGTCACGAGACAGGCACCTCTGGAGTCTTCTGCAGGAGTGAGCAGTCAGCTGGGCGAGGCGTTGTTTGAATGCAAGCTGGACCCAGGCTTGGCTGAGGGCTGGGTAATTTTGCTCTTCTGTGACACTTTGTACTTAATTTTGTAGGTTTCTCTTGCTAGGCTGGAATCTTGGAACTGGGACTATGTTTTATCTGCCTTGGCATCTGGCTCTCACCCAGTGTATAGTTTTATACAACCCCATAAACCCATTTTGAAATGAATTACCTTCAGATGGGAAGCAGCCGACAGCCCATCCCATCCTTGAGATGATGCAAAGGCATGAAATGGCATAAAAATCAGAGATGGGGCTGATAAAGGATGGGAGGGGGCCAGGGAGAGTGGTGGTGTGCTTTCTGTGTGAGCATCATGAGGAGAGAATGCAGACAGGTGAGGAGTGATGGAAGCTTCTGAAAGGCTGGAATGAATGTGGCAGGCAAGTGGGAAGCTGTGGGTTAATAGATTGAAAAGGACTTGGTTTCTCAAAATATGTTTTTTTTTCCCTTTTTGAGAATGAGAATAAGGTATCAGGAAAATGGGGAAAGAGCTGCCCTCTCCCTGGCCCCCTTGTTAGGGGGGCCACTGCTGGGGGGTCATAGGCTCCAGCTTGACCTGTCCCACCCTCACCCAGGCCTTCCCTGTGTCTCCATGGCTAGTCCTGATAGAAGGGGCAAGGCCTGTGTGCCCCCAACTCACCACCGCTGCCAGCTCCCAGCCTACACGCGAAGAGAGCTCCTCCCAGGCCAGACCCTCCCCACCCTGCTAGCCTGTCAGGTGCCCTGCAGCACAGGGTGGCAGGGAGCAGCCTCAGGGCATGGGGATTGTTTGCCTTTTGCTCAGGGGTCTCCTCTCACCCCTGCCCCTCTCCCCAGAAGCCCCGGCCTCCAGGCTCCTTGTGCGGCTGCAGGTGCAGACACAGGGCTGGCTCTTCTTGCCCGCTCCTTCCTGGGGACCCCTCAGGACCAAGCTTCCTGGGTTGGAGATGGCTGCCGTTCCCCAGCTGGTGCTTTGCTCCCAGTTCTGGTGGCTAGATTTGGTTCTTAACAATGAATTATTAAAGCAACATGAACAGCGCATTTCTCATATACTCACACACGCAGAGCCACTTCTCTGAGCCGATTCTCAAGTCGATTCTGCCATTGCTGCCCCTTCACTGGCTTCAGACCTTAGAGTCAGTTCTGTTAGTTTCTGAGTGAATTCCCAGCTCTCCTCTCTCCACCTTAAGAATCTCCAGTCAGCCACTTCCCCCCTGGTTGTGAGACTCTTTCCTCTGCCCCCCTGTGACTGTCCTTGACTTGCTCAAAGATTCGCTTTCCCTTCCAAAGGTCCCCTTGTCCGTGGAGGAGGGCTGTGCCCCAGTAGTCTCAGGAGTGTGGTTTGCAGGAGTGTTGCAGTGTGACCATAGGTCGGGGGTGTCACCTTCCTTCCTGCTCTGTGTCCTTTGGCCTGGAACACAGGAATGGAAGTTCCTGAGGTGGAGGCCCGCCTGGCTCAAGGAACATGAATGCGGCTGGACCCACAGGGCTGTGGTTTGCTATCACCTCACTACTGTCTGCTATGATCTGGGGAGAGAATCAAGTACATATAGCCTCTCATCCATCTACTGTTTTTGAAAAAGCATCTTTCTGGTTATAAGACTAGTGCATATTCCATCATTAAAATACCAAAGAAGCACAAAATCTAAAGAGATAAATAAAAATTATCAAAATTCTACCTCTTAACCATGAATAGCCTTTTGTTGCATTTTTATACCTATTCATGCACAACATTGTATTTTTTTTTAATTTGGGTTTTAAAATTTTAAAAAGTGATAGAAACACTTTGGTGTGCTACTTATAAAAATTTAATGCCATTGTGTATTCCAACATGTCACAATTTTTCAAAAAATACTCTATGGTTGTTTAGCATCTCATTATTAGCTGCACTGTCCCTAATTACCAACATTTCTAGTGACTTTTCATTTTGGAAATAGGAAATTGCCTTTTATTAAATAAATGTAGCATATGATTATTTTTAAAAGTACAGACATGGTTTTTGAGCGACTCATGATGCTTGAGTGTTCCAGAGTTGATGCAGCCCCTCGTGTGTGGAGGCCTCTGAGTTGTAAATTCTGCTGGGATGGACATCTGGGCGCACTGAGCTTTGTAGCTCTGTTTATGAACTTCAGACAAGGCTTCCTAGTGGTTGAATTACCAGGCATAGGGTATAGACGCTCGTCTATAAGACTTGTCACATATGTTGTGAAATTGCTGTCTGGAAATTTGATGCCCACAGATGGCATGTGAGGGTCCATCTCACCACATCCCAAGCTATACCCCATTCTCACTACCAAGAGCCACAGAAAGACACTGCCATCATTCACACACATCACACATACACCACACGAGGACGTGCTTTTCACACACTCACACTCCCATCCCTGTCACAGGTGTGCGTCGGTTACATCTGCTCACACGTCCCCTAATGGACGCGTGCTGTCGACCGACCAACGAAAGAACTAGTCCTGGACATCACCCCACACACTCACATCCTCCAACCTGCATTTCCTTGTGAGTCTGAGGTCCCCCTTCCAGGCCTCTCTCTGTTGGCACTGCTAGGAGGGGAGGGTTCCTGAGGGCCTCAGGCATGGCGGTATCAGTTCTCTCAGGCTGGGAGCTGGCAGGGGAGCCCGGGGACTGCTTGGCAGTGAGCAGGTGCTGGCCATGGCGTCTTAATGGCAGAAGCCCCCCAGCGCCACCGCTGAATCGCAGGCCCATGGTGGCCACCAGCACAGGCCCCAAGAGTTCCCGAGGAAGCAGCTGTCGCCCATCCCTGAGGCCAGCGCCACCGTCTGCCACCAGGACCCTGGGACTGTCTGGTGAAGTGTGTGTCCTCCTGTGACTGGAGGGGATGCTCGGGGAGGGTGAGCTCTGCCTCCAAGCTGTGGACTTTGTCTTCACTTGCATGCACACCCCCCCCACACACACACCCAGCGCCCTAGAGATGGCATCCCCCAGGGCCACACAGCCAGCACCAGGCCAGGGCCGTCTCCTTCCCCAGGGTCCCCAGGCATACGCACTCGAGCCCGCTCTGGTCGGGCTCGGTCCCCACTGGCTCTAGTCACAGGCTCTTGCGCCTGCGTGCACACACAGGTATTCATTCACTTTGAACCTCTCCACATCACTGTCCACGTTTCTTTGGTCCATCAAGGTGGCAGTGTCTTGGCCTCTGGCACCCAACGCTTCTACTTGATGCCCTGTCTTGCCCAGAACTTAACTATCCTTGGGTCCTGTAAGGTGGGAGCTTCGCTGGGACTCCTGAGGCCTGGTGGGAAGCCCGTGACCTGCAGCAGAGGAGGGGGTGGTGCAGGACAGGGAGGGGCAGCAGAAGCCTTTCTCCCTCCTCCCTTCTGGCCGCAGTGCCAGGCATCCAGCTCCCAGAGGGCCTGTAGCCATCTCATCGTGGGTAGGGCTCCTGTGTTTATGAAGCTTGGTTCGTTCTTTAAGTCTGCGTGTTTGGTATGAGTGACCCTGTCAAGTGTCTGTGCATATGTGGCCGAGTGTCGGAAGGTGGGTATCTGTGTCCTGGTGTGGGTTGGAGTGTGTGACTAAATGTCAGTGCAAGTCACACCCCAAGGATGTGAGAGTGAATGTTGAGGACTACGAAGTTCAAACTCTTTATTGTTCCCATGAGGACACTGAAGCCTAGAGAGGTTGCAGGCACCTGCCCCCGGCCACTTGGTGAGGCCCCCGGTCACCCAGCAGCACGGCCAGCCCAGACTGCAGGCCCCAAGCTCCTTGGGCCTGGAGCGAGTGTCTGAGTCGGTGGTGTGTGTCCTTGCTGCGAGGTGTTAGGCCTTTCCAGCCCGCTCAGCAGCTGAGCAGCTCCTGTCTGGGGCTCTTTGTGAACCTGCCTCGCTATTAATCTACCTGTTAGTAAAAGAGATTACAATTGCTGTAATTACAGGGCGCTGTGGCTCCCCCGTCAGGAGCTGGGCTGAGTAAGAGGCGAAGATTGGGGGAGCCCAGCCCCAGAGGAAGCTGCTATTAAAAGCCCGGTGTCTGGATACAGTGCGGGCATAACAGCCCTTGCCAAGGGTCTGGGCAGATGGGCTGGGGTCCCACTAAGGCTCTGGCATGACACAAGGAGGTAGGTCATCAGGGCTGAGGAGAGGGAGGGCAGAGGGGCGCCCCCCGCCCTGGCACCCAGACCTCACAGGCCCCCTAGGGAACGGATGGGCCTTTGCAGGCACAGAATGAGGGAGATGTGGTGGCAGTTAGGGTGGGACAGTAGCTCTCTTCTCAGGGGGCTCCACAGCCACCAGCTCCACAACCACTGCGTGTCTCCTGGATAGACAAGTACCTGGTCCATGCTGGCGTGGGTCCAAAGCTGTGTGTGACATGGTCCTGGGAGAACAGGACAAGGGTGATCATAAAGCATGAGGGAAGTTCTGCCCCCAGGGGACTGCTGGTGATGTCTGGAGACCTTTCTGGTTGTTACTACGTGGTGGTGGTGGGGTTACTACTGGCATTTAGTGGGTTAGGGCCAGGAATGCTGCTAACTGTCTTACAATGAATGGGACCGCCCCGCAGTGGAGAACGATCCTGCCCCGATGTCCGGGGTATCACAGTGGGAAAACCCTGACCACAGCAGAGGAAAGGAATGACAATGGGCAAGTCAGCACAAAAGAGGCCCCCAGGACTCCCTGGGGCTGCCTCTTGAGACCTCGGCCCAGGGTGCTCAGCAGGTCTGCTCCTGGGGAGGTAGGAGCAAGCAGGTGCCCCAGGCTGACAACCCCAGTGTGTTTCATCCCGTGGTGGGTGTCAGAGGACCTGAGGCCACGCACTCTTCTATCCATTCCCCTCCCTTTTCTGGCAGGCCTTTCCCTCCGTTTCCAGAAGCAAGCACTGGACACCAAGATTGGGGTTCTTGCCCTTGGTTCCCCTCTTTCATGTCCTCATTGCCCATCAAGGCACCTGGGAGTGAAGGGCTCAGACCCTGCCCCTTAGCTCCAGCCTGTAGGCCTGAGTGAGAGGAGTGGAGAGGCAGGTGTGCAGGGACTGGAAGGGCTTGAGCCCTCAGGGTTCCGATCCTGCCAGGACACCGGCCACACTCTGGCTTCTCCAGAAAGCACCTCCAGCCCAGCTTTTCCTCTGAGGCGTGGAGCTCAGCAGGACTGATCAGTAACCCCGAGTTTGCTCTTTTCTGGATGGGCTTCTCCACCATTTATTCCTGTCCACCGATAGGGCAGTACTGCCCCCTTTCCACTTTTGTCTCCAACTTGGGTCCCTTCCAGGGTGCTCCTTGGGAGAGAGGACAGGATGGTGAATAGCAGGCAGAGTGGGGAGCAGCTTGTGGGGCTGGGGGAGGTGGGTGTGGGCTCAGTCCTGTATCTCAGGGTAAGTGCCCTGCTTACACGCAGGCTGTGTGTTGAGTGGCTGCAAGGCCCTCCCAGCCCTTAAGCTGCTGTGTCTCTGTTTTTCGCAGACAAAGCACGAAGATTTTTGGCTGTTGTGAATTCCATGTTTCACACCGAGTCCCTAATAGTGGAGTTGCTTTGCCTTTTTCCCCTGTTTTTTTGCCTTGACAGCTCCAACCTTATAATTTTACCTTCTCCCGCCCCGTGCGTTCCATTTTTTTCCCCCTCCCCTTCCTGGGGTTTTTGCTGCTCATCGCTGGGAACCCCCTTTAGGAGGCATCGCTCCTGACAAGAGGGGAGGGGCTTCCTGTCAAACATTGGGGGTTGATGTTTTGTTTGGTAAAGCGTCTGTAAATCGGCTGTGAGGTGATGATTCTACATGGATCCCAGTGCAGAGAGCGCCTTTTTGTGTCTGTGCACATCTCCGTGTGTGAATGGCAGGATCGGAGAGAAAGGGAAGAGGAGGAGAGGAAGGAGAAGGGAGGAGAGAGGAGGCAGATGGCTTCTGGGGGCCCTGGGATGGGTCTCTTCCTTCCAGGACATTGTCTTGGTCTAAATCACAGGCCCTTATCAGAAGAGGGCCCAAGACCCAGACTGTTGAGGAGGGGCCAGTGGGAACATTGGAAAGGAAGCCACTGTCAGCCTCCGGGCTAGCTGTTCAGAGGGCTGGGATGAGACAGGGGACTTGTCTTCCCCTCTCAGGCCATAGTTCCGGAACCTCACCTTGACATCCAGGTATCCAGGGCTCTGAGGCCCTGAGAGGTAGGTACTGGAGGGAACTAGTCTCTGCATAACTTTAGATTCTTGGGAGCGGAGGGATGTCAGTCTCCCACCCATGAATCAGAGCCGCTCTCCCCTGGACATGAGGCTGTCTCTTAGGAAGTACAGTCTGCAAGGCCACTCTTGTTTTTTTTTTTTTTTTAAGTAAAACTTCTTGTTGCCTTAGATCAGCCTCCTTTTAAGCTTCAGGTGGCTTACCTATCCCCAGAGTTGACTTACAGCAAGCTCACTAAAAACCCTGCTTGACTTGACTTTATAAATGCGACCACATCCTTCCCCCCCACCCCCATTGGCCTTCAGCCTTGCAGACCACGGAAGGCAGCATTTCAGCTGCTCCTCAGCCGACACCCTCCCTGAATCCATTTTGAGTTGTTCTTCCCCAGCCCAGCTAGAAAATGTCGGCTCCGACTGCACCGTGCTCGCGAACAAAGGTGCAGAACGATTTTGGCTGCTTCGTCCAGGAAATAAATCCCTCTCCGGTGCCAGAAACCATTGAGTGGTGCCATGTGTTGAGCTCCAGGGCCCAGCACCGTGGGCAGGGTTGTTGCACGGGGTGAGGAGGGCGGAAGCAGGGGATCAGGAGGCTCTGGGGATGAGCGGCTTGCTTCCCACACTTCCCACAGGACTTGGTCAAGGACGCTGATCAGTTACCACTCAGCCTCCTCTCCCAGGCCCGGCTTTCCACATGCAGTTGCCTGTGGTCTAGTTGGTCCCTGGACCCACGGACGATAGGTTCCTCTCTCTGCCCTGAGGCATCCTGGGCCCTTTCTTTCCATGCACCTCGCCCAGGTCCTCTTGCTGCATCTGCCCTGTGAAGGTTGGTTTCCTCTGGGTCTGCTCATTCTCCTCTTCTCTTCCTGCACTCTCTCCTGTAATCAGTGATGCTGCTTGTCAGCATCACCGAGCCCCATCTAAGTCCACAGCAGTCTGATGCACTAGGTGCTGTTATAATCCTTGAGTTATGCCTGCAAGGCCAGTGTCTAGAAGAACCTTGCTGTTGGCCTTGAACTAGGGAGTGGCAGCTTGGGGCCCGTCCGCTCTGGGCAGCTCTTTCCCTCACTGCTGCCCACCCCTGGACTCCTGGTGTCTCTTAGATCTGAACTCTCCAAACTCTTCTTTCCAGCTCCTGGGCCGACAGCCAGCTGATACCCCACCCTGTGTCCATCAGTGACCTCACCGCACTCCAGCTCCCCTCTTTTCTCTCTGTCCCATGCCTAGTCCTGGTGGGGGTGTCACCACCTCACAAGCCCTCACAATCAAACTGTTGTGGCCCTGCGGTGGCTCCAAAGTGTCCCTGCCTCTTCACTGTGATTTTCTGAACTCAGCTTCTTCTCCTCTCTTCTGGACTTGTTTTTTATTGGGTTATAATTCACATAATAAACTTCACTATTTTACAGTATATTAGTTAATGGCATTTCCTGCATTCATAATGGAGTGTAACTATCATCACTATCTAATTCCAGAACAGCTCCATCACAGCTCCTGACACAAAAACCCCATATCTGTTAGCAGTCTGTCCCAATTCCTCCTTCCTGCCAGCCCCTGAAAACTACTAGTCTGAATGTATGCCTCTATGAATTTGCCTGACCTGGACATTTTGTATCAGTGGAATCATGCTGTGTGGCCTTCTGTGATTGGCTTCTTTCACTGAGCATGTCATTGCAGCTTGTGTCAGAGCTTCATTCCTTTTTATAACTAAATAGTACTCCACTGTATGACTATACCACAGTTTATGTATCCATTCTTCTGTTGATGGACATGTAGATTATTTCCACTTTGGGTCAATGGTGAATAATGGTGCTATGCACGTTTGTGTATAAGTCTTTATGTGGACATACATTTTTGATTCTCTTTAGTATATACCTAGCAGGGGAATTGCTGTCTCTTAGAGTTCTGTAACCACCTTCAAATGGGTAGCTGGTCACACTGTCTCCCAGCGGTGCTGTCTCTTTAGGCAGGCACCCAGGGTCTCCGACAGGCTTTTATTGACCGTTTCAGCGTCATCTCCCATCACTCCCCGGGCACTGTGTATTCCAGCAAAGGGAGCTCTCTGCACATCCTGCGTTTGCCATGCTATTCCTCTTCTCTGGGCTTCTGCTCATGTTCCTCTCAGTCTGCCTTTCCCTTTTCCCCTTTGTCCAAACGCCTCTATCTTTCACACCCCAACTCAGCTGTCACCCTGCCTTAGTACATTTTTTCCCCCACATCACTTCCCACCCCCAGAGCTTATCTCTCCCTCTCCAGGGTTGGGGTGGGGTTGTATTGTGTTCATTATGCACCCAGTTTCCAGCTGCAGGGAGAGTTACTCAAGTCAGCTTCTCTGGTTCCTCATTCAACAGCATCTAGCAGGTAGTAGATGCTTAAACAACCTTGTCAAATTGACCTTAAGGCACTGTATTGCTTTTCCTGCATGTCACAGATCTGTGTGTGACCCACCCTAGTGCCCTTGCAGACATGCACGAGAGCATCCACTCCCAGTTTGCCTCCCGCCGCCCTCTGCACCCTGGGCTGTCAGTGTCCCCTCATCCGCCCCTCCACCTACATGGCCCCACATTGTCCACTCCTCCCATCTAGGCCAGCCCCTCTGGAGGTGGCCCTGGGGTGGCCTTTGCGGCCCAGCATTGCTGGCCACAAGCGGAGGTGGGCTCGGGGCCCTGTGGCCCTCTGGGACTGCCCGAGGCCTGGGCAGGGGCGAGCAGAGGCGTTGGGCAGTAGCTGCTCTAGACTCGGGTGGGGGCTGTGGATCTTGGATCCCGACTCCTGTCACAGAAGGTGGGGCAGAGGCGGTCCCACCAGGTGTTTGGGACACTGCCCAGCCCACGCACCAGCCTCACTCGAGCTCCAAATGAGTCACCCAGCTTGGGCTCCACCAGGTGGCCCAGGGTGGGCAGATGGCTCAGGTGGGCGCAGTGCCACCCCAGCCACGCCACCACAGACTCCGGGAGGAGCAGGGTCACACTCACTCAGGGTGCAGGAGATCATCGAAGGGGCGAGGGGTGCTGTCTGCACCTGAGGGGTCTGCTGCAGTGGCGGTCAGGTGAGGCCACCCTTGGTCTCCCATCTCCCCCTCGCACGGACCCTCCCCTGTCCTTCCCTGGCTGGGGGTCCAGCTCTGGGCAGCCAGCAGTGTGTCTCCTCTGCCGGAATCGGTGAGCCTGATCTCCTTCCTGCCCAAGTGCAGGTGGGTTCCCCAGGCCAGCTGGAAGCCCAGGGCCCCCTTCCCGGAGGCCAGGCCGCTTCCTTCCTAGGCACAGCCCAGCCCTCCTCCTCCTCCCCCTCAGCCCTCTCCTCTCCCTGGGCCTCTTCCCCACGTGGCTCATTACAACTCCAGTTGTTCAGGTCTTGACCTCAAGAGCCTTCCCTATTGACCCCTGACCAGCGATACTAATCTGTGTCAACAGGCCCCAGGGGTTAAAGAAACACAACCCGCCGCTGCTGCCGCCGCTGCCGCCTTAGCAGGTGCCTGGAGGGGGCGGAGTGGCTCCTGGGAGCTCTGGCCGTGGTGGGAAGGCGCGTCTACAGTACTGCTCCCTCCCCACTGTGCGTCTGCCCTCCGCCCCCCTCTTCCTGCTCTTCCTTGGCAGACCCCCTGCTGCCCACTGTCCCTCTCTGCTGTCCACTGCCCCCCTCCTCCCCGCCACCCCTCCCTTCTATCTTTCCTCCGCCCTCCACTTTGCCTGGAGGACTTAGGACCAAATGCCCCCTTGCATTCAGGTTGTGCTGCCTTTGTGCCCCACGCCCCGCCCCCAAACCTCACTGCACACCTTTCCTCTCTTTCTCTCTCTCCTCCTCCCACTTGCTATCCCAGTCAGGATCCTCCCCCTAGGCCAGTGATTCTCACCCCAGAGCCTGCATCAGAGTCCCCTGGATGGCGTGTTAGCACACAGATTCCTGGGTCTGCCCTAAAAAGCATCTGCATTCCCAGCTGGTTCCCTCATGCTACAGGTCCTCCAGGCAGTTCCCCCCAACACACACACACACACACACACACACACACACACACACACACACACACACACACACACACACACACACACACACACACACACACACACACACACACACACACACACACACACACACACACACACACACACACACACACACACATCTGGAAGCTGAGAGGCATACACTACTGGCCACCCTGGCAGGGGATTCAAAGGGGAGCTCTCCTGATGGGGGATGACCCCCCTGAGTGACCCCTGTATTCTGAGAGCACAGGGTGGGTCACCTGAGGATGGGCTGTCAGGAGGGACCCACCGTGTATCACTGGGGTCAGGAAAAGCTTCCTGCCTTCCCTGGCCCTGACCCAGATGGGGACCATGTCAGGGTGAGGGGGGCACCCTTCTGATGTGAAGATCTGGGTTCTCTTAGAGAAACAGTCGAGTGTCACACTTGCCCCCTTTCTTGGGATGAACCTAGAGTTCTGCTTATAACACGCCCTTCATCCTGCCCTTTGAGTGAGCCTAGACCACCTCAGCCCTGCCTCAGCTGCTGTGCGCTGCTGCCCGTTCACACACTCATCAGAGGAGGGAGACTGCTGGGCCCAGGGCAGTCCTGCTGGCCCTGGGGGGCTCTGCCAGTTCCCATGTTGCCCTCCTCCTGCTTACAGGGAGTTGGAAACCTAGATAGAAACTCTACCGACAGAAAAGCCCACTCACTTTCTCCTGAGTCCCCCTTTCCAGCTGCTGTTACTGCCTCTAGCTGCCCATCCTAAGATGCCCTCTCCTTTTCTGGGGGTCACAGACACAGGTTGCCCCTCCACCTGGGTGCACACGTGTCTGGCAGGGGGTGTCCTGGGGAAGATGATGCCCAGTACGCTGGGTGGGACTTCCGCAGGGAGTGGCATCGCAGGCTGGGGGTGCTTGGGTGGGCTTGACAGTCTTGTGGGGATCCTTCTTGCCGGCTGTGGAGAGGTTGGTAGGCCAAAGGGTCAGGCCAGTCAGGGGCCAGACTGGCTAGTGGGGTACCCCTGGGTCTCCCTGCCTTCCTTGCTTGCTCTGTTTCTCTTGTTGAGTTTCTGTTCTGCCCCCTACTCCCTCTTCCCTTCTTCTTGGCTGTGGCTCCCCAAGGCTGGGGAACCATAGACAAACTCCAGAAAAAAATTTTTTTAAGTTTCCCAAACTTTTCCAGATGCCAAGAAGAGGCTGGCTGGAGCAACCCTGCAACTACAGAGAGGGAAGGAGGAGGGAACATTCTCCAAGGCCTTTCCCCCTCTCCCATGGTGGAAAAGAGGGACCACTAGGGGGGCATGGGTTCTCCAGTACTTCACACAGCCCACCTGGAGGTCAGAAGCCCCCTTTCTTATCCCCGACCCCCTCCTCCTCACCCAGAGAATCCTCACTCCCTGCAGCCAGCGCTGGGAGGCCTAGAGGCGAAGGAGAATGTCTGTGGGGCTCCAGGGAACTGCAGCATCACATTACAGGGGAAGTGACTTCTGGGGTTCAGAAAGGTAGATTCGGGATAGAGCATGGAGCACCCCTCAAGCCAAGGTGGGGGTTGCTGAGAATGGGGGAACCTGGCCCCAGGGGCTCTCTCCCCTGGAGTCTGTGGCTGGCAGGGGCCAGAAGCAGGGGATGACAGGAGCAGGCGGTATGTGGGGACAGTGCAGGCATGGCTGCCCTTCCCCAGGCAAACCCCCAAGGGGTGCTGCCCCCACCTCTGCTGTTCTGTCCATCCACTCCCTGGACACCTCCCGAAACAAAGGCCTCTTTGTGGTCCTGGCCCACTGGCCCCTTGCCAGCCGCATTCTTTGCGTGTTTCCTGAGCACGATCCGGCACCAGCTCTGTGGTCAGCTCCTCCCCCACCGGCCCAACTCCTGGGGCTCAGAGCAGTCTTCTCTCTGCTGCCCTGCCTGGGGTCCCCTCGAGGCTCCCAGGCCTCCAGTTTACAGATTGGGACCGAGAAGGAAGAGCCCTGGGAGCTCTGCCACCAGCCCTGTGGAGATGCCGTCCATTCGGGCGGGCTCGCTGATCGCAGTTGGTTCCATTGGACCTTGATATTCTCATCTTTAAAATTGGGGGAAACAACAGCCACCCCATGGGGGTGTCAAACAGATTAAATGTCTCCCAAACACCCAGGTCCTGCCTGCCACACAGCGGAGGCACTGTGTAACTTGAGCTCCCCACTTCTGCATTGCTCCCTCAGGGGGCTGGGGGGCTGTCAGTGACCTCAATGAATGGCTGAGCAGCTCCCAGAACCTCAAGAGCCTTGTTGTTGTTTAGTCGCTAAGTCGTTGTCTGACTCTTTTGCGACCCCGTGGACTATAGCCCACCAGACTCCTCTGTCCATGGGATTTCCCAGGCAAGAATACTGGAGTGGCTTGCCATTTCATTCTCCAGGGGATCTTCCCCACCCAGGGATAGAATCTGGGTCCCCTGCATTGGCAGGTGGATTCTTTACCACTGAGCCACCAGGGAAGCCACCTCAGGAGCCTTGGATGGGAGCATTTCACTGGAGTCCTGTGGGGGACCCAGAGCCTAAAGCCTATTCCTGGGGGTAAGGTCAGCACCCCAGGGAGTTCTCCTTCAGGGATGGAGCTGGATCTTTACCAAGTGACTGGCCAATCCCAGGCCTGGTTCCACTCTGTGTCGCTTGCCCCTCTTGACAACCACTTGCAATGTCAGCCTTCTCTGGGTTAGGCGTGGGGCAGGGAGAGTTAGGAAAATAAGGGGACCGAGGAAGAGGTGGGGCAGGGAGCCCCAGGTCGTGCTGGCTGGGCTTCTGGAGTAGAACGCTTGGACACTCAGCCCCTGTGCATCCGCCACCTGGGGCACCAGTCAGTCACGGTCACACACGGTCCTAATGAAGTCCTAGATTGCTGCTCTGAGTTTTCTACCCCGTCCCCCCGCCCCGTTGTTAAAAAATGTTCATAATTTGGAAAGAAAAGAAGCTTTTTACAAGCTGGCAGCTCTAGGGAACTTTCCGTCGGTTCTTTCTGGCCTCGTGATGGGTGGGGCTCACTTTTCCCTTCCCGCTCTCTCCTGCTCTCCTAATAATTACCCCTCCCCATTCCTGCCAAGCACACAGGAGACCTCCAGCCCACTGTCACCCCCAAGAAAGCTGAAGTCAGGCCGAGAACCTGTCTGTGCCTTCCTGGGGCCCGCGGAACCATGGAATAACCCCTGGGGCCTGTCCCCCTGCCCCAAGAGGTCGGCAAGGCTGGCCTAGAGCCCTCGGATAGGATAGCGGCACCTCCTGGAATCTGTGCCCGGCCAGGCCCGGCAGCCCGCCTGCCCTCCCCCGAGGGCTCGCCTCATTCTCCTGCTGAGTGAGGGTCCCCGAGTTCTCCTGGAGTCCAGGGGCCCTGCTGGGGAGGGAGCGGGAGGTGCTGAGCTCACCGCCTCGGCATCTGCCCTCCCCTCCCCACTGCTGGTGTGAGGGCCGGCCACACTCCCGCCAGCGCCTCGCTCCCTAATAGCTTTTTAAGTCCAACCACATGTGTCTGCGGAGCGAGCGCAGAGCCGCCCCTCACAGGGCCTCGGTCGCCCCTCCTTCCTTGCCTGAGACCACCCTTTACTCTGAGCAGCCTTGGGGCTGGGGGAGGGGGTCTGCTTCCCCATAGCCCATCTGCTCGCCCCCAGCCCAGCTGAGCAAGAAGGGGATGGGCTAGTGAGGTGGCTGAGCAGTCAGGAGTGTGGTGTGAAGCCAGCCTTAGGGCTGGCTCTTGGTCCTGGGGGCTGGGATCCTCACTCCCTGCGGCGAGCAAGGAGGGGCCGGCTGTCTGTGCGTCTGTGCTGGGGAGCCCTAAATAGGCAGCAGCGGGTGGCCAAGTGCCGGGTGAGAAGCCTGATCTCTCCACCGGCCTCCCCTGCAGGGGCTTTGGGCCAGTACCTCTCTCCTGCACCCCTGCCGCACTGACCCCACTGTCGTCCCCCTGACTCGTACACATGGGTTCCCTGTGCGTGTGAGTGGTCTGTGGGGAGGCCTGTGGGGTGTGGTTTCGCAGGAGGGGAGTGAGGGCTGAGAACCAACGTGCAGGCAGCCCGGGGTCCTAATGAGAAAATTGCTTCCAGCCAGGGAGCCCTGCTCTGTGGCTGAAATTGCATCCAGCCCCAGCCAACTCCACCGCCGCCGCCGCCGTAGTCCCGCCCTTCCCTTTGGAAGGAGGTGGGGGAGCAGTGAGGGGGACGGGGAGGAGCGGGGCTTGCACACGACTCCATCCCCCAGCCCCCAACACCTTGGAGGAGTCTTCTGCCTCTCAGGGAGGAGGGGACAGGAATAAGCTCCAGGCCGGGCTTGGCTCAGGACCTGCAGGCTCCATCTGAGGAGAGGCAGGAGGGGGACAGGAGCTTCCCATCCCCTGCCTCCGCTGCGCCCTGGAGAGGTGGGCCCATTTACAGTCTTCCTGAGAAAGGATGTGCGAAGCATTTTGTTTCCACATAAGTGCCCTGTGCCCGTCTGCCTGCCCACGTGGAGTCATTGGAGATTCAGCCTCTCACAGAGACTCAGGGTTCGGCCCCTTTAGCTTGCCTCTTCACTCGGGAACCCAGCGCCTGCCCCCCACCCGCCCCACCCCAGGCCAGGGGACCAAGTTGGGGAAAGACCAAGACTGGCTTAGCTCGATTTCTTCTTCCCATTCCTCACTCACTTGGGCCTCTGAGGAGAACCACCTATAGAATCTGTAAAGCCCAGAGCAGAAAGAAAACGCATGGCTCCTTGTTCAAAAGTTAAGAATTTCACCATAAGGAAGAGCAGAAACCAAGGCCATGGAGCCAGCCCTGCTTCGAGGAAAAGCTGGTGCCCATTGCCCAGCATCCGGTTGGCTCAGTGAGCGCTGGCCCCTTGAGGCTGAGCAACCTCAGGCCTGACCCCGTTCTGCCTGAGCAGACCAGAAGGTCCTGCCTGGTGGTTGCTTTTGAGGGAGACCCATCTGACTTTGAGGATGTCTCCTGCTCACCTCATTCTGGCCTCTGCTGCTGCTTCCACCAGAGACTCTGGATCACCCATTTTGTGGATTTGAGAGATGATGGTCAGGGAGGAGGCCTGTGGGGGGAGGGAGCAGAGAGAAAATGGGCTACAGTTTACATGCTGAGGGATTCCCAGGGCAAGGCTCCCCTTGCCCCCCTCCAGAGAACCTGCCAGTGGAACCGTGTCCCCTAAGCTAGTACCTGCCACCTCGGGACCCAGCAGGCAGTGGGTCAGCCTGGAACTTCCTCCCCCCTCCCCACCGCGTGGGGCCTCGGCTCCAGCGAGTCTCAGTGGCTGCGATATGAAGAGCACGGAGAGAGCAGGAGTGCTTGGAGGGAGGGAAGAAGGCAGGAGGAAGGAAACAACCCCATTGTCATCCCCCAAATTACTGGCTGGGATGGCAGGGGAGGAGGCGGAAAGCCGACATTGTTTACTTAATTAAAAGTAAACAACAATTTGCCACTGCCAGCCTCCCATTAGCTGTGTGCCGAGCCCTGTGAGCTAGGGACTCAGCTTTCGCTCCCACCAAGCCAGGCTCCTGTAACCACACCCCCAGCCCTCCATCCGCAGGGCCCTGGCCCTTCCCTGGTTCTGCCCTTCTCAAGGCTGAGCAGTGTGTGTTGGGGCCGGGGTGGGGCGGCGCATAAGCTAGAACCAGTAGTGTCTTAGAGTCCTATGGGTCGGGGTAAGAGTGTCAAGAAGCTGTCGTTTGGCAGCCCACTATGGGGTATTTCCAGGTGGCGCTAGTGGTCTGCCTGCCAATGCAGGAGACCTGGGTCCGATCCCTGGGTCAGGAAGATGCCCTAGAAGAGGGCATAGCAACCCCTTCCAGTATTCTTGCCTGGAGAATCCCATGGACAGAGGAACCTGGCAGGCTTCAGTTCATAGGGTCGCGCAGAGTTGGACACGACTGAAACAGCTTAGCACGCATGCACTCTGGGGTGAGAGACTCCCGCATGTGCACAGTTAGGCCTGCCTGGTCGTGGCCCAGCTAGGTGGGGCAGGGGGCGCTATCTCACCAGTTAGAAGGTCAGCTGGACGGCAGGGTCCCTGGGGAAGGTGGCCCCGCTCCTTCCCCACCGAGGCCCCATCCACACTACCTGGAAGCCTGGGCCTCTCTGCCCCACCTCCCACTTTTTTCCTTTTTCCCTTTTAGCAGCTTATAAACATCCTTCTTCCATCTTTTTGGCTCTGCTCCCAGAAGGGGGCTGTTCAGGGTTCCTGGAGGGCCAGGGAGAGAGGCAAGCTTCCTGGGCCAGAGGAAAGAAGGGCTGCTGGAACTGGGTCCCCCCACCCCCACCAGGACAGCTACAGGTGACCCCAGGAACAGGGGAGGGGGGTTGACCTGGGCTGGGGTTTAGCTGGGGACACCTAAACTCCTGCTTCTCTGGCGCCCCCAAACAGGAGGGTGGTCTGATGGCTAGAGCTGTGCAGGACTTTTGCTGGCCTCTGGGGGCTGAGCAGGGCATCTTTCCAGGGATCTGCACCCAGGCATGTCCCCATCTCTCCTGTGGGCTTCACCTCCAGCGATGTAGAACTCAGGCTTCTTTCTGGACCTGGGTGTGACCTCTGGCTCCTGACTTTTAAGGAGTGAAAGCTCTGAGCTTTTGCTTTACCTGTCCACGGGCTTCCCCCACTGCTATACTTCCTAACTTCATTAAACCATTGCTGAGCCCGAGTAGCTCTAGGCCTCCTCTGGCCAGAATGGGTAAGGTAGGAAGACTATCTCAGAAGGAAGAACCAGACCCGAGACACTTGGGAAGCCAAGCACTCCAGGACTTAAGCCCAAAGGGAGAGAGGTGAGGCGAAGTCCTGGTAGTAAATACACAGACTGTGGTTATCAACAGATGCCCCAGAGCAGTGGGTTCCACCACTGCCCTCAGGGGCGCTTGGCCATGGGGAGGCATTTGGGGCTGTCCCAGCTGAGGGGGCATGATGCTACTGGCACCTAGGGGGCGCAGGCCAGAGACACCTCCTGCTGTTGCACAGGATGGCTCCACCCAAGAAGGGTCCATGGGGTGGGGGTTGAGAACCCTGGTCTGGAGTTTGGCTGTCTAAAAAGATGTAGGTACTCACTCTTCCTGAGCCATTCTGCCCTACCCCTGTCCTGCCCCACCCCTGTCCTGACCCTCACCATTTGCATCTGCTCATCTCCCTCCTCCACTGTCAGGATTCACACATCCACATGTGTGCACACAGGCACACAAGCTCACAGCTCCCGGGATTCAACACATTCGGCTTTTCACATGCTCTCGAACACACAGAAAAATCTGGGAAGTCTGTCCCGCACTTAATTGAATTAAAGGACTGGGGTTTGGCAGGACACTGTGTATCTGAGCTGCAGCTTCTTCTAGCCGATTTGGTGCCATACAGAGTCCAGGCTCCCTGCAATTCCAGCTGCTGCTGCTCCTCTCCCCTCTTCTTCCCCCAATTCCTCGCCTGGGGAGGGCGAGGTCAGCGACACCTTACTCCTCTTCCCTTCTGTCACCTCCTTGCCTTCCACTACTGCTGGTGGGAGGCTGGGGCCTCCAGGGGAACAGGTACCCCCTCAGCATGAAGCCAGGGTACTGTCTGGAGCACAAGGATCTAGCCAGTCCCTCCTTCCAGAATTTCTGCTGCCGGGGCCTGGGGTGGGAGCTGGAGAGGGCTGCTGGGTGGAAACTTCTTGGCCAAGTGTAAAGCCGCCAAGTTCTGCCTGAAAAGTCTGAGGCTTGCATCCCTGCTGGAGTGGCCGGGAGCCTGAGTGGGCAGGGGCAGGGTGCCCATGCTGAGCACACACTGAGTGACACACAGGACAGCCATCCCTCAGGTCCCCTGTCCAACTTGAGCTGTTAGAGGGGCTGGGGGGGGGCAGGTGTGCTGCAGAACAAAGGGATGCTTTTTACTTTCTCTCCCTTCCCACCCCTCTGCTGTCTCTCCATTGGCAGCCCTCCTTTATGACCCCACTCTGGCCCCTCCTTGGGGATCAGATGGAGTGACTTCAGGCACTGCCTCTCCTCTGAGGGCAACCCCAGCACCAGAGCCCAGCCTTTGCTTTGAGGAAGACCTGCAGGAGCCACCCCTTCCCAGAGCCCAAAGGCATTGGAAAGTGCCCATATCTGCAATGGGTACACAAGACACCCTAGGGCCTCGCTGTGGGCAAGACACACCTGGTCAGTCAGCCTGTGCCTCCTGGGGCACCATCTTCTAGCACAAATCACCTCCTTTGCCCATCCCTTGGTGGGGCTCCGGCTGTGTACAGAATCTGTCCCCCGGACCCCACAGTTAAAGAGCAGCCTGGACAAGCTGCTAATGTCTGACATCAGGGGCATCCAGGGGCCCATCGGAGGAGCCCTGCCCTGCCCCACATGTGTGACCCTTGGTGCTTGGGCAAGGCAGAGGGTAGGGAGCAGCCCTTCCTCGTCTGCTGGGCTGTTGCACTGGCTGGGAGGAGGACTGGCAGGAGGACTGGAGGGACAGAGAAATAGCTGGGCCCAGTACGGGGGCCCTGAGAAGCGATCTGCGCTGCCCAGGGTCAGGGGGGAGGGGGCGGGCGGGCCTCACCTCGGCTAACCTCCGTGCGGAACAAAGGGGCCTTTCTCCGTGCCTGCCCCGGGAGGGTGTGCCTGCCCGACTGCTGCCACCACTGCCCAGAGTGCTGGCCTGTGTTTTTTTTTTCTCTTCCCGACTTTTCTCCATTTCTATCCCTCTTTTTGGTTTCTGATCTCTGACTTTTAGTCTCCGTTTTTAACTTTTTGAGAGAGATGGAAAGAAAAAAAAAAAGGAAGAAACCTTCCTTTCCAAACGTTTATCAGGCGCAGAGGCAGGTCTGTGTTGCCAAAAGGTGGGGGCGTCGTGGGCGTGTTGGGAATACTCCAGGGGTCACGCAGCCGCAGACTAGCCCACATCCAGGGCAGCCCCACGTTGGGGGAGGCAGGCCGGGGCTCAGAGCTGCGGCGGCGGCTGCTCAGAGTGGGCCTGAGCTCACTGGATTACCCCTCCCAGCCGTGCACCTGGCAGTCCCCCCTCTACCTCCTGCTTCTCCCCACTAGCCCATTCCCCCGGCCCCCTTGCATCCGGCCCCCTCACCGCAAGCTGTTCCTAATCAATGAGCACGGGAAGTTCGGCCCTCCTATCTCATCACGGGATGTGCTCGGCAGCGGCCGCAACCAGAGCTGCCGCCTCGGGCCGCAGAACACTGGGTCCGAGGGGCTCGAGCGCGGCCGCGTCCTCCTAGTGCCAGCTCGCACCGTGCCGTTGTGCAAGGGGTTCCCTGGCCCCTGCAGCCCAGGGCAGACAGACCGCGCGCAAGTTCGCCGCCGCCTCCGCGCCGGCCGCAGCCTGCGGAGGGCAGCTAGTGTTAACTCGCTGTGCCACCTAGCTGCCGAGTCGGGGAGTGCAGCACACCGCTCTCGGGGGGTGCGGATCCCTGAGCCCACAGCCCTGGGAAGTCCCAGTCGGTACTTCAGAGCCTTGTGAGTGGGGGATTTGGCACCTGCCAGGCTTGTAGGATCGGTATCATTTTGTCCCCTTAGCGGCTTGAATTGTCCCCGCCCTGAGTCTGGGGAGCTGCCTCTGTACTCGGTGCAGAAGATGCCCTTCCGCTGCTCCTTAATATCACTGCGGTCCCTGAAATATAGTCCCAGAAGCTGGCCCCTTTACCCCAACTAGCTCCCTATGCGCTTTATAGTGCATAAAACCTTCCCTCTTCATTCACTGTAAAAATTCCTGCTCACGTCTCCCCGTGCCCTCTGAGGCAAGCTTGGGGTTGTGTTGCACAGAGAAGGAGAGGAGGCCCAGGAGACACACTGGGGGCCTAATAACAGCAGGTCTAGAATTTGGACCCCAGGCTCCAGATTTCAAGCCCAGGGCTCCTTCTAGCAGCCAGAGAGGTCTTAGCCTCCAGGGAGGTCACCCACCTGCCCACCCATTCAGCCCTGCCTGGGACCTCAGGGCTCCAAGTTGGAGGTTGGCAAATTCCCAAATTCCTCATGTTTTGTCTGGGAAGTTCTGGACGGTGGCTGCCTTAAGGCCTCCAGGGTGAGGAGGCCTGTGAGAGTGCTCCTCTGCCCTTCCCTTCTCAGGGAGACTTGTTCCTTGCTGTGGTCAGTCCAGAACTCGGGCATGGAGGCCAATGTGTCTAGTCCTGCATCCAGACCCAGTTGGGCTTTACAGGAGTATTAGCTGTTCTAGGTGTTCCAAATCAGTTCCTTGGGTATGTGTGTCAAGGTTTGGGTCTTCAGGAACTATGTGCTCTCAGGAGAGGGAAGGTGCCAGCTAGCTGTCTCCTGGATGGTCTGTGTGCTCCTCTGTCCATGGGATTCTCCAGGCAAGAATACTGGAGTGGCTGGCCATGCCCTCCTCCAAGGGATCTTCCCAACCCAGGGACTGAACCCATGTATCCTGCACTAGCAGGCAGGTTCGTTACACTGAGCCACCTGGAAAACCCAGCTGGTCTAAGTAGTTGGAAAGATTAGAGGGTTTCTTTGAGTCTTCCACTCAAATTACACTTTCAGGTGTGGGGGAGAGTGTAATGAACAAAACACTGACAGGCCTTGGACTCGAGGGCCTGATGGTCTGGTGGGGCACTCCAGGTCAAAAATCCCCAACCTGGAAGATCTGGTGGTCAGGTTCTTAGGTCTGTCATGCTGTCCAAAATCAGAGTCCAAGTCTGACTCCCCCACACAAGGCAAGCCCCTGCAAGAGGAGCCTCCTCCAGGGTTACCAGCCTGGATACTGGGTGCTCTTAGGAGGCTGAGGAAGTTAGAGCACCTGAGGATGGGAAACAGGTAGCCTCTGTCTGCTTCTGCTTCCCCAAAGGAGGATAGAGGTAGGTGGGTTCTTCTTCTTCATGCCCCCAGGGTCCCTGGATGGATTCTCCCAGTGAAAAGGGGCAGTGGGAGGCAGGGCAGGACAGGATTCTGCTCACAGTTAGAAAGAGAGAGGGAACACGGAGTGCAGGGAGGCCAGGGGTACCGATGCTCCCCTATTTCCACCGTCCCCTGGCCTACCCAGCTGCCTTTCCAACAGGTGAAGAGGCTCCAAATGTGGAGGCCTTCCCCTGCCCAGGACTGAAAGTGGATTTCCTAATCCTGGGGATTTGATCTTCCCATTTTCTTTTCCTGGTCAGGTATTCCTTCTCTTCATCTCCTCCCTTACCCAGAACATTGTGAGAATGGGTGGGTAGGGCTCCTTGGCTTGGCGTCTCCCCAGCCCCTCACTTTGTCCAGCACCCTACAGACAGATGCTAGGTGCAGACCAGGCAGTTGTGTTCATGAAGCCACTCCTAAGTAATTCTAGGAAAATTTTCTCCACTTCTGTTTTTGATTTTTAATGTATCATTTCTTCCTTTGCTTTCTCTTTCTCTCTCTGCTTTTCCCCCTTTTCCCTGCCTCTCCTCTAACCTTCTATTTCTCTAATTTTTGTTTTGGGGGGGCTACATTTCATGCAGAATCTTAGTTTCCTGACCAAGGATTGAACCCGTGCCCCCTGAAGTGGAAGCGTGGAGTCTTGACTACTGGATTGCCAGAGAATCCCCTCTGATTCTTTCTATAGCAGACTTCCTTCTTTGAACTACTTTGCTTTGACTGATTTTCTGTCTTGGTCCCTCCCTCTGTCTCTGTTAGTTTTAATTTTGTCTTTTTGTCTGTGTCTTGCTCTTGGCTTCACTGCATCCTTCCCTTAAATTCCTGTTTGTCTCAGAAATGTCCCTCAGGTGACCTCCAGAGCCTTTGCCTCCCCTTTCTCATCCCTAGTTGGCATGAGCACTCAGAGGACTCTGTCCCTTTACAAATCATTAGACCAAGGGCAAGTGTATTTGGGGGTTGGGGGAGAAGGTGAATCCTGGCCCTGGGAGGTAGGGACACTATTAATAGTCCTAAGAGCAGCTGGGGGTGGGGGTGGTTGTCTGGCCGGGCCAGGCTGGGGCAGCTCGAAGGGCCAGAAAGGGCAGCACTGGAAATAGAGTGGCCAGGGTGGGGGAGAAGCTCTGCGGGCCCCTAACCTGGACACGGCCCCTCTGCGGCGGCCCTGCCTTCCCTTGGTGTGGAGAGCATTCTCACTATCAGTTTCTATCCGTTAGGTTGGAGAGGGAGGAGAAGCTTCAGGGCCGGGGGCCGCTTTTCTGGGCCCCCACCATCACATGACGCCTGGCCCCCGGCCCTCTCAGAAACGTTGGCTCCTGCTGCCGGCTGAGTCGTGGCACCAGCCTGTGCTGCCAGGAGAGGCACCCGGCCGTTTGTGTGGCCACGCCTGTGCCCCGGTGTCCTCAGCTCCCCGTACGCCCAGCGCCGAGCTCGCGTGGGCAGGGCTTTGCGCTCAGCATCCAGGGGCACAAGTCTCTCTCTGCTTCCCTCAGCTTTGCCATCTCCTGGCAATCCCTGTCCCTGCCTCTCCCTGACTGTTTCCAATGTGGTGACTGTCCTGAGACTGCGGCTGTTGCATTCGAGGATGGATGTACGTGTAGAAGGCATTTTGCTCTGCCCTTTATTTCCCAAGAAAGCTCCCTGCCCCTCTTTGCAGAGAGTAATGGGCTGAGTCTTGAGGGAGCCCCTCTGCTCACTGGCAGTCGTCTCTGGGGTGAGATACCAAGAACCATCATCTCGAGTGCACTCAATTTATCAGAGTATGAACTCCAGTGGCGGGGGAGCTGTGGATTAGCCACAGCATCCCCACCGAGTTGGCATTTGAGCTGAGTCCAGACAGAATAGGGTTTTAGCTGAGGGAGGTGAAAGGAATTGGTGATCCCATTGGAAGGACAGCTGACGTTTATGGAATGAATCCCTACTATGAGCTGGGCCCTGGACTGAGGACCTTGTACCTGTTTTCTCATTTATTCCTCATGCAGGAACCCTAGGGGGCAGGCGGTATCTCCATTTTACAGATGAGGAAACATTTCAGAACTTAGCCAGGATCACTGGGCCCGTAGGTTCCAGAGCATGGATGTGAACGCAGGGGAGCCTCGTTCCACTTGGTGGGCTGCCCACCTCCTCCCTCCATTTCCCCTTGCCCTTGGTGTGCCCCCCCTTTTCCACTCTGTCCTGCAGAAGGATACCTCCCTGGATGGGACGGGGGTGCCAAGGGCAGGCTCAAGGTGGAGAAAGAGGCAGGCCTGGGACCAAGGGCTCCTGCCTGCCTTTGTCTCACCACAGGCCCCTCCCTTTGCAGTAGGGGCTGTCTCATTTTCATCCCCTCTCTGTGTGAATTCTGCTCCGATGGGACTTCCTAGCCCCTGAATATCTCTGGAACATCCAGAGTGGTGTTCCTGCACAGCCCTGGGCCTGCACGTTCACCCTGCAGACAGCCACGGAGCACACTGACATCTGGGTTGCTGGGACCAGTGTTGGGTCTCCTGCAAAGGGCAGACCCAGGAGGAGCCTGCAGGCCCACCTGCAACCCCCAGTGCTGCTGCGAGTGGGGGGGGGGGGCGGGGTCTCATTTGTTAGCTACTGGGCCAGACCTGGAGAGGCAGCTGACAGGTTGATGGTCCTGGGCTCTTTCCCTCCATCAACCTGCTGGGTGCTTTGCTCTGCACCGGGGTGTCCCTCCTCTGTCCTTTGCTGCACATTATCTGTCATGCCTGGGGGAGAAGCAGCTGTGCACCCAGGTCCCCCAGGCTTCAGTGCCCAGGCCCCGTCTCTAGTTCTCCCTGGGCTGGGCGCAGTGCTGACAAAGTTTCCCCTGGCAGGTGCAGGGCAGAGAACACTGCACAGCTCACACCAGGGAGCAGCCTAGGGGCCCTGGAGCTGCTTGCCTGAGCCCAGCCTTCAGATCCACTCTGCTGCTCCTCTGGGCACCAGATAAGCCCCTGGACTTGCCTTCTCCTCCCTTCACCCAGCTCCCCTGCCAGGCCATGAGCCCTGCTGTAGCCAGACTCGGCCCTTGCTTCCCAGGGGACCCCCGATAGCAGCTGTGGAGGCAGTGTGGGTTGAGGGGGAAAAGCAGTGCCTTCGGGGTCAGAGACTGAGAGTGGAGTGTCTTGAGTCTACTGGTCCTGGCCTGGCAGTTCCCTGTGGCCTGACCTGCTGTCCCCACCCCCACCTCCACCCCCCCACCCCCCCAATGGCTTTCCTTGAACCTAGGCCCCAGGGGCAGCTGGGGTGGATCTAGACCATGTGTGTCGAGGCTGTAACTTGGTCTCTTTCTCTTTCCTGTCACTTGTCTCTTCCTCCCCACAACAGGTGACCCAAGTCAAAAGCTTGAGCCCCTTTGGCTCCATGAGAGGAGGGGAAATGAGAGAAGAGAGGAGGGTGATGGGGGGGTAGTGACATGTCTCCCTGCCTTGCCCCTGCCCACACGCCCACCCACAGCTTCAGAGCTGTGCTTCCTGGTCAGGCATCTGTCTCCAACCATGTGGGGTCTAGGATGACAGAGGAGGGAAAACCCCAGGATGGCCCCAGTCCTGCGAGCATATACGCTGGCTCATGGAAGTGGTAGAGGGAAATAGGGGGAAGATCGAAAAGCCCCCTGGGCCGGCCTGGTTGAGCCCAGCCTCCTCTGTCCTCTGGCTGCCCTGCATTCCCAAGGACTTCCTCGGTCTCAAGTCTTCTGTTTGCAGAGACAGGGAGAACCCCTCTGTGACCCGTTCCCCTAGCCCCCCATCCATCTGCTGCTCCCCTCCTCAGGGTGTCTCAGATTCTCAGACTTGGGTTTCAGGAGACACAATAGTTACATTCTCCAGCTCTGATTGCTGCAGGCCAGGCCTCGGCTCCTCTTGAGATTGGGTTTCTCCTGCCCTGGATGCTCCTCAGTTGCAGAGAGGGTGTGTGTGTGTGTGCGCGTGTGTGTGTGCGTGCGCGTGTGTGTGTGTGTGCGCGTGTGTGTGTGTGCGCGTGTGCACGCGTGCGTGTGCAGGTGGAGGGGGAAGGAGGTGTGCCACACTGGGCAGGGCCAGGGATCAGCTCCAGAATTGGTCCTTCAGAGTATGGCACCCCCAGAACAGAGCACACCCTTGCCTGCTTCTCCAGCCTCAGGCCTGGGGAGAGCTGGGGGAGGGGAAGGGCAGGCATGCCCAGAGGGCTGGCCTCCCCTCTCCCCTACCCTCAAAGGCCAATGGTCTGGATAGAGCCAAAGGAGGTTCCTCTTAGCAGTAAGCATGCTGACCACAGCTCTCGACACACCAACTCACCCCATCCCTGCTGGACAGCATCAAGTGGTTGGTGGCATCTCTGGGTATATGTGTGTGTGTGTCTGGATGTAGAGCAAATGTGCGCCCTACTACATACACGTGCCTGGGTACGCATGTGTCGGTGTGGTGGTTCCTGCGTGCCCCTCTCAGCCCCTCCAAAAAAATGCACTCAGTCTGTGATGTGTGTGGGGGCAGCCAACCGGTGAACTACATGTGGCCTGTTTCTCGGAGAGAAGTTGTTTCGGGCGGGAGCCGAGGCGGAGCGTGTGCTGCAGTGAGCAGGAATTCCTCCCTCACCTAGTAGGAGCCATAAATATCTCCCTGTCTATGGCTGGGAATATATATATTAAAAACATGCTGTCAGTTGGAGTTTATGTGTGATTCTGGGCTCCTTCTGGCTGCTGGAGCTTCCCCTCTTAGAGCTCTGATGAAGAGGCAGAGGCCTCTCAGAAGCACACACATGTGCACACGCACACACTTGTGCAAACAGGCAGGACTGGGAGAGGAAAGGGGGCCAAAGAGAGGGAAAGAGAAGGAGAAGGAAGGACAGAGAGAGGGGCATGGAGCCAAGACAGAGCAAAATGAGACCAGAAATAGGATTCCAGAGGGAAAGGCGAGGAGCTGAAGAAAGGAAGTTGGGGCCTTTAATAAGAACTGAGCAGAGGTAGAGAATGAGCAGAGCTGGGGGTGAGACCAGTATTTCAGGGGCTTCAGGGCTGTTCCAGGAGACACAGAAGAACCTTGAGGAAGAGAGGGTCCCATGCTGCCAACCTCTGGCTGAGCCTGGCCTAGGTCTGGGTGCTGCACAAGGCCTCCAATCTACAAGCGCTGACCGGGGCGTGGGGATGACGGCAGCCATGAGGGGATGAATGGAGAGCAGCCTGGGACCTGAGAGCCAATCCCATTTCAGAGCCTTGCTCTGCGGAGCCCACTTGGTCCCACACCTAGGAAGAGTCCAGATTCATCACCTGCCCCCACACAGTCCTGCCTTCTGTCCCAAGGTGTGGATTGCACGAGTACCCTAGTCCGGAGAGGAAGACAGGCAGCAGAGCATGCGCTCACACATGTGATATGAGCCAGCCTGAAAACACCCCTCGCCACCCTGGTAGCATCAAGGACAAGTGGCAGCCTCCAAAATTCTCTTCATCCCCTAAACCTGGATCAGGCAGAGGCCTGATGCCTGCACGCTCAGGCAGCCATCCTCAGACACAGTGGCTGGACTTGGTTTCGAGGAAGCTGCATTTGACGGGCTGAGTGGAAAGAAGCTTAGAGCGCAGGAGGCACTGCCTGGCCCTGGGCACCAGGATGCAGGAACATGTCATCTCAGGACTGAACAGAGGTAGCGGTGCCTCTGGCCCCTCCGTCCTCTCTCCAGTCTGTCCAGAAAGTCAAGGCAGCCTTTGTCCCTGAAGAGAGTTGTAGGCCTGGGGGCTGGGGTTCAGTCAGGGTGGCCCCGAGCTGGGAGTGGGTGGTTAGGGTCCCTACTGCTCGGTCTACCAGGCTGGAGAGAAAGCCAAGGCCGGAAATGTTGCCAGGGGACGTGGCCCTGAAGGGCTGGGGAAGCCGAGCGACAGCCTCGGGGGCGTGGGCCGGGCGGGAGAGGATAAAGGATGGAGCCGGGCACCTGCCTGCCTGGTGCCAGCCAACATTTTCTCTGCCCGTCCACCGGCCCACAGGCCACCAGCTGGCCCATTGTCCCCAGTGAGAAAGCAGACACTGGAGGGGGGCTCCCGTGTGGCAGGAGCTCACTCATGCACGCCCGCCTGGTAGGGACTGCCAGGGGAGAGCCACCGCGTGCTGGGTTGGGGCGAGGGGAGAAGGGGGGTGGCCAAGGGAGGCGCCCTCATGTCGCAGCAGTCAGGGCTCCTCCTGTGCTGTTGGCAGGGGGCAGTGCTCGGGGCCTGTGAACAGGAGATAAAGAGTTCAGGCAGAGGGTTTTCTCTCACTAACCGTGGATTTGTGTGTTTGTTCAGCTGGTGGCTCTGATAAGCCCCATTCTGTGAGATAAAAGCCAAGCAACCATGAGGCAGGGCCTGGGGAGGGGTGTCATAAAGGGGCCTGCCTTTCTCTGTCCCAAGGCCTGGGGTTACTGCCTTCCTTCCCCAGGGAGCCTAGACAGGGAAGGGGGTCAGGCCCTGGGGTGTCATGCTCCCTGGTGTGCCAGCCTGGGGTCAAGCTCCTGGTCCCTAGGGGCTGTCCAGAGCAGGCCCCAGCCTGAGGGCACAGCTCCCCAGAGTGCCCATCGCTTCAGGAAGCTGGCCTGGCTGGCTCTTGCCTCTGGGTTGGGGGGCATCTCCTCGCCCTCCCCAGGAGCCTGTCCACCGCGGGCCCAGTGGCCTGTCTGGGCTTCCGCCAGCCCCCTCCCCCTGTCTGCCCAAGGTGTACCTCCAAGCTGACTGAGTGGACAAGGGCTTGCCCCCATCACACCCCTTACTGTCCTCTGAGGACCCAGTCACCTCATTGGGGCAGGGGTCTACTCGGTAAACTAGCTGAGGCTCTGGGTCTGGGGATGGCCTGAGGAGGGGGTGCTTAGCCACACTGAGTGGCTCACGGGCGAGCCCTCAGCCTCCTCCCTCTCTGTTTTCACTCTGCACTGGCCAGGAGGGGGAAGGGGTGCCGCCTAAGCAGGACGGCGGAGCCCCAGCCACTGCTGCCCCGGTGGCCGGGACGGCGCTTCTGCCTTCGAGCCCAGGTCCAGATTTCCAGTGTCTCTGCCTTTTGTCCCGGAGTTGAGCTGAGCACACCGGGGGCTGGCGGCAGTGACACTGTGGGGACGCTGGCTAGGGCCGCCAGCCGTAAGATGGCTGCCAAGGGCTAAAATGGCTGCCAGCAGCGCCCGGAGCACCGCCTGGAGGCGCGTGGCAGCGGGCCTCGCCCGCGCCGGATCCTCGCTCCTGCTTTCTCCCTTACATGGAGCTAATAGTAATAACATCAGTAACGTTTCAGGGCAGTGTCCTGGTTTAGAAGGATTTCCTGTCTGTCGCGCTCTCCTGGAGCCCCATTTGTCTCTGCCTCTATCGCTGGCCCACCTCCATCTCTTTGTCGGGTTCTCTCGTCTTTCTGTCCCTGGGCTGGGTGTGCGCATGCGCCTGGCTTTCTGTCTCCACCTGGCCACTTTTGAAGGGTTGAGACCACTCTTAATAGGATGGCCTCCTACCATCCCCTCCTACTCCACTGTCCCTGGCCTGGAGGGCTCTGTGGGGACTGAGTTGGTCCTGGGACAAGTGGAGCAAAGCCTTTGCAGCAAAGCCTTGACCATGTGCCCCTCACTGGGCTCCACATGCAGGTCCTGCAGCTGTGCTCTTTCTGAGCTGTGAATCTGGGAAAGGACAGCCCTGAGAGACATTAGGCTTGGGGCACTGGCCCACGGAGGCCCTCAGGTGGGCCACCTACAGCCTCAACCCCTTGCCTGCTCCCTCCTGGACCAGGTGGGGCTTGAATCAGACCCAGAGAGTCAGGAATGGGCTGAGGAGAGAGCAACAAGAAAATTCATATGCAGAGAGAGGCTGCCCTCCCCCAGGGCGTGGGAGGAAGTCCCACGGGCTCTCTCCAGAGCAGAGTGCCACCACGACAGAGAAATTGCCTGGGGTGGAATTCTCCAGCCCTAAAAACGCTGCTAGGGTGGGTGCAAAGGGAGGTGTGGAAGGACACGCCCCAAACACAAGGGGGCGAGGGGTCCTATTAGCTTATAAACCTCCATTTTCTTGATTTGTGACAGGATTCATTATTATTATCATTTGGAATTTTTAAAAAGTAAAGTCTGGCTAAAAAGGTACTTCCCTGAAGGTCCAGTGGTTGAGTCTGCCTTCCAATGCAGGGGATGCAGGTTGGATCCCCGGCTGGGGAACTAAGATCCCACGTGATGCCAGGAAATTAAGTCCATATGCTGCAAAAAAGGTTCTGCGTGCCGCAACCAAGACCCAGCACAGCCAAATAAATACGTTAAAAAAAAATTTTTTTTTTTAAGTGAAACAAGATAAAGGATGGGGGAAATGGGGCCTGAAACCATCCTGGGGGCAGCCTGTCTTTTTCCCACTGGCCACATGGATGGAAGAGGCCAGTAACTTGGCTGAGCCATCGTAGGGCCTTAGCTCTGAGAAGGCTACTGTTCTGCTCACCAGCCCCAACACCTGGAGCTCTACCTTCTTTCCCAAGTGTCTGCAGGATCCCCCCACTTCTATCTCTTGGGCCCATGTCACTCTTCAGGAACATCCTTACTATTCATTCCCCAATGTGAGTGGTTTGACTGCAAGGTTGGTAGAGGATGGCCTCCGTGGCAAGCGGGCCGGTTGTGGGGTGGCGGGTGAGACCTGGGAGGCAGGGTCACTCCAAAGAGTGGAGTGAATCCCTGGCCAATACCAGGGCCCAGTTTTCCGAGGCCACCCCATGTGGTCCCCCTGTGAGCAGCTGATTCTTTACTGAATGCCTGCCTTTCTCCTGCCCCACAACCAGCCCTGGCCCCCCTCTGCCACCCTCTCGCCAGCTGTCGTGCCCAGGCAAGCATTCTGGAGGTCCCCGTTGTGCCGCTGGCACACAAAGCTTCGAGGACCTGGGGGGCAGGGGCGGGGGGCTTTCCCAAGCTCAGCAAAATATTCACACACACACTCCACCCTGCCCCCAGTCCTCTGTGAGCTCCCACCGCACAATGGGCCCTTGTCTCAGGGCTCCTTCCGAGCAGCTGTGGCACTGGGGCATGAGACAGCCCAGACAGGCTGGCACAGAGCGGGCGACAGCATCAAGGCAAATCTCCCCCCTCCGTGTTGCCAGGCACTGCCTGTATGCATAAAGGTGAGGTGGGGGTGGCGCAGGCAGGCAGGATTGGCTCTAATTAATGAAGGGAGGAAAAGGGCTGCTCCCTCTGGAGCTTGAGTGGGGTAGAGAACGGGGGACCCCTTGGGTCCAACCCAGCTGTGCAAAAGGACAGTCGGGGGCTTCTCTCCTGGGTGCCTCCTTGCCCTGACTCTTGGCTAGGGCTGTTCACTCGTGGGCAGCTCACCCCCAGGGCACTTCAGGCAGTGTTTGGAGACTGGTTTTTGGTTGTCATAGCTGGGGTGCTACTGTCATCTAGTGGGAGGAGGCCAGAGATGCTGCCCAGCACCCTGCAGTCTGCAGGATAGCTTCCCCACAGAAGCGGCCATTCTTTCTCTCCTGGTCTCCCTGGGCTGCTCAGGAAGGGAAGGGGAAAGAAGGTGTCCATAGGGCTGGAGGGGCAGCTGCTTGCCTAGTGAGCGTGGGGCACTTGGTCTTGACCCATCCCCACCCTTTGTGTCTCCTGCAGAATCCGGACAATCAGATAGTTCAAACCAGCAAGGAGATGCGGACATCAAACCACTGCCCAACGGTCAGTGCCCCTGCCCTCCTGCCTGAACCCAGCCTCCCTGGCCTGCTGTGTCCACCACATCCCCCAACCTTCTACCCTTCTCTGCCCTCCTGGGCCAGGATGGGCCTGCCCCTGCCAATCCCTCCACTCAGCTGTCCCTTGACTGAACAGAGGCTGCTGTTCCGTGGGGGAGGGCACTCATGGGGGCATACCCCACATCCATGGAGATCTATGGAGATCTGAGGACCCCTGAGGGCCAGCCTGGAACTGGGACATGGGTTGTGGGATGGAACAAGCCGAGAGTGGGGAGAGATCGGGAGAGACAGGCAGACAGCCCCTCCTGGCCTTGCCTCGACTCACTCACCTGCCCTTTTCCCTCCTCAGGGCACTTAAGTTTCCAGGACTGTTTTGTGACTTCCGGGGTCTGGAATGTGACAGAGCTGGTGAGAGTATCACAGAGTGAGTCCTTCCTCCTTCTGGGCCAGGGTTGAGTCCGCAGGGATAAGGGTGAGGAGGTGGGACTTGGACCTCATGTAGCCCTCGACTGATGGGGTCTCAGGTGGGGAGGGGGCAGACAGACTTCCTGGGACACTCTTGGCCTCACTGGCACCAGGCTCGATGGAATGGAGGCATTGGAGAGCCCCACCTCTAACCTCCACTGCTTTGGAGGGAAAAAAAAAAAATCGTAACCAAGGAATCTTCCCAACAAGCTTCAGCCAGGAGGTTTCCTCAGCAGCATTCACAGTGAACTCACCCCAGGGCTTCCGGGGAGCTGCTCCCGGCAACGAAACAGGTGCCCATACTTTCCAGACCTCATCACACTCTCCCTTCTTCCCAGCTCCTGTTGCAACAGCATCAGGGCCCAACTTCTCGCTGGCAGACCTGGAGAGTCCCAGCTACTACAATATAAACCAGGTGACCCTGGGGCGGCGATCCATCACCTCCCCTCCTTCCACCAGGTGAGCCCCATGCCCCGGCCTTCCCTCAACCCCCGAGACATCTCAGGTGCTTTGGGCAGGGTGCTTCAGCACATTACCCTCTGTTGAGGGCACTGGCTCCAGAGCCAGGGCCTGCTCTGCTGCCCAACCCCTGAGCTTTGTGCTGACACAGGCACTCAGCCTCAGGGACACAAACTCAGAGGCCATGGCTCTGCCTGGAAGGTGCTCCCTGTGGGGATTGGAGAAGGCCTCTCTCCTGGGGGTGTGACCTTTGAACCCAGACAAAGAGGGGCGGGTACAGGCTTAGGGTGGAAGCTCCAGGCAGAGAGAGCAGCCTCCATTCCAACTGAGGCTGGGCAGGCCAGCAGAACTATCCCACAGTGGGCTTCACAGGCCAGAGGGGTCAAGTAACAGATGCTGGGGATATGTGTTCTAGAAAGACTTCTAGAAGCAGTGTTCATGGGCGGGACAGTTAGAGGCTCTCCCACCAGGCTGGAGGGGAGGAGGGCCTGAGTCAGGTGGGGGATGGGCCTGAGAGGGAGGAGTGGAGTTGAGAGCTGTTTGGGAGGCAGGCACAGTGGACCCCGATCAGGGCCAGTCATGCAGGACAGGGTGCGATCCTGTCCCTTTAAAAAAAAAAAAGATTGAGCATTTTGGTTCATTGTGTGGTTCAAGTATTCATTTCGATATGTTAGAATATTACATTAAAATGTTATGATATTTCCAGTTAATTGTATTTCAATATAAAATAACATAGTATCACAGTGACTGAGTTTTGCGTCACCCCCTGGTGTTTTGTCCCTGGCCAGTGCCTCACTCACCTCCTCTGGCCGTGGGAGCTGATGGAAAGTAGAAGGCGGGCTGAGGAAGCAGCTGAGGGTTTGGCTCACTTCTTTGACTTGGGTAGCTGGGTAGATGACGGTGGATGGTCTTGTGGACTGAGAAGGGGCTCGAGGAGGAGGGGGGGTGGGCTGGGCCCTGGGGGCTCTCAGTCTGACCTGGGCGGAGGGCACACAGCGCGTGCCCTGAGCTGCTGCTGGCAGCGGGCACCTGCTCCCCACACGGAGGGCTGTCAGTGCAGGCTTCCTGGGTCTGGGTCCCAGTACAGCCACTCGCCTGTGGCCCACCTGACCCCTCTCCTCCTTCCCCAGCACCACCAAGCGCCCCAAGTCCATCGACGACAGTGAGATGGAGAGCCCTGTCGACGACGTCTTCTATCCTGGCACGGGCCGCTCCCCAGCAGCTGGCAGCAGCCAGTCCAGCGGTTGGCCCAACGATGTGGATGCAGGTATGGGCGCCACCGCAAGGCCCAACCTGGAGCACAGGCGGTGTGCAGCCTCCTCTCCCCCTCAGTTTTACCTGGCTAGCCTCCCGTGGTGTTTCCTGCGGTCGGCAGCACTGCCTGTCCTCTCGCAGCCCGCTCTTCCAGAGGGGCACAGGCCTGGAGAGCAGAGGCAAGCGGGCAGGTTGTCACGTGTGGGCAGTAGGACCCACCGGTGTGGCAGAAGGAGAGCCCCGGTCCTGAGCCTCTGGAGCCCTGCAAGGGGGCATGGCTTCCTCCTCAGAGTCTCCTTGTCCTCCTCCATCTCTTGGCATTTCTTCAGGGAGGTTGCCCCTGCTCCACAGTCTTCATGGTTTAAAGCAGTTTCTCAGACTGGGCATTCTTGAACATTCCAGGGCCACAGCATTGTCTGCAGGGGGGCCATTTTGTGCCCTGTGGGGTGTTGGAGCAGCAGCCCTGGCCTCTGCCCACTAGATGCCAGTAGCAAACCTCCTTACTAGGTGTGATGGCCAGAAAGGTCTCTGGACATGGCTGTGTCCTGGTGGGGACAGAATCTTCCTAAAGTTCAGAACCACTGGTCCAAGGAGGGGCCCAGCTTCACAGAGAGGAGCAGAGCCTAGTAGCGAGTGAGGAGAATTGTTGCCAGGCCTCTCGATCCTCTCACCAGCCCCTTCCTGGTGAGAGGAGGGGCTCACCAGGGGGGCTCTCCTGTTCTGACAAGGGGTGTGGGCACACCTGGAGAGGCCAAGTGGAATAGAGGGAGAGAGGGAGGGGTGTGTGTGTGTGTGTGTGTGTGTGTGTGTGTGCACGCACGTGTGTGGTGCACAGGTGTGTATAACGAGGCTGCCTGCAGAATGCTTCTGCCTGACATGTCGTTGGTGCAGCCTGTGTGTATCTTCCAGGTACGGGGGTCTTGGGGCCAGGTAGCACAGACCTCTATATGAGATGTGTTCGTTGTGGTTAGGCCTGGGGATGGAGGCCTTGTTCTGTGTTGCGGGAAGATGAGGGTCGACCTGATAGTGTTTTCCTTGGTATCTTCCAGATGTTGCCATACCAGGAAGGGCCAAGCAGATGGGCAGGGGCCAGGACTGGGGGAAAGGCAAGACTGAAGGGCAGGGAGGAGCTTCCGCTCCCCTGCTGCCCTAGATGCAACCTCTGGCTTTCGCTCTCTGCAACCTGGGAGGAGGAAAGGAGGACTCACTTCCAGGCCCCGGGCTGAGGGAGAGGGCTAGAGCGCCAGCAAGGCCCACCCTCTGCCGACCATGCTCCTGCACGACTCTGGGAGCCCCTCCCCGGGTGTTCTTATGGCCAGCAGGGATCTGAGCCAGCCCAGCACAGATGTGGCCCTGGGGGAACCTCTGGAGGGGCACAGAGAAGGGGTTGAGAGGCCCTGAAGAATCCCCAGCTGAAGTGAAATGTTTCCTCAGGGACTGGTGTGCCTGGAGGGCTGTGTCCACTGCTGGCTCCTGAGGCATGGGCTGCCGGGGTCACTCCACCCAGACCTGGCTCCTGGGAGCTTCCCCTCCCCAGCTCCTTCTCTCTCCTTTCCCGGCTGTCTGCTGTCGAGCCTGCCATTTCTGCTCCTGCCGGCAGTCCCCCCACGCATGGCCCCATGTCCTTCTGTGGCACCTCCAGCTCCCTCGCTTTTCCCCTCTTTTCCTCCATACGCACCCCCTCTTCCCACCAACACTGCGTTGTTTCCCTGTTCTGGGACAAATCGCCAATTAAGCAGCCCAGCTGCAGGACTAGGAACAGCTGGGGAGGTGCTGTGTGGCCAGGGGGACAGCTGTGTGCAGCTGGTGGGGGCGCTCCCCCCACATCGTGCCAGCTATCAGGTGGCACACAGCTGCTGCCAGATAGCACCTCTGCTGGCGGCTGGGAGTGTGCCCTCCCCACCCCACCCCCGTGCTTCAGACAGCTCTTATTTCTCTCTTCTGCAGCACCCCCCTCCCACCCCCAAGACACACACCCCACCCAAACTGATTCGATTCTTGTTCCAAAGATGGCAGCTCGGGAGACCTGCCCCGACTGCACCTTATGCTCCCAGGAGAGGAGACTGGTTCCCCTGGGGGCCCTGGCCTGGGAGCCCTGCTTTGTCTTGGCATGTTGGATGTCGAGCCCACTGGGCGCAGACATGATCTTGGTTGGCATCATCAGGCTGTTAGAGGCGAGCTCAAATGGGGCGCTCTCTGTGTCCCTGTCTGTTGCCAAATGCCACCTCCATCTCTGGTCCTGGGAGTAGAGCAAAACCCATGAATGACCCACCCTGACAGTCTGACCTCTGGGTGTCTGACCAAGGGCATCCTTTCCTGGCTCCCTCTTCCCCAGCTCCCACCCAGGCCCTCCAGCCTCCTCCCTGCTCCCTTGTCAGATTTTGTTTCTCCACCGTGCTCCGAAGGGCCCATGGCTGTGCTTTGCCTTCCCATAAGGAGCCCTGGCTTCTTCCTGGCAGAAGGGGACCTGTAGCTCAGGACCCCATGGAGTAGACCCCAGCCTGCCCCACCTCAGGGGCCTCCTCACTTTTTTTTTTTTTCCTTTGACTGAGATTTTAGTTTCTCTAGTGGAAGCAGAGTCTTAGCCACTGGACCCCCAGGGAAGTTCCTGAAGTTCGCCTCACTCTGAAGCTGCTCCCCAGGGGTCCTCCTGCACACCTTCCCTGCCCTCTGGCCCTGCCTCCACGCTTTGATTCTGTGCACCTTGGAGCTCATAATCTGTTAGGGGGCAAGATGGCCCCCCTTGCTCACGCCCTGCCCAGCGCACCAAAGGGCCTGATTTCCCTCACCTGTTAACAGCGGATGGTCTGCACTCAGGGCCTGAGAAACAGGGCCTCGATCAGGCAGAGGAGGCTCCGGGAGCCCTAAAGGGAAGGGGGCAGCCAGGAGGGAGCTGAGGAGAGAAGGAGTGAGCTGCTGGCTTCCTGCCTCCCCTGCTCCCTTCCTGGCCCAGCTAAACCTGCCCCGTGTTGCTGATTCCTCCCCTCAGGCCCGGCTTCTCTAAAGAAGTCAGGAAAGCTGGACTTCTGCAGTGCCCTCTCCTCTCAGGGCAGCTCCCCGCGCATGGCTTTCACTCACCACCCGCTGCCTGTGCTTGCTGGAGTCAGACCAGGTGAGAAATGGAGGGCCCGGAGGGGGGCAGTGGGGGTGGCAGAGGAGCCCTGCCTGAGGGGTAGCTGGCCAGGGAACCCTGAGTGACAGCCCCAGCTCTCTGAACTGGCCGTGGTATGGCAGTGGGTGGGCGTGGGGATGGGCCCTCCCTCCACAGCAGCAGCAGCTCCTCCAGGCCCAGGCCGGCCCTTGGCCCTGCTCACCTTGTTCCCCCACACTCTCCCACTTGCCTCTCACACCCCATGTGCCGGGGTGCACACCTGCTTGTGCACTGTGTGTGCGTGTGAGGACATGTGTTTGCTTATGCTCGTGTGAGGGTGCTGTGTGCATGCATTTGATGCACGTGTGCTCGTGTGTGTGTGTGGACGTGTGCACACGTGGGTGCTGTATGTGTGTGTACGCGTGACATGTGCACACACGTGTGTTTTGTGAGGCCTTGGGCCCACTCCTCCCAGCTCTCGCCTCCTGCCAGCTGTGGATGGGAGAGCACAGGCTTCTGCCCTCATTCCAGTTCCTCTCTCTCGGTGCCCAAAAGTGCCCAGGATCTGTTTTCCCTGGCACCAGCCCAGGTTACTCCGAGGGACCCTCAGAGGGGCCCAGGCTCCCTGCTCGAGGCCTCCTCGCTCTTTTACAGAAGCGAAGGGCTAGGCCAAGGGGAAAGGAAAGGAGCCGGAGCCGGCCGGCCGGCTGCCTGCTGGAGGCGGAGGCGGGGGCGGGACTCTCTGCTCCAGTCTACAGTCTGGCAGAGAGAGAGCTTGAGGGGAGGGTGCTGCCAGGCTCTGGAGGGGATGGAACCAGGTGGGAAACTATGGGAGCCTCTTCCCTCTCGAGAGAGGCCTGGGCTTTTTCTGAACACTGCCCTGTGTCTGCCCGCCACCTCCTGGGCCCTTCCGTAGGACCCGGACGGTTACCCTCCTGGCTTCCTCCTCAGGGCCTCCTGGCTGGGAGCCAGCAGAGGGGCAGGGCGTGGTGGCCGCGAGGTGGGGGTGGGGAGCTCAGGCCCTCCGCACAGGCAGGGGAGGGTGGCAGGCCCCGCTCCACTCAGCTTTTATGAACTCCAGAGAGAAGCCAAGTTTCTTTAGGCCCCTAATGAAACCGAGAGCAAGAGCGAGCTGATTGGAAACAGACAGGATAGGGAGGACTTGGCTGGGGAAGAACTGGGGCCTGCTCCGGGGTGGGAGTTGTGCGTCCGAGGAAGTGTGTACGAGCCATGGGGCCCAGGCACAGAAGAATGTGACCTGGGGAGCCGCAGCCAGGTGCACACCCAGCCTTATGCAGGACATGTGTGTGTGCTCTGTGGAGGCCCCTCTTGCGCTGGCACAGGGCCGTGTGTTTGTCCGGAGCCCCACCAAATGGTCTGCCTGCTCCCCAAGGCTCTCACCCAGGCCCTGCACCAGGGAGAGGTGTGTGAGGCACTGACTTTGGCGCAGAAATGTCAGGGAGCACCTGAAATTTCAGTCACCAAAATTTATAAATAATATTAAATGCAGTGTTCTAAAAATTAAAACAATTGCAAAAAATACACGATGAGCAAATATCAGTATTTTAAATAAAAGGACTGACCTTGTAATTGCATGACCCTGTCTCACCTCACAGGGCTTCCCAGGTGGCGCTAGCGGTAAAGAACCCACCTGCCAGTGCAGGACGTAAGAGATGTGGGTTCCATCCCTGGGTTGGGAAGATCCTGAGGAGGAGGACTTGGCAACCCACTCCAGTATTCTTGCCTGGAGAATCCCATGGACAGAGGAGCCTGGCGGGTTACAGTCCATGGGGTTGCAAAGAGTCAGACACAACTGAGCACGCACGCACATCTCACCTCACCCTAACTCTGGCCCTGATTCCAATCAAACTTTATTTATAAAGAGAAGCAGCTGGTCTCTGGGCCATCCCTAGTTTTGCCAATTCAACTTTTTTAAATATTGCATTCAAATGTTATTTACCTTGATTTTACTGAGTGTTTTTGGCGCCATCTTACACACTTTCACACTAGCAGTCAGCGCCTCACTCTCCCCATCCTGGTCCCTGCCCTGCTCCTGCCCCATTCTCTGGACCCAAAGGGCTCTGACCAGCAGGGCTCCTTGTCTTCAGCATCCCTCGCCACGGCCTTCTAGGCCCTGATGATGCCCTTTCCTTCCTGCCGCGTGCACGCAGGGAGCCCCCGGGCCACAGCGTCAGCGCTGCACTTCCCCTCCACATCCATCATCCAGCAGTCGAGCCCGTACTTCACGCACCCGACCATCCGCTACCACCACCACCACGGGCAGGACTCGCTGAAGGAATTTGTGCAGTTTGTGTGCTCGGATGGCTCAGGCCAGGCCACCGGACAGGTGAGTCCAGAAGACCCCACGAGCCCCCCTACAGCTCATCTTTGCGTCTGTCTGTCTGTCTCAGGGCTCACAGGGAGAGGGCCCCAAGGCCCGGAGCCCACCTCGGGCTGGAGCAGCCAAGAGCTGGGACCACCGAACACCTCAGTCTTCTGGGTCCAGGAGCAGGGCTCCACGTGTCCGCCTGGTGCCTCTTCATCCCGGTCCAGAGGGCACGGGGCAGTGGCTGGGCCCGCCTTCCTTGGGCTCTTCACCCTCCTCTGGTCTTTCCCCGTAGCAGGAGTGGACCAATGATCTGTCCAACCCGGGCCCAGACCCCTTAGCTCCTGACACCCCTCTTAAACCTCAGGGCTGCAAGGATTTGATAGGTTCTAGACCAAGGATTCCCACTACTGACACTTGGGACTGTTCGTTCTCTGTGGTGTGGGAATGTCCTGTGCACTGTGGGGTGCTGAGCAGCATGCCTGGCCCCCACCCACTTGATGCCAACAACACCGCCCTCTGTCCAGCTGTGTTGATCGTGACCGTCTCCAGATTCAGTGTGCTTGGGGGTACCTTCCTCATCCCCAGTGAGAAGCCCTTGGGAGAGGGCAGGTTTCCTTCTACAGGCTGTGTCATGAGACTCCTGTTGGCGGGACTGTTAACGAGGGGTTCTCAGGTCAGTCACTGTTCTGGAATAAAGTCTTTCTGCTCCTCAGCCTGGGAGAGAGACGGCTCCCCATGGAGCTCTGTGGCCCACTGTCCTTTTCCATCAGCGAGCCCTAGAGCAGAGACACAGATCCACTGAGCAGAGAACTATCCCCAACGGTAGTGAGCCAACCGTGACCCTTAAGTGGGACAGTGGTCCTTGTTTAGTTCCTGGGAGACCATTCCAGGTTGGGGCATGGTGATTTCTGGACCTCTGGGAATGTTCTGGAACTCCAGCAGCATACTGTACTATAAGAAGGCCCAGCTGCTTGCCTCCCAGTTGGTCCAGCCTGGAACTGCACTGTGAGAGGTCAGGTGTGGCGGACACTCAAAGTGCCCTGGCAGGGAAAGGCATCCGGAAATCGGAAATCGGAGCCAGAAGCCGCCCAGGGAGAGGGGCGGCGGCCCTCAGCTGTTCAGCCTGATACTGCCGCAGGGCGCTTGCGTAGTGCTGGTGTCTCGATGTGGGGCAGGGCTGCGGCTTGGCCCCCTTGTTCTTACTGTCCAGGACAGAGACCAGTCTTCTTCCTTCCCTCCTGCTCTTCTCCCCTTTCCCGCTTTTCTCATCTTTTTTTCCCCTCTGCCCTGCGAGGGTTTCTTTTGCTGGCTCTGCAGCTCCTTGGCACATGCACAGTTTTGCCCACCTCTCTGGACAAGCTCTGTCCACTTGTAGGGGTATTGAGGGAAAAGTGGACACAATTCGCAACAGCTCCCGTGCTTCCTTCAGAGATGCCAGCGGAGTCTACGGGAGCTGCCAGCCTGTATCCCAGCCCCAGGGGTCCTGGCTTCTGAAATCTGGATCAGAGGGGCTAGGAGCCTTGCTGTTCCTGCTTCTCAGCTATGAGGGCAGCTGGGGTTTCAATTGAAATGTGACCCACCTGGGGAACCGACTTAACCCAGAGAACCAAAGCTAACCCTCAAGAGTGTGGGTCAGTCCATCCCTGGGCATCCTGACAGCCAGGTCCTGAGCCTCCCCCTTCACTTGAGCACTCAAGATCAAGGGCTCAGGAAGTCCATGGCCGTCCAGTGGTTATGACTCCACGCTTTCATGGCCAAGGGCCTGGGTTCAGTCCCTGGTCAAGGAACTAAGATCCTGAAAGCCATGTGGCATGGCAAACAAAGAAAAGATCAAGGGCTCCTTGGCCTAAAAGTTCTCTTCTCAAGGCAGGTGCTTGCTCTGAGTAGACCATTGACAAAAAGCTATTTATTGACAGGGGAGCAAACAGCCCCTCTGGTTAAAGAGAAAGTCTAGTTTGGCTGGAGAACAGTCTCTATAGGTTCCCTCTTGTGGCCTATTGTGCCCAAGAGTTGGGTGTGGGGTGGAATTCTGCAGTGAGCCTGCTCCTTGGGGCCCAATTTCTGAAAGGAAACTAGAGATGGCACCATGGTGTGGAGGAGGAGCCAGAGGCCCTGGGCTCTGCAGCTGACCTGGTGGCAGAGGGTGGGGGTACTGGACTGTGCTTGCACCACGGTCACCCCAGAGTAGTAGTTCTTAGTCTTAGCATGTGTGAGAGTGACTTGGAGGTGACACACAGGTGGCTGGGCCTCATCTAAGTCTGACTCAGCAGCTCTGGTGTGGGATATAGAATCTGCATTTCTCCCCAAGTTCCCAGGTGACGCTGCTGCTTCTGGTCAGGGGACCCACTTCAAGAACCACTGATGTAGAGACTAGAGGAGTAAATTATAACCTCCTGAGAATCAGAAGTTATGAACCATCTTTGCAGAAACTTACATGCATACAAAATTTTACAGTGTGCAGAATGGTTCCCAGGTACCTCTTAGACCCCAGTGTAAGTCCCTGACTGAGAAAATCAGATCAGTAAAGACCAAGGCCAAATGGAGATCCACTTAGAGCAGGGGTCCCCAACCTCTGGGCTATGAACCGGTACCTCCTGTCAGATCAGCAGTGGCATTAGATTAGAAATAAAGTGCACAATAAATGTAATGCACTTGAATCATCCCGAAACCATCCCCTTCTCCCCCCGGTCCGTGGGCAAATTGTCTTCCATGAATCCAATCCCTGGTGCCAAAAAGGTTGGGAACTGCTGATTAGAAGACACGCAAAGGGCAGAAAGAGAATGTCCAGTTAGCTGTATTTCTGGCATAGAGAAGAGACTGCCAAGTGAGCATGATAGAGAAGATCCAGGGACTGATGGGAGGCCATGGCTCTGGGAGGCAGAAAGCCTGGTTCCAGCTCAGCCTTGCTCTCCAGTTGCAGAGTGGCCAGGCCCACATCTTCATCTGTCAGATGAAAGGGAGGTGCTATCCGAGCTTCTAGTTTACTTCTAAGCTCTTAACTCACGAGGTCTTAAGGCACCACAAAGTCCCAAGATCTTGAGATTTTTAAAACTTCAACTCGTACCCCAACCAGAGCGGAGACAGCCTAGCCTGGTTGGGACTTGCTTCTAGAATCTCAATGTTGTAAATCAGCAGCTTTCCATGTCTGGCCGTATCGGGCTAGGATTTGTTTTGTCAGATGAGATTAGTGATTCAGGTCCTCCTGGGGGGAGACAGGCTCTTGAGGAAGCAGAGGCCACCCTGTGGGAGCAGGGGCTGCCCAGAAAGCTTCTGTGTCCCAACCACCCCTGGAGCCCAAGCTCAGGACAGCCTGGAGAGGAGTGAGGCTGTGATCCATTGGGATCGTTCTACTTCCTGCCCTGATGGAAGAGCAAGATAGGAACCAGATAGGCTGTGGAAATGAGGGAAGGCAGTTGCCACTTCTGTGTCAGCATCACCCTGCAGAGCTGGCTGCATGATGTTGCTTGGAACCAACAGCCTGACTGGAGAGACATTTTACGTCAGATGTCATTGTAGCTATGGAAGGTTTTGGGGCACTGGGGTGTCTGAACTCCTTTGGATTTGGGAAGAGGGTTGATAAGTCTATGGGTCCATGGAATCAGACAGACATGGCCATGAACTTCAGGCCTTTCCCATTGCAGCTGGGTGACTTTGGCTAGAACGCTTAACCATGAGGAGCCTCAGTTTCCTCTGTTGTGAACGGGAGAGAGTGGAGCTTCCCTTCTCCTAAGGATTCAGCACCACTAGCCTGTGGAGCACTGGGTCTTTGTCCTGGGGGTAGCCCTGTGTGTTATAGGGTGGGTGTCAAGCAGCATCCTCAACCTCCACACCCTCAAGTTGTGTCAACCAGAATGTTTCCAGACACTGTCAGTGCCCCTGGGGGCAGGCAGAAACAAGAGCCACTGCCTTTCAGGTGGTTGGAGGACTGGACACAGCCTGAGTGAAGTGCCTGGTTCAGTGCCAGGCGCTGAGCTGAAGAGCACACTGTCCGCAGAGGGGAAGCCCTTTGGAATCTCATTTTCATAGTCCAGGTGAGACCAGTCAGGATAGAAGGATGACAAAGCTGGAGACAGAGTAGGGGTGGACTCTGCAGGGTTTGCTAATAGGAGGAAGAGCCTGTGAACCTCCCATGGCCTTAAACCTGGGGGTGCTGGGAGGACAGAGGTTTGAGCCACAGGAGAGAGGCCAGTTTAGGATGAGGAGTTCTGGCCTGGCTCCCATGAGCCCAGGCTTCAGGTGGTCATAGAGGGCACAGCCTGGAGCAGCAGGAGGCACAAGGTCCAGGGAAGCTGTGTCTGTGGGAAGCCAGGGACCTCTGTCCCTCTCTGTGGGGCCGGCATGCCCTGAACCCCAAAGGCTGATGAACACAAGACCACACGTCGGGCCTGGAGGGGGAAACTCAAGTTTAAGGCGCAAGAGGGAATAATGGACAGTTCGTGGCTCTGGTAGCTGGTCCTGGCTTCTGGGGGAACTGGGGCTGCCAGCAATGGGTTTTCTTCTTGGGCTGCTCTGTAGCAGATAGGCTAGCATCCACTGTTCTCAGGCACAGGCCCTGGCTTCCCCCCGAGGCCATGACACTGGGCACACGCTGGTGGGCCTGTGGGCCTTGGTTGGGTCAGCTGATCCTACCCCAGGAGCCCACCCAGGGGAGGCACGTGTGTGTTTTGGGGGAGCACAGGGAGTAAGCTGGTACATCTTTGCTGCCATAGGAGAAAGTCTTCAGAGTGTGACAGTTCAGAGCGCAGCTGCTTATATAGTTAAATGGCAAGGTTTGGTACCTAAAACCTGTTCCCTAAGAAATAACAAACCACCCGTCGGACATCCCCCTTCCTCCCTCCCACCACTTCGAAAGAGGACTACGGAAAAAAAAAAAAAGAGAAACACCTGAGAGACCAAATAGAGGCCTCACGCCCTCACCAGCCCTGCGCCCTGGAGGAGAGAACCCCACCCCGCATCTTCCGCCGGGAGCGCCACCGGCTCTCAGGAGCGAGCTGGCGTGTCCGCGCAGGGGAGCGTGTGTCTGTGTGTGATGTGCCTTCATGCGTCACTCTATTTATGTTGTTCGCAGCCCAACGGTAGCGGCCAGGGCAAAGTCCCGGGGTCATTTTTGCTACCACCGCCGCCTCCAGTGGCCAGACCTGTGCCCCTTCCTATGCCTGATTCCAAATCCACCAGCACTGCCCCAGACGGCGCCGCCTTGACTCCTCCGTCACCTTGTAAGTGGACGATGAAACCAAAACCACAACGCCCAGCGTCCCCGGCCCGTCCAAACAGTTTCCACTGCAAACAGAAGAGCCCCCTCTCTCACTGCCAAAGCCCCCAACCCAGAGTGCCTCCCGCCCCGATGAGGACAGGGCTGAGCCCCCCGACCTTGGCCTCCGGGGCCTTAGTTGCACCAGCCAGCACCCCACGAGCCCCCCTGCCCGCCCGCTGCTCCCAGCTGGGGCCCCTGGCCCAGGCCCCTCCGGGGGGCGGGAGAGGGAGCACAGTGGGGGCACCCAGGCCAGGGGTGCTGGCCAGAGTGGGCGGGGGGAGGGGAGGCACAGCCATGCCATCTTCATGCCTAACTGCTGTTTTTTTCATTTTTTGTTTTTTCGTTTTTTGATTTTTTTGTTGTTTCGTTGTGCCCCTCCCCTTGCACCAAGAAAATTAAATGTGACCACAAGGCGACGCCACCACCATCCCCTTTTTGCCTTGCCCCCCTCACCTCCATTCTGGGCCCCTCAGGCCTCTAAAGTTGCAGCAGGCCAGCCCCTGATCCCCTCCCCTCCAGCCTTCAGTCTCACATTTGGTTTCTCGTTGTTCCTCTTTTTTTTTTTTTTTACCCTCCCTCCCATCCCTCCCCTTTCCCTCAGTTTCTTCCCAGGTTGGATGTTCCAAGGACAAGGAAGGGCTCTGGACCTTGGCTTACTTCATCTCTTTCTCTCTCTCTCTTTTTTTTTTTAAACCGATGACAAATTTTGTCAAAGGGAAGAGAAAAATCTGAGTTGAGAGGCCCCAGCTAGACCCGACGACGCGTGAAGGACAGGAGAGGTGGAGGGTGGAGAGTGTGCCGTCTGTGGGACTGTGGGCGGGGGGTGGGCAGTGCTCTGGGGGCTGGCAGGCTGTGGACCAGGACTTGGGGACAGCGGCGGAAGGGGTGGCCCATCTCACCACTCTTCTTGGCCTCGCGCTCTCTGCCTCACCTTCTTTTTTCATGGTTTGAGTTCTTTTCCCCTCTTCATCCTCTTCATGTCATCTTCTCATCTGCATTTGCCACAAGACACGAAGTCATGGTCATGGTCATTGGAGGTGGGTGGGGTGGGAGGGGGCCAGGCTGCAGGGTGGCTGGGGGCCGCTTATGGACAGAATCTGGTGAGCATGGGGTCCCTGGGGTGTATCCAGTGCTGGGAGGGATGGGAGGGGGACTCCCAGTTAGCTTGTGACACTCCTCATCCTTTCTGGGGACTTCTTCCTCCCAGGATACAGGGCCGGCTCCTTTCCGTAGGGCTCCAGCCAGACAACCCAGAAGAGCTCCAGAATGTTTGGCCCGTTTGCCCCCTCAGGCCTCAGAACAACTGCCCCTGCTACCCATGCCCTGGGGCTTTGCCAGACCCTCTGGCCTCCTCCTTCTCTGCACATTGGCCTATCTTGGTCCCTGGGAACTGCAGCACCATAGGAGCTGGCTCATCCATCAGAGGAGGAGAATGCCTGCCAGGCCTGAGCCCTGCCACCCCTGTGCCTGAGCCAGCAGCCAGCTCCCAGACCCTCTCTGACCTGTTCCACCCAGCTTAGCCCTCTACTGGGACCCTTCAAGTTTCCCAAGCCACGGGCCCAGTCCTTGGGCCCAGGGTGGTAAGCGGTGCAGCACCCAACCAGGCGCCCCTGTTGGAGGGGTAGCCCGGCTGAGATGCCTTCTCCCAGCAGGGTGGGGCTGTCCCCAGAGCTCCTGGGCTCCCTTTTCTCCAAAACCAAGAGGCCCAGCAGGAAAGCAGGGGTTCTCACTTCAGGTGCTCTGGGAGGAGGGGACAGAACTGGGTCCACAGGGCCTCAGCTAGAGCCTCCAGGGCTGCAAAAGAGTTTCCCTGGCTGCGGCAGATGGAGTGCCAGGGCTGGGGGACTGCGAGCTCCTGGTCAGTGAGAGGATAAGGAGGCCCCTCTGGCCTGGCCTTCCCGCTGCCAGCCTCAGCCCAGGCAGCATGGTCTAACCCAGTCTCTCCCTCTCTCAGCAGCCCTAAGGGGCAGTGCCTGGGTGGGCCCCCAGTCCTCACAGGGTCTCTCCCTCTCTCCCCTGCTCCCCACAGCATTCGCAACGACAGGCGCCTCCTCTGCCAACCGGTTTGTCAGCATCGGACCCCGGGACGGCAACTTTCTGAACATCCCACAGCAGTCTCAGGTAGGAGGCCCTGCCCACCACGTGGACACAGGCAGGGGTGGGGGCCTTCTGGTGTTCTGGAGGAGGCCAGGGTCCTGGGGGCAGTCGGGAGAAGAGGCCGGGGCAGGGCTGGAGGGCTCAGGCTTTTGCACGCCCAGCTGAGCCTGCCTCCCCAGGCAGCCCCCAGGCCCCCTGGCTAATCAGCTAATTGGATAATTAGCTCTGACAGCCCTGGCCCTGGGGAAGGCAGCCAAGGACCCAAGGCTAGAGGCGCTCTGGGCCAGGCCTGGTGGAAGCAAACATGGAAGTGGGAGGCTCCATCAGGAGAACAGGGTCTGCCTGGTTGCTTTCTTTCTGCTCTGGGGCATGTCCTTGCCCCTGGCCCTCCCCTCTCCTTGGATTTGGGTGGGCCACGTGCCCAGAGACTCTGGCACTGGGGGTGAGACAGGGCCCAAAGCTGCCCTGGAGGTACCTCCCCCAAGTCCTGTGAATTCTGTCAGAGGAGTGGCCAGGCTGTTGGAGCCCCTAGTCCTGCTGCCATCTGCCCCCGGTTCTCACGAGGAAATGTCCTCCCTAGCCCCGCTGCTGGAGGCCCCTGGACCCGGCTTTGCACAGGCGTCTTTGCACCCTGGTGCACGCAGGCCTTCTGCCCTATTCCTGTCCCTAGGAGGCTGGCGCCCGCCTGTAGAGCCCAGGCCCTCAGGGCACAGGGAGGACCAGCCCCAGGAGCAGGGCCCAGGCAGCTTTTACAGGGTGGGGCTTCTGGGGAGTGAGAGAGAACAGGCAAAGATCTTTTACTTTTGCACAAAAACACCGCCCTGTGAGCCCAAGTCCTCGGAAGCTTCCTTAGCCCCCGGGCCACCTCTTTCAGCTCCCGCTCTCTCTTTGCTCTGAGGCCCAGGTCCAAAGAAAGTTGGTGGATGGAAGTTTTGTGTGTGTGGTTTAAGGTTTTGTTTTTTTTCCCTTTTCCTTTCCCTCCCTAAAAAAAAAGCCAAAAACTTTGTCAGACTTCAAACTTCAGAGCTCCCTAGTGGCAAGGAGGGGAGGGGAGGAGAACTTCAGCCCCCTCCAGCTTCCCACCCCCTTTCCCCAGAGTCACGTCTGACCCGTCTGGTTTCCAGGAGCAACCAGACATGATGTAACACCCAGATGAACTTGAACTTGGGGGTGTTGAGAAGAAAAACAATGGCTTCGAGCAGGGGCTGGAGCCAGCCCCCTCCGCTCTGTGCCAGGGAGGCTGCGAGAGCCCTGCTGGTAGAGGGCAGGAGGGGGTGCCAGTGGAAGGGACAGCAGGCGGGCCTCCCCTCCTGGCTTGGGGCTGGCACCAGGCGGCAGGGCTCTAGTGTGCCTGCCTGCCCACCCCCCCTCCTGCTGTCCGCCCTGCAGCTCTGACTGTGTAGTATATTCATGCTTGCTCACTCTCGGGGACCACTGCCACGAGCCCTCCCTCCCCGTTCACCCCATTTCCGCCTCCACATGCTCTCCCTGCTTCACTTTCTCTGTTCACTTTGGTTGGATAGTGGGGCCAACTCAGAATCTGAGGCAAGTTTGGGAAACATTTTTTCTTCCCCTGGTTCCTACAAGGAGCCTTGGGGCCCAGGGCCCTGAGCAGGCAGGTGTGTCTGGGGATGGGGGTTGGGGGGCCAGAGGAGTTGGACAAGCTGATCAGGGAGCCCCCAGGCCTGGGGGCAGGCAGGCTGCTGCAGCGGGTGCAGGGGGTACAGTGGGGGGTGGTTTCCACAGTAACCAGTGACTTTAGCCGATCTCTGGAGCACCAGATGGAGAGAGAACAATAGAATGAGGGAAGAAAAGAGAATTTTAGCAATTTTGTCATTCCCTGGGCAGCGCTTTTTACTTAGTTTTAATCAATTTTGGACCTGGCTCACGAAACAGGGAGGGGTGAGCAGAAAAAGCCACTCCAGGCTTGGCAGCAGACCTCCCGTTCCAGACCCACGGGGCGGCGCCAGGGTGTCCCATTGGAGTCGTTTTTGTCCCTAACTCTAGGCCTGGAACCGGAACTGGAGTCTTCCTCCACTGAGGGGGCCCCTCAATCTGAGCACTGGTGGTTGTCCCCCCACCACTGCCGCCGTGCACCTCAGAAGACCCCTGCAGGGGCCAGCCTGGGGTCTTGGTCTGGCCTGCCATGGGCAGAGGGGCCAAACAGGCCCTCCCTGTCCCGTCATCCCAGCCTCTTCCCGCTCAGGAAGGGGGGAGGTGGGCTTACAGCCAAGGAGGTGTGTAAAGGTGCCAGTGTAGTCTCCTTGGCATCCCAGGGAACACTTAACACCTGAGCCTGTGGGGACCAGGGGCTCACCCAGGAAGCACCCCTCTTCCTCTGGCCAGAGGCCTGCTGCTGCAGCTGCCCTCCCCCAGCTGCTCTGGGAAGGCCTCAGTCCTGGCTTCCGCCCACATCTTACCAGACCCCCCTGTGCCTCCATCTGGCCTCAAATCAGTTGATGGGGTTGGATTCTGGGTAGGGGCTCCAGGGGCTCCCCCACAGGAAGGGAGGTCTCCTCTGTGCATGTTGTCCACACGTGGCAGGAAGGGTGGTGTCTTCACCTGCCAGTAAATGCGAGCAGTGCCCCCAATCACCATGGCAACTCCAAACCCCCACATTGCCAAGTACTCCCCCATCTGCACTGTCTAGTGTGGTAGCCACTGGCCACATATGGCTGTTTAAATAACTAGAGAAAAATTTAGACCCTTGGGCACACTAGATGCATTTCAGGTGCTTAGAAGCCATGTGTTGCTAGTGGCCACTGCATCGGACAGCACAACTAGAGAATATTTCCATCATCACAGAGTTCTAGATGATCTCCAAGGCCCTTTCTTTCTTCCTTTTTCCAGTTTTGTTGAGATAATAATTGACAGATAGTCTTGTATAGTTTGAGGTGTACAACATAACGATTTGACTCACATACATCAGGAAATGACTACCACAATATGTCCAGTAAACATCCATTCGCTCATAGAATCAAGGCCCTTTCTAACTCTAGAACTCGAAGTCTCCATCTCACAGTGGACGATGGCCTGCAGTTCCAAACCAGAGCCTTACCAGTAGGCATAATCTGTATGACTAAAACATGCCTTTTATATATTGGAAAATTTCACATGAAATTGTCTGGACTTTCAGCTTCTTTTGAAAATTTGGCTGACCTAGCCACCCTAGGCCCTCACCCCGATGTGGCAGCCTTGGCTGCAGCCTTGGCAACGTGCAGGTGTCCTGGTCCCCATAGACCCTGCCTCCCTGGGAATGCGCCACACGTAGCAGTGAGGAGCATAGACTCGAAGCTGCCCCCTGCTCTACTATGTGGGCTGTGTGGCCTTGGGCAGGACAGCCACCTTCCCTTCAGCTGGCTTCTGTGCAGGGTTGTAGTGGGGATAGAATGTGTCTGTACCTGTGCATGCTCTATAGTTAGCTGTGCTTGGCCTCTGCTGACCTGAGTCTGTGACCCAGTGCCTGGGAGAGACCCCAGGATGCATTTTCAAGGACTCCTTCAATTTTGCCCCAAGGGTACCATCAGGCACTGTAGACCATAGAGGAGCTCCCCCACCACAACCACTGCCCCATCCGTCTGGCCATGAGGTGGGGCCAGAGCCTTTTGTGCAGGGTACTGCCAGGCAGCCCAGTCCCGGGGGTCCACCCTGGGTGTGTTTTGTGCCTAGCGGCTGCCAGAGCATTTATGGAAAGACAGCGCCCCCTGCTGGCATCCTGAGGGAAGCTGCTACCCACTGGAGGAGCCTCAGGTTGCTCCCCAGGGCGTCGTGCCCACTGGGCTATTGATCCTTTCCCCTGGGCTTGATACTGTGAGGGACAAAAGTCATGTGGTAACTACCCCTCCCCAGCCTTTCAGCCTGTGGGACCTTAGCTGAGGTATACAGATGGGAATTTCTGCTTTTAATCCAAAGAGACAGAAAGAAAATTCATCAAGAAGCTGGGCTTCCCCCACCCCACTCCCCAGACCCCTCTGGGGACAAAAGCTGTAGCCTGGCATCCTCCCCCCTGCTCCAGGACCCACACAAAAACCTAACAATTGGAAACATGGCCAGATCCCAGGTCTGTGCCCATGCCAGCGCCAGCCATGGGGGTCCCACCCGCTGGGCACTGTGCCCACGGGAAGGCCAGCTGGACTCTACCACTGGAGGCGGGTCTCTTGGGGGAATAGGATTCCCATAGAAGGGACCCTTGCAGGAGGTGTTGGTGTCCTTGACTCGGCCGGAGGTGGAACCCCTCTGGGGCTTTAGGAACCAACCTGGAGTCCCAGGACCAGGTCGGGGCAAGAAGGCACCAACCCCTGCTCATCTCAATATCACCTCTTTTTTTGTTTGTCCTATTTCAGTCCTGGTTCCTCTGATAAGATCGACAAAAGAAATGACAAAGTGAAAAGAAGAGGTTCCTCAAACGGGGGGAGAAGAAATTTTGAGACGTGGAAAAAAAAATCCCCCAGCCCAGCCCAGCCCCACCGAAAAGCAAAAATTAGACGTCGTCAGCCACTCAGCCCTTCTCTCCTCCAGCCCGGGGACCCCTGCAGGCCCCCAGAAGCAGCTCAGTTCTCAGAGAGCCTCAGAAGAGGTCTCGGTGGAGCTGTGCGCCAGCAGCCAAGCAGAAAGAAACATGCAAAACGGACTCTGTCAAGTAGAGGACAGAAAGAAAGGATGCAGAACTGCCTTCCTCCCCCCACATCCCGTCCTGGCCTTCTGGGGAAGGAGCACAATCCCCAAACAAAGCAACCAGCACAATTCTGAAGGGGCCTGTCCCCTACCCTCACCCTTCCCAGGGGAACCCTACCCTCGACCCCAGCCGGAGCTTCACTCGGGAGCTCAGAGGACCAGCTTGTAAAGATGATGGGGTGCAGACCCCAAGGGCTCTCCCCTGCAGACTCCACCCTCTCCCTCCCTCCTCCCTCCCTCCCTCCCTCCCCGCCTTTGCCTCCGGCTTCTTCGCCTGGACTGGGTGAGGCAGGGTAGCCTTGAGATCCCACCGCCCCTCCCTTGGGCTAGAAGTACTCCCCTACCCTGGCTCGGAAGGGGGCATCTCCTGGAGCTAGTTTCATGCTTCCAGAAAGGAGGGTGTTCTGCCACCCCACCCTGAGCTGCAGGGCCAGTTACCCAGGCCCCAAACCCCTCTGTACAGTCCATAGGAAAAAAATCGGAATGCTCTTCCAGACGGCCCCTCCCAGCCCGGGACAGGTGCCCTCTCCCCTCCCTCCCGAGGCAGGCCAGGAAGGTCATCGTCCTGACCGGCCACGAGGGGAGATGGGCCCCCAGGTCGCGCCCACACCCCAGCCCCGCATGCAGGTGCCCGTGCTCTGCCCCATCGGTCCCCACCCCTGCCCCTCACGCAGACAGCCCTGCCGCGGCGGGGCCGGAGAGTGGAGCAGAAAGGGGACCCCGGAGTTGAGCGAGAGTGAGGCGGCTGCCGCCGCTGCCGTCAGCTAAACCTCCACCTGCGCTAGGTAGGCGTCCTGCTCGCCGACTTTCAGTTCCTTTGGAGGGTGTTGGGTGTCGTCCTTTTTCAAAAAGTGTTTTGGAGCTTTCTCTGCCCTACCCCCCCCCTTTCCCCCACCACACCACCCCCATGGCCACTTCTCTCTGGATTTCAGCTGTAATGTCTTTACTCTTTATTTAGGGGTGGGGCACTCATTGTTTCAGTCTTTGCTGTTGCAATTGGGAACCCCTCCATTTGAGCAACTTGGGAACAATTTGAGAACACACGGCAAGAAGTAGCTCTCCCCCCCCCCTCTTCCCCACCGCAGCCCCCTCCTCCTCCAAGGGATGGTTGGGGGCATGTCCAGAGGGTCTTCAGAAGCCCCCCCCGGGAGGGATGGGAGCAAGAGCACGCCCAGCCCCCCTCCAGGGTGTGACTTGGCCCCGCTGGCCTGTCTTTCTGTGCCTTACTCCCTCCTCCCTGCATCTCCCTCCTCCGCCCCTTTCTGGAGTCCTTGTGCCTCTCTCTTTCTCTCTCCTTAACTGTATGAAAACACAAAGCACAGGTCAGGATCCTCTGAAAGTCAAGCAACCCAACATTGCACCACATAGGGGTGGGTTTTGGGCTTTATTTATTGTGAATCTAGTTTGTGAGGCTGTGGCCCCAAGCGGAGGGAGGGAAGGAGGGGAGGGCCTTCACCTGGGGCCAAAGGGGCCAGCGAGCGGTCGCCTCCTCCCCAGCTGGAATCAAGGAGGTGGCTGGGCCCAGGGGTGGCTTTTGTTGGAAGTCAAGCGAATCCCCTCCCCCATCCGCGTGCAGCCCTCTGGGAGGACCGGGTCTGAGAAGCAGGGGACGGGGGAACCCGCGGGAGCCTGGGGGTCGTGGGGAGTAGGGCGGGGGTTGGTGGGGGGCCGGGTGGGCCGGGCGTGACGCGCGGTCAAAGTGCAATGATTTTTCAGTTTGGTTGGCTAAACAGGGTCAGAGCCGAGAGGGGAGCAGAAGGGACCCCGTCCCCCTGCCCGGCCGCACGCACCCCTTCCCTCGAAGACAATCGGGGCGGCGGGCGCGGTGGGCCCTCGGGGACAGGGGTCTGCGGGGCGCCCGCCCAGGCGAGGTCGGAAGCTGCAGGCCAGCTAGGCCGGGGCGGGAGCGCGCCCTGTAGGGCTGCCCGGGTGGGCACGGGGTTGGGGGGCCGCTCCTTTCCTAAGTGTCGTTGTGAGGGGCAGACGAGGGCGACAGGAGATGTGGGGACGTGTTAGAAAAAAAAACCCACAAAAATATATATGGGGGAAATGAACTTTTTTTTTTTCATTGAACCAAGTGCAATGCATCAGAGAGTTTTCCTATCTTTGTATGTTAAGAGATTAAGAAAAAAAATTCTATTTTTGTTGTAATGTCCTCGCGGCTCTGGGGACGCTAAAAGAACCGGGCCTGCCCCGCCCTGCGCGGGGATAACGAAAGCTGAGTGTTTTCCTTTTTTTTTTTTTTTGTTCGTTTTCAGTTTTTTTTTTTTTTAAGTCGTTTTCCTGCGTTGACGAGGATGATCTGGGGTTTTTATTTGCTTCGTCGTTCGTTCTCGGTTTCGGTGGGAGGGCTGAAGGAAACGTTCACATTTTAGAATTAAAAAAAAAAAAAACCTCGACATTAAAAAGCAACACAAGATCAAAAAGGAAAAGGACGAGAGAAAATTATTTTAAAGATAATTCAACATAAAAACCCTGGTGCTTCTTACATTATAAAGTACGTTTTAAAAAACCCACAAACTATTATACATAAGTTTATGAATCAATTAAATATCCTGCACTTGTTAGGAACACGCATATCCCTTCTTTGTTGAGTTTAACGGAACGGGACAGCGGCGTGCGCCCGGCGGCGGGCTGCTCTGGCCGCGGGTCTCCCCGGGCGTCCCTTCCCTGGGGCCCAGCGCCCCCTCCTCGCCCGATCCACGGTCCGGGCCCGGGGGCGCGGCGGCGGGTCCCCAGCCCCTCCCCCGCAGAGGTCAATGCCAACGAACAAAGGTCCCCTCCCTCCCTCAGAGGTCCCCAAAGCGTCCTTCTTTGAGCCAGACGCCAACTTGACCCTCACCAGCATTATCAGGAGCGCGCTCGGCAAGTTGGTAGTTTCTTCCCCACCCCACCCTACCCCTGCCCCCGGCGCCCGCGACTCGACATCACTCCTCCCACCCCCGCCCCCAACCACCGTCACCCTCCGGGGAGCACGGGGAAGGCTCGACGCTCCAGGATAGGACCAGCCAAGCTGACAGGTCGATTTGCCCAGGCCCGCGCACGCACGCACGCACGCACACGGCCCCGCACACAGCCCCATCCTACCCACCCTGCAACCAACCCCCGTCGACTGCCTTACACACCCGCCCCCGCGCTGGCCGGCCGACCTAGTGCCTTGTTCTCACCCCCGTGCTGGCGGAGCGGACGCCGCGCTCTGGGTCCCAGAGGGGCCGGGTGGCTCAGACGACCCACCACCTCCCCACCCCGACCGTGCTGAATGGACCCTCCCCCACACACGAGAGAAAATAAAGGAGCAATAAAGTCACGAGAATTTTCGTCCCCCAATCGAGAGCCCGAGGGGCACCCCAGCCCCGCCTCTGCTCCCCCCACCCACCCTTGGGGCGCCCCCCGTCCCCCCGCCAGCCAGCCTGGGCCAGCCCCGCTTCGGCCCGGGAGATCCGTGCGCCCGACCAGCACCAGCATCGCGGACCGCAAAGGCCGCCCGTCCCGTCAAACAAGTTTCTTCTTAGGCTAAGAAACGCAGTATATACGAGTATCTCTATATATAGTACTAATGGATTTGGTGTGCTTCCCCCTTAGCGTCCCCGCCCCTCCGCTCCTCTTCCTTCAGCCTGGTCTCCCCCTCTCTCTGCCCTCCACCCCCGTCTCTGCACTGAGATACATAAGAAACAAGGGTAGTTTACTGTCTGTTTTGTTTTCTGGGTTTTCAGTGTCCTAGCGGAATGCAAGTAGGCAGCCAGCCCGTACGTTCCCTCTCCGCCCCGCCCCACCCCACCCCACCCCGCCCCCGTCACTGCGCTTCTGTTATACCATCTTTGCCTGACTCTCTCCGGCTTCTCCATTGAATGGCTAATGTGTATGTGAAATAAAGAAATAAAGAAAAACAAAAGCAAGAGCGCCCGAGCCTTCGCTAACGCAGTCGTGCGGGACAGGTTCGGGATCGGTGGGATGGGGTCGCCGCGTGGATTCCGCGCCTCACAGCCTCGAGCCAGGCCAGCCACCGCCGCCGTCGAGGAGTGCGGATCTCTCAGTCGCCGGGAGGGGGCGCCAGTGAGAAAGGAGCATGTTCTCAGGTCCCTTCTCAACTCCCTCGGTGACCCCAGCTCGGAAAAATTAAGCACCCTTTGGGTCCAATGGCCGCTCTGATGTGTTGGTTCCCGGACCTCACCCCGCGGAAGGAGTACGCGGACAAGGCCACTTCCAGCGGGCCGTGGGCGACAAAAGGGTCTTCAAGCCCCTGGGGGCGACGGTCGCCCTTCGGGACCGCAGGGCCCTTTCCCCTGTAGGGGACTCCTCCCTGGTCCTTCTTCGGGGGAATTCGGTCCAGATCAGGCCCTACGAGCACGTCGTCCTCCCCTTCCTAGATGGCCCTGGGCTGACTTCCCAGTGCCCTTCGGCTCAGAGACGACACCGTGGAGGTCATCGCACCTCTGGGCTCACAGCCGCTTGTTCTGTCTTGATGGGTCGGCCCGTACCGCCGCGGCTGCTGTCGGGGCCGCCGGAAGGCGCGGGCTGGGGTCGCGCCACTACCTCGGCCCTGCGACACGGCCCGCGACGGGCGCCGCCGTCGTCCAGGCCTCGGTGCGCCGGCCGCTTGCGGGGCCCCGGAGGGGCGGAGCCTGCGGCCAGAGCCGCTGCCTGGTCGCGCAGCAGCCGCACCAGGAAGCCAATGTATTTCATGGCCAGGCGGAGCACCTCGTTCTTGCTCAGCTTCCGGTCGGGCGGGTGCGTTGGCAGCAGCTTCCTGAGCTCAGCGAAAGCGCCGTTCACGTTCTGCTGCCGCCAGCGCTCCCGACTGTTGGTGAACACGCGACGGGCCACCTTCTGGGGCTGATGCCCTGAGGACAGGAGTGGCAGGATTGGCGCCATGGCCCAAGAGAGGCAGGCACCCCCACCTACCCTTACTTGAGGCTCCCAACACCCTCTTGGGGGACTTCAACACTGGCAGTGGACTGAGGCTTTCTCCATCCAAGGGATTCACGTGTAGGATCCACGTGTAGCTCAGTTAGCACCTCCCGCACCCCCCACCCCCAAGCTGCCTGGTGGTGGTGGTTTAGTTGCTCAGTCATGTCCGACTCTTGCCACCCCATTGACTGTAGCCCGCCAGGGTCCTCTGTCCATAGGATTCTTTAGGCAAGAATACTGGAGTGGATTGCCATTTCCTTCTCCAGGGGATCTTCCCGACAGAGGGATCAAACCTGGATTTCCTGCATTGCAGACAGATTCTTTACCAGCTGAGCTAGGAGGGAAGCCCCCAAGCTGCCTAGACAAGGACTATCACAGGCCCAAGTTGCAGATAACGGAAGCCTCCTGTACCTCTGTCCACTCCTTTATGTCAATGGCTGCAGTTCCCTAGGGAATGTGGCTGGAGAGCTGTCCTTGTGATTCTTATTCTGTGTGGTCCCTCTGTGAGGTTGGGTGTGCTCGTGAGTCTGAGAGTTTCTTTCATCGTGACTAGTCCTATTCTTTCTCAGGTGGTCGTGTGAACTCCTGTATATCCACATGGCTGTGGTGTGTGATCACTGCCATGTGGTTGTGTGGCTAATTCCTGTGAGGCCATGGACCTCAGTGGCTGTGGTTGTGTATCTGCCTCTTGTGTGGTTGTGGTCCTGTGGCTGTCTCTTGAGTGGATGTTGCCCTGTGGCTGTTTCCTGTGTGGCTGTGCATGCCAGTGGAGCCCCCATGCTGTGCTGTTTTGCCATGAATCGTTGTGGCTTGTTGGGTGATGGGGGTTGTGTAGAACTGGCCATGGGTCTGTGGTTTTGCTACATGGGTGTAACCTGAGTACCGAGCCCCTGTGTGTGTCTGTGTGCAGTGGCATCACTTTTCCCAGTGTTTTCCCAGTGGAAGGTTATAGGGCAGACGTGGGCCCCCGGAGAGAGGGTTGGGCAGACATAAGCCCATACTCACCCTCAGCAAGCTCCAGCTCACAGTGGCTTGGTCTCCGCTTTAGCCGGCTGCTAGGGAAGATGCTGAAAGGTCCTGCTGGCCCAATGTAGAGGCTGTAAGGGGTCGTGGGTCACTAATGCCTTGTGGGTAAGGACCTGCCCCTGGATTCCCCCCAGGCCCCGGTCCCCCACTGACCTGTTGAGGAACGGGTGAGGGTGGTAATGCAGGGCCAAGGCAGGTGGGGCGGTTCCCAGGGTAGAGAGTTGCAGCAGTGGGGGACGGAGGGTGCTGAGTTCTGTGGTGGCCATGGCTGCCCCTGGGGGCCTGGTGTGGCCCAGGCTGATCACTGGCACGCCAGGGGGCAGCCTGGGTGGCGAGGAGGAGCCTCCGTGGCCCACCTCCTCCACCTTTGGGGGCCCAGGCGAGCCAGGCTTTGGGGGCAGGGCAGGCACCGGGCTGGGAGCACACACCATCTTGGCCTTCTCGGTCATGGTGGGGCCCACCTCCGCCTGGGCCTCTGGCGGGCACATGGACCCCGAGGGGGTGCTCACCTGTGGGAGGAATGAAGCCAGTGGGGAGGGAGGAGGCAGATGACACCCCCTACTCTTAGCCCAACAGAGCAAGCCCTCACCTGGAGGGAGACTGGGGTGGGGGGGGATGGCAGTTCAACGGGCAAAGGCAGATGGGAAGTGGGCCCAGAAACTCCCAGGACATGGGAGAGGCTTCAACACAAGGACAGGGAGTGCCCACTGAGGTCCAGGGCAGCACTGAGCTCAGCAGTGATGCTTCTCAGCTGTCTGCGACCCATGAGGACTTAGTTGTGGAGCCCCTGAGCAAATTTCCCTTCTTCCAGAACCCACTCTGGCCTGGAGCCTGGAGGGAAGGGCAAGGCAGGGAACCCATAACAGACCCTTTGACCACAGGATGCCCCCGTAACCCTCAGATCCAAAACCCTTCATTGACACCATGGACCTTGCAAACTCTCCATGGCTGACTGACCTTCACTTACCACTGCCCCCAGGCTGACCATGGGGCCCTCAGCTATAACCCTGAGGCTCTTCTCATTGTCTCCATGTCAGACCCTGAAAGTCCTCCATAATCACTCCAGTGACCCCCTCCCCCCAAATCTCCCCCTTACAAGCCCCATGACTCCACTGCTGACACTATGACTCCGGATGCTAACCCTACTCCCCAGCACACAGTCATGCACAAGTCCTCTCTCTGGCTCTGGCATCCTCCCACCCACCCTACCCACAATCAGTAACCACCCCTTTGCACCCTGCTTCCACATCCCTGCTCACTCCTGGCCTCACGGTCTGGTGTGTCCCAGCAACATCAGGGATTCCTAGCCCCCCTGCCCTGTCTTCCCTAGCTAGACCCTGGGGAAGCTGCTCGGCCTCTTACTTAGTGGGCCCACCAGATGAATGAAGGCAGGAAAGAATGAATGAATGCAGGTGGGTCTGGGATCCGCCCTTTTCAGGCCCACTCCACTCTTACCCCGGCACTGCTCTGGCTGCCTGCGGATGGCCCTGACTCTGTCCTCCAGGGCTAGGATGCAGTTCCAGGTTCAGGCGAGACACCAGCCCCCTGCTCCAGCCTCTGTGCTCCGTGGCCCAGGTAGTCGGTCGCCCAGTCCGGGCTGTGGCGTCGGGCCGCCCCTCTTCCTTGGCTCCCAAGGGCCACCGCGGCAGAAGCAGCAGCGGCAACAGGGCAGATCCCTCCAGGGAAAGTGAGCAGCTCCAGGCCGCCCACCCTCTCCCCGCCCCTGGCGGCCCGGTTTCCTCCCTCTCACCCCTGGCAGAGCGGCCGGAGGATGCTGGGCCAGTGCAGATAAGGGCCTGGCTGCCTGGCCGCGCCTGATAAGGAGCCGGGCTGACCCCGGAGGAAACCCGGCGGGCGGGGATCCCCCAAGCGCGGGCCTCCAGGCCCCGCCCCCCGCCGGCGCAGGCAAGACTGCCTGTCACCCTCAAGGTCTCACCTTCTGTCCCTCAGGCACTGCAGGATCCCTGCTCCAGCACACACCCTTGGGAGTGAGGTGCCTGGTTGCATGCAGAGGGGAAACTGAGGCAGAAATGCAGCAGTCCCTATGTTACTTGGGTCTGTCCTCCAGCTTTGAATACCCCTTGTCCCGTGCTGATGGGGGTGGAGAGTCCTTTCCGGCCCTGCTGGGGCCTCGTGACCCGGGGGCCCCCTTCTTCTCCTCAGCCTGCCCGGTTCCTCTTTCTACAGGAGTGCCTCCTCAGTTTTCTGCCAACCCCACCCTGGAGTGGGGCACCGACTGCAGAGCAGTGTTGACAGTCTGGCCCTGGGTGTCCAGCCTGGGCCAGTGTCTTGGGCCCCTGGTGCACCCTCCACACCGCCATGCCAGGTCCAGGAGGGTGAGAGAAAAATACCACAGCTGGGGGAGGTGCAGCCAGTGCCAGTGGCCGAAACTTCTAGTAGGTGCACCCACCAGGTCCCCACCATCCGGGGCCTCTCCCCACAGGATCACATGGCCCCAGCTCAGAGGTCCCTGGCCTTTGTCCCACAGTGTGGGCCACTTCAGGGTGGACAGTGATAAAGAAGCATTGGGTTAATATCTTGGAATGGTGATAAAGCTCAAGGTCCTGCTGGAGCTCATGCAGGGAGTGGAGCTTGGTACAACTAGGTAAGCAGAGACGACCCTGTTCCCATCCCTGACATGCTTCCACCTGGGTCAGTCATGCTTTCCCCAGTGTGACTGCAGGAGTGCCCAGGCAGGCCCCTGCCAATGCAGGAGACACAGGTTCAATCTCTGGGTCAGGAAGATCCTTTGGAGAAGGAAACAGCAACCCACTCCAGTATTCTTGCCTGGGAAATCCCATGGACAGAGGAGCCTGGCAGGCTGCAGTCCATGGGGTGGCAAAGAGTTAGACACGACTGAGTCACTAAGCATGCTAACACTCGGGAATCAAGTGAAACCCAGAACCCCACAAACAGCCATCCTACTGTCCAGGGAAGCAAGAGTACAGTTCTGAATGTTTGAGTTAACTCTGGGATGCCTACTAGATGGGCTCTGCAATTAGGTTTAGGTTCATTGTACAGATGATATGATGCCAGTAAGGGGGTGCCTGCACAGACCCACAGCTACCACGTGGCAGGGTGGGGATTCTGCCCCAGTCTCTCGTTAATGCTGCCACCCTCCCCGGCTCTGGCGGGGAAAGGGTTGCCACAGGCTGCCGGGTGCCTCAGTGTGCAAGCCCAAGGGGCCTTAGGGCAGGAAGCACCTGGTCTGGAGCGGATGCAGGAGGCGCCTGGTTCCGGTCCGGTTTCCGCCCCTGGGGCCCTCAGGGGCAGCTGGGCCAGAGAAACCAGGCGGCGAGGAAGAGACACTGGGGCGCGAGCCCATATGCGGGCGCAGTGCCTAGAGGACAGGTCTGAGTACTGGGGGCGCGCCCACGCTTGGAGGATGGGAAGAAGGGGAAGAGGGTAAAGGCCCCCACGGGCGTGAGCGCACGGCTGCCGCCCCGTGGCCACCTTAGGAATCGCAGGCGCCAGCAAATCGGTGGCTCAGCTGTAAAGAAGCCGCCTGCAGTGCAGGAGATGAGGGTCAGGAAGATCCCCTTGAGAAGGAAATGGCAACCCACTCCAGTATTCTTGCCTGGAGAATCCCATGGACAGAGGGGCCTGGTGGGCTACAGTCCAAGGGGTTGCAAAAGAGTTGGACCCGACTTACGGACTAAACAAACAAAAGCGCCTTGCAGGCAACCTTTAACTCCCCACCACCCTAATACAGACAGAACACTCCAGTCAGAAACACTGACAACACCTCATCAGGCAGGGACCAACATACCAGATGCACAGAGCTCACCAAGGGGGTTAAAACAGATGGACAGAGGGACTTCCCTGGTGGTCCAGTGGCTAAGGCTCTGCGCTCCCATCCAGGGGGCCCCAGTTTGAGACCCCTGGCCAAGGAACTAGATCTTGCATGCCGAAACTAAAGACCCCATGTGCCGCAACTAAGACCTAGTGCAGCCAAATAAATAAATAAAATATTTAAACTAAATAAAATCAATAAAACAGATGGCCAGAGAAACAGACCTCAGACAAGGAGCTAAAGAGATGAACAGAGCCCCGTAGGTAGATGGTCAGAGAAACCACAGGCAGCCTCCCCATTCAGACAAATGACAGTTGGGGGAAAGTGAAAAAGTCTTTATTAGCTCACTCTATGCCTGGACCAGTAGCAGCCCCAGGCTCAACAGGGTTCTGACTGGGGGCCTCTGGACAGTCAGTGGGGGTGGCTTCAGCAGTGGCCTTGGGTGAGGGGGTGCTATGTGAGTAGCAGCACTGGTCCCCCTGTTGACAGGTGCCCTGGTAGGAATACAATGGGTGTGAATGAACCCCGTTCTGGAGCTCAGCAGCCTCCACTGGGTTCCTTCCCTGGACAGGGAGCTCACTCCCACCCACTTGCGTGGTCCCACCTCCCCGAGCCCTGCCGGCCCATTGGCCCAGTCCTGTGGCTGGGAGGAGAACCCATGGGTGCTTCAGTTGGGGGGTGGGGGCACCTCACCTCCTTGAACCTCTTGCAGGGAAATGTCTTGAGCCAGGCAGCCCTCTCAGCTGGGTCCTCCACTGGCTCCTTTCGCTTATTTTGAAGCAGCCTACGTCTCTCTTCCACAGATTCTCCTGCTGCCTTGCCTCTGTGTAGGAAGATGGGGGGGGCTCCATCGGCCTTTGTGCCCACTCCCCCCAGCTAAGCCCCACCTTCATTCACCCCACTCTCGCTCACCCTGGCCGGGCACGGGGCCGGGGACCCCAGTTGGCCTCAGGGTTGGCCTGGAAGCGCTTGAGTCCTCGCTGGCGGGAGCTGGGGTTGGCATCGTCCCGGATGGTGAAGTTGGCCTGCAGCCTAGGGAAATGGGAGTGGGGGCTGAAAGGCATCTGCCAGACGGCTAGGCACACACCACCTAGGCTGCCTGCCCACCTCAGTGCAGCTCGAGGCACCTTGGGAAAAGTGTGTCTGCAGGCGTAGGGCTTCTATCATTTATTAAATAAACATTTATCGAGTGCCTACAGTGGGCCTCAAATCTGCTGCCAGTAAAGCTGACATTCTAATGCCTAAGACAGATGAGCAAAGAGGCAAGTCAGAAATCAGACAACTGGGGTTCCTTGGTGCTCCAGGGGTTAAGAATTCGCCTGCCAACGCAGGGGACACGGGTTCAATCCCTGGTTCTGGGAAGATCCCACATGCCGTGAAGCAACTAAGCCCGTATGCTACAAACTACTAAGCCCACATGTTGCAACCACTGAAGCCTGTGCTCCTAGAGCCACAACAGGAAAGGCCACCACAATAAGAAGCCCGAGCATCTCAACTAGAGAGTAGCCCCACTCACTCCAACTAGAAAATGTCCGTACACAGCAATGAAGACCCCACACAGCAAAAAATGATAAAGAAACTAGCAAATTATATCGTGTGAGGACATAAGATAAGGGTTTGGGGGGAAAGACAGCAGGGCAGAGCAATGGGGAGTCTGGGAAGGAGTGCGGTGAGAAGAGGGCAGCAGGGACACAGGCAGAAAGTTTGGCAAGAGCCGTGGGGGGCCTAAGGACAGCACTCCAGGCAGAAGGAACAGCCATGCAGAGGCTATGCCTGCCAAGTTTGAACGAGGAGGCCAGTGTGGAGGAGCAGGGGTAGGGGAGCCAAATGAGAGCAGGGAAGTGATGGGAAGACAGTACAGGGCCTGCAGACAGAACCGTGTTTCCACTGAGTCAGGTGGGAGCCACAGAGGGTTCTGAGAGGAGGGCCAGGATCTGACTTGTGCTCACAGGTGCCCTCTGGCTGCAGTCTGAGGAACAGCTCATGAGAGGGAGGAGCTGGGGGACCAGGGGGAAGGGGACTGCATTGGTCCAGATGAGCAGAACTGGGGCCAGAAGAGGGAGAGGACAGAAGGGGATGGAGAGAGTGGATAGACTCCAGATCTCACTTGAAAAATGAGCATGTGTCTATGAGGGGAAGTGTCGGGGCCATCTACTCCCTGTGCCTGTAGGCAGCCATAACCATGCCCGTACCTGGGCTCCACGCTGAGAATGCGGAAGGCTGGGCTGGTCTCTGACAGGCGCTCCCGTTTCACTGGACACTCCTTCTCCTGGGAGGCAAAGGTCAGAGGTCAGGGCACTGGCACCAACCATCCCCTGCCTCTCTGATCCCACCTGGTCAGGCCTGGTCTCACCCAGCACCGCATGATGTCCCAGAGGGCCGAGGAGGGGGCGTCCGTCTTCACAGCATTCTTACAGGCGTGGGAGAGGGAGACCCGGAAGCCAGCGTGGAGGAGGGCTGACCTGGGGACCAGGAGGGATGGTGAGGGGGAGGGCTGGACCCTGAAGTCAGTGCTGACCCATGTGTGGAGGTGTGAGCCTAGTTTCATGGACTCGCATGGCTGTTTATCTACCAGTGACTACACTGCCTGCATGATGCCGGCCATCCTAACAGTAAGATCCTAACATCCCCCCTGGCCAGAGCTCATGGCTTCTAAGAACTGTTCTAAGCCCTCGTGCATGAGAAGCCCTAGACCTGCGTTATGTTTGATCTCTACAGGGAACTCTGACCCAAGAGGGGCCCGACTAGCCCAAGGGCACCCAGGGGGTCAGGCACAGGCTCCAGCCCAGGCCCAGCCTCACCGCAGCTGCAGGAGGCTGGGCGTGTTGCAGTGGATGGTGCTGCTCAGCTGGTCCAGCGTGTAGTAGAGAGGCACGTCCGGGAGCTCCTGTAACAGGGGCATGGGATAGGTGTGGGGCCCATCAAGGATGGATGGCTGCCCCCTTCTAGTCACAGCCCCTGTCTCCACCTCAGTGATGACACTTAGGACTCCTCGGATCCGCTCTGTGGTGTGGAAGCGGCCAGGGTTGGCGCTCACAGCCTCGAGGACGCGGCTCACGAATTCCAGGTCATGGAGGGGCTCTGCCCACATGGGGCCACCAAGCTGAGAACACACAGGGACCAGTTGAGCAGGGACCAAGAATGCCAGGACCTCCGCCTTCAAATGCTGCCCCCCTGACCTGCCTCACCCCACCTGGTGTCGCTGCCCACAGTGCTCGCACTCAGGGGCCACGGGGGGACCGCAGGCTGCAGAGAACTTGAGCCTGCTCAAAGAGGGGTAAGGTTGGGGGTGGTGGCAACCTTGGCCAGGTTGTCCCCTTCACCTTCCTCCGAGTTCACCCTTACTCACCGGCCACCGGAGGCTGCTGATGCTTTGCCAAGGCGCTGAAGGTGGAAGGCTCCGCAGCCCACGCACTGGAACACCAGTGCCTGCTTGCTGTTGGGACAAGGGCAGCCGCTAGTTCCTAGCATCCCAGCTCCTCCCTCAGACTGACTGAGTTCCCTTTGGGACCCCTCCCATTTCCCCAAGGCAGGACCATGCCCCCCCGCCACCAACCCTGGGAAAGACCCTCTTGCCTCTTTCCATCCATCACCCCTCTTTGCCCCAGACTACCTGGCTGAGGCCTTGACCTTGGCCTGGCCAGTGAAGACACGAACAAAAACCCGTACGTAGAAGTCAGCGCTGATGCTGAGCAGCGGCACCACAAAGCGCTGGTAGCAGTTGGCGCGGAGATCCAGGCTGTGCAGGACAGTCCTCAGAGCCTGGTGTGGGGGATGGGTGCCAGCCATCAGCCCTGCCCCTACTGCCACCTCCCCTACACGGAGCCACACCAGGGGCTCACAGGTAGAGGCAGCGCCGGCTCATAGGGTTCTGAGCCCAGCACTGAGTGACCCTTGGCAAGGGAGAGCTTCAGCTTCCCCATCTGTAAAATCACACCAGTCGGTCTCTTTCTGGCCTTACTGGGGACACTAAACGATTAAGGAAAGAAAGCATGCATGCGTGCTCAGTTGCTTCAGTCATTGTTGACTCTTTGTGACCCTATGGACTAGCCCACAAGGCTCCTCTGTCCATGGGATTCTCCAGGCAAGAATACTAGAGTAGGTTGCCATGCTTTTCTCCAGGGGATCTTTCGGACCCAGGGATCAAACCCAAGTCTCCTGTGGCTCCAGCATTACAGGTGGATTCTTTACCACTGAGTCACCAGGGAAGCCCAAGGAAAGAAAGCACAGACCCGTTAACCAAATGGCTTCCAGTTAACATTGCATGTGTGCCCCATGCTGGGTGATGTGGCCCAAGGCTGCAGTGAGGCTCTGACACAGCAAGGAGGTAGCACTTCCCAGGTTGACCTGACAGCAGGGCTCCTAAAGACCAAGGACAAGAGCCCTCCTTTTCCAGCCCCCTGACATAGCCATAGCCAGCCTTGCCTTCTTGAATCTCCACAGCAACTCCATGGGATCTGGGCCAACATCACACCCATTTCACAGATGCAAAAATGCAGGCCCAGAAAAGGTGAAATCACTGTCCAAAGCCACCAGCAAAACTAGGACCTGAACTCAGAGCCAAACACAAAACTGGAAAAACTGCCTTTAAAAAAGAACACTAGACCACTGGAGTTCCCCAGTGGTCTAACGTTAAAATTTAGGGCTTTCACTGCCGTGGTCCAAGTTTCAATCCCTGGTTGGGAAAACAAGATCCTGCAAGCCACAAGACGTGGCCAAAAAAAAAACAACAATCTGCAGTTGTTGAAATAGAGAATACTAGAAAGAATCATGTGGAACTTCCCTGGTGGTCCAGTCGCTAAGACTCCACACTCCCAATGCAGGGGGACCAGGTTCGATCCCTGGTCAAGGAACTAGATCCCACGTGCCGAAACTAAGACCAGTGCAGCCAAATAAATAAACAAATATTTTTAAAAAAAGAAGGAGAAAAAGAAGAATGTAATCACCCACTCTTATCCTAGGCAAAACTACTCCCCCATCACCCCCCCCAACCAAAGGACCATTTTGCAGCCATGCTCTCAGGAATTATGCTGGTTAAAAAACATGCGTGTCAGGACTTCCCTAGTGGTCCAGTGGCTAAGACTCCACGTTCCCAGTGCAGGGGGCCTGGGTTCAATCCCTGGTGGGGCAACTAGAGCCCACATGCAGCAACTAAGAGTTTGCATGCCTCAACTAAGCAACTAAGACCTGGCACAGCTAAATACATAAATAAAAATAATTTTTAAAGAAGATAATAATAAAAGAGATAACATGCTTTTCGGGATTCCCAGGTGGCTCAGTGGTAAAGAATCCAACTGTCGTGGCAAGAGACACGGATTCCATCCCCGATTCAGGAAGATCCCACATGCCTTGGAGCAAATAAACCTGTGCGTCACAACTACCGAGCCTGTGCTCTAGAGCCTGGGAGCTACAACTACTGAGCCCACGAGCTCTAGAGCCCATGCTCCGCAGTAAGAGAAGCCGGTGCACCACAACTAGGGAGTAGCTGCCCGCTTGCTGCAATTAGAGAAAAGCCCAGGCAGCAATGAAACCCCGACACAGCCAAAAATAAATAAACTTCATAAAAAAAAAAAAAAAAGAACACGTTTGTGGTCAACATCTGGGGATGGATCTGGTTCTGGCTGCCTGGAGGAAGCTGAGCAGGTCTGGGGGGCGGCGAGGGAAGCCAGGAGGCCTCTCACCATCTCGTGGCAGGCCCGGCTCTTGAGGGCCATGGCCCCGTACTTGCTGTAGCAGGTCTCCCCGCTGTTCCCCGCCAGCACCGCCATGTCTGTGCAGGTCACGCACAGCAGCCCTGTGGGGAAGGACGGAGCAGTGAAGACTCGGTAACGCCCGGAGTCCTACTCTGTATGGACCCCCGCACCAGGCTGGCCTCACCTCCTTCACTCACAGCCTGCACAGCGGCGTCCAGGAAAGAGGCGGGGCTGCCGTAAGGGTCAAGGTCGATGACGTCAAACCGCTCCGAAGCCTTCTGGTGCTGGTACATCAGCATCCTGGGAGCAAGGGGGCAGATCCTCAGCCCCCTGCCCCAGGGACCTCTCCACAGGCTCACTCACGCAATGTGATGGTTTGGGCCTGGACTTGGGGGCCAGCTGCCCAGGTTCAGATCCTGGCTCAGCCACTTGCTAACTGTATTAACTTTTCCTCCTTGGATCTGTATCTGTCTACTCATCTAACAATAGCAATAATAATAGCCAATACTGAGACTTCCCTGGTGGTCCAGTGGTTTGGACTCCATGCTTTCACTGCAGGGGCCATGGGTTTGATCCCTGGTCAGGGAACTAAGATCCCACCTGCCCTTTGGTGTGGCCAAAAAAAAAAACTAGTCAATACTGATGTAGCACATATATGTGTGTGTGCATGCTCAGTTGTATCCGACTCCTGGTGACGCTATGGACTGTAGCCCACCAGGCTCCTCTGTCCATGGGATTCTCCAGGCAAGAATACTGGAGTGGGTTGCCATTTCCTCCTCCAGAGGATCTTCCCAACCCAGGGATAGCACCTGGGTCTCCTGCATTGGCAGGCAGATTCTTTACCCCTGAGCCACCTGGGAACCCCATAGCACATATATAACTGACACCATTTCAGGCAGTTTATAGATGTATTAATTCAACAATCTTCCACAGATTTGAAACTATTGTTGTTCTCTGCAGGTGAGAAAATGCAAATGCTACTGACCAAGTTATTTGTAACGGCAACCCTCCCTCCCTTCCTCCATCCTTTATACCGTGTATTTCCCCGCTGCCTCCAGCACTTCTCACCACTACACAGTTTACTTATTTGTCATCATCTGTGTTTCCTATTAGATTCTAATATGGTCAGAAAAGCATGTGGGATCTTAGTTCCCCAACCAAGGATGGAACCTGAGCCCCTGCAGTGGAAGCAAAGAGTCTTAACCACTGGATGGCCAGGGAAGTCCCCAGCAAATATTTTTAATTCATTTATATTCTGGAAAGGGTCAGGTAGTAAATATTTTAGGCTTTGTGAGCCACATATGGTCCGTCACATATTCTTCTTTTTCTAAACCTTTAAAAATGTAAAAGACATTCTTAGATAGCAGGCCATTAAGACAAAAAAAAAAAAACACACGAAAAAAAACAGGCTGTGGGCCTGGCAGGATGTAGTTTGCTGATCCCTGCGTTATCAGCTCCACAAGGTCAGGGGTTTTGTTTGTATTGTTTACCGATGCAGTCCTGACAGTAAGAATGGTGACAGGCACTGGATATACACTGGTTCACTTGATTGAATAAAAGTGCAAGAAGTTGGGACTTCCCTGGTGGTCCAGTGGCTAAGACTCCACGCTCACAAATGCAGGGGGCCCAGTTTCCATCCCTGATCAGGGAACTAGATTCCACATGCCGCAACTAAGAGTTCGCATGCCACAACGAAGATGGAGACTCCTGGGTGCCGAAACTAAGACCCAGTGCATCCAAACAAATAAATAAAAATAAATAAATATTTTTTAAAAGTTCAGGAAGTTAAGTCTGAAATGGAGTCCATAATGGTACTTATGTCCACCTGTAAGCACAAACTATACAAGTATAATCAATACACCAACCCCTATAAAACTACTGTCCTTGTTTTATAGATAAGGAAACAGGCTCAGAGAGGCTAGAGCCACTCTCTCAAGGTCACAGAGCAAGAATATGACAGAGCCAGGATGTGACCCCAGGCGACTTTGTTCCAGTGGCCAGCACTCTCTGCCCAGCACCTACCGGGCATCTGCCTGGCTGGGCTGTACCAGGTGGGCCACTTTGTTGAGCTGCACATTACGGCGCATAAGATCCACAGCTCGGGCAGAGGCGTCGTTGGCAACCACGGATCGGAGACCAGGCACCTCTCGAGCAAAGCGAATGGAACGTAAGCCGGAGGCCGCCAGGCCTTCCAGCACTCGCAGGCCTTCCTGTTGGAGTAAGCAGAGCCCCATTCACATCCACACTGCCATCCTCTGCTGGATCCCCCACCCCCCAAGGAGCCCCCGCCGCCCACCTCCTCTAGCCCTCCCCCTCCAGGAGCCTGCCTTCCTTTATCACCCAGTAGACTCCAGGGCTGCTGCCTCCTATGTTCAGGCCCCACCTCACAGATCTCCCCCACGGCGGCTGTTCGAGGCTGGTCTTCCACGGCCAGGTTTGCACCCTCTTTCAGTTCAGCCTTGTCTTCCTTTGGCTCTGACAAGTCCACGATCACCTTTTGCACATCCTTCTCACCTGGCACCTTGACTGCAGCCACCCAGAAGCACAAGTCAGGGTATATCAAAGCGCCCTCTGAGAAACCTCCCCCTACTCTTCAGTATGTGCTTCCCAGGTGGCTCAGCAGCAAAGAATCCACTTGCAATGCAGGAGATGCAAGGGATGAAGGTTCAATCCCTGGGTAGGGAAGATCCCCTGGAGGAGGAAATGGCAACCTACTCCAGTATTCTTGCCTGGGAAATCCCATGGACGGAGGAGCCTGGACAGTCCATGGGGTCGCAAAGAGTTGGACACAACTGAGCAATTGAGCATGCATGAACTCTTCAGTATACAGAAGATGCAGGGAAGAAAATCGTCCCTGGAGACAGGCTAAGGAGCTGAGCCCAGGACCTGCTATAAGGCTGGAGCCTTTCTGGAAGGTCAGGGACAGAAGGGGCGCGGCACCGAGAGAGCTCTGTGTGATACCCCTGCCCATCAGGAGCCTGGACTTTCACTCACTCTGGATTCCTTTGGCCGCAAGCTGAATACGAGCAAATTCCGTGATCACAGCGCATCTGCGGGAGACGGAAAGTCAGCTCACATCCCTCTATCCTCAGACCCACTGCCCTCTGCCAAGCTGACCCCGGACCCCTGCTCACGTCAGGTCCCGGTTGAACTCTTGCACTGGGTTGTAGAAAACTTCGTTGGCGCTGGGAAAGACGATCTTGGCGGCCCCCTCGGTGATCGTCGTCTCCTGAAACCCAGGTGGGCGCTCTTCTTCATCCGGCTCGGTGCCATTCTCCATGGCCGCTGGATCTGGCGGCCCTTGGAGCTGCCCCTCCATAAACCGGGCTCTACAGAGACTGAGGGCGGAGCGGAGAGTCGGGCTTAGCCACAGAATGATCCTCGCACGGGACATCCGCGGGCGCCTCTGCCCGCCAATCCTGGTTGGGAGGGTAGAGGAGGGAATAGCCAAAGCATCAGAAAGCTGCGTTCCCGGGCCGGGTGACCTACACAACTGTAAAGTAGGGACTAAAGAGACCCCGGGACCTCGGTAAACTGACACCATCCCCCATCTTTGGAGAATTGTCCCTGAGAAGCCGGCAGCTCTCGAGTGGGTCCACCCGTGGTCCGGATCCCTCCTCGCGTCTCCCAGGCCCTTCTCACCGTCTCTTGAGACACCGAAAATCGAACTGGTTTCGGTGCACGCTTCCCGGATTAGGACCTGGGCGCCGCCATGTTGGCACAGTGGGCGGGCAGATCATGTGACAGAATTCAATCAATCAGTGATGGTTGACTACAGTGGACGGTTGGGATCAAAATGTACGGCGGAAAGCGATGAAAGTGTTGTGCGGTGGCCTTAATATCTGCGGCTTCCCTTGGGGCGGGGGGAAGGAGACACGTCACTAGCCCCATTTCACGGATGAGGAAGGTGAGGCTCAGAAGAGGGGCGGTAAGCGGAGAAATCCAATACCTACTGATCGTCTCCTGTGTGCTGGGTTCTGTAAAACACATCATTTCAGGGCACCCTGCAGGAATCACTCAGGCTCTGAAATCAGATTTACCGCGTTTGAATCCCCGTAGTACCACATGCTCTTGACAAGTTACTTAAACTCTCTGGGCTTCACCTTCTTTACCTGTTAAAAAAGACTCCTAAGTTCCAAGACAGAGCAAAGATTAAAGGGCAGAATGCCTTGAAAATGTGCAGAGTAGGCTCTCACATAGCAAACCGTCAGTGGTTCTAACTGGTGCAGGAAAACAGAGGGTGGTGGTCGGTACTGGGTGGGTTCCAGCTCCAGTACTCCTTGCTACTTGTTCTTAACTCCCTCTGCTTGTATTTCCTCGTTGGCAAAATGGGCAAAACTTTTAAACATTCGTTACTGAGTTGTGATGAAAATTAAATGAGTTAAATGCTTAGAATGGAATCTGGCGACGCATAAGCATCATACACGTACGAACTTTTACTGTTGTTTCTTGGGCCTGAGTTTGAATCTAGCACCCGCCTTTACTTCCTTGCTGTGTGATCTTGAGCACGTTTCTTCACCTCTCTGTGCCTCTTTTTCTTATTTTCTATAGTGTGTGTGTGTGATGATACACACCTAAAGATACCTAAAGATATTACCGTGAAGTTTAAACGAGATAATCCCATCAAGAACCTATAAAACAGTGCCTGGCACAATAAATAGCAGGCATTATTCGTTGCTTTTTTCCAGGAAACTAAAGTTCCGAAAGACAGAGCCACTTGCTTAAGGTCGCGGGACTAAAAAATGGCGAGATCGGGACTCGAACTCTGCAGCATAACCTAGGTTGCGACCAGGATTCCGAGGGGTAGAGGGAGAAGATTGAGGAGGGCCGAAGGGGCGCACTCGGCGCTCGGCTGGCCTAGCCTCGGGGGCGGGAACCGGGGGCGGTGCGCGGGCGGGGCCACGGCCGCTCCTCCCTGGCCCGTCTGCGGCGGCGGCGCGCCTTGCGCTCGCTCGGCGCTCGGCTGGGGCGGCCTGGCCCACAATGAATGGCCGCCGCGGCTACCGCTGCTGCTGAGGCGGAGGCCGCGGAGGCCGCGGAGGCGGAGGCCGAGGCCCCGGCGCAGGGGGGCGCGCCCCGGGCCCAGGCCCGGCCTCAGCTGCCGCTGCGGAGCCCGCCGGGAGCCCCCGGAGCGCGGCCACGGCGCAGGTGAGGCGGCCTGCCCCAGGCCCGGTTCCGGCCTCCTCTAGCCGGGGCGGCCCGAGGGCATCCGAGGTCCGGCTAAGGGCTGAGAGGGGAGGACATGGGGGCCTCTTCCGAGGAACTTGGCTAGCAGTCTACACTTTGGCCGGGCCGGCGAGTGCGGGGAGTCCCGGCCCCCGGGAGCGGCCTTGAGCGTTCAGCTCCGGGCCGGGCCGCGGAGCTTGGGGGCGTCGGGATCGGGCCCAGAGTTCCTCCTCTCATTCCCTGCGAGGGGGACGCGAGGCCATGCTGGGGCAGGTGCCGGGGGGCCCGGGAAGTTGGAGGGAGGCTGGTGGAGGGAAAGTGAGGAGGCGCCGGGGGAGACCGGAGGGGGAGGGGGAGGAGGAGTCAGGCTTCGGGCCGGCGGAATGGGGGAGGAGAGAGCGGCGTGGCCGGAGGGAAACGGCCCTGAGGCGGGGGAGGGGGACGGGGAGGGGCCCGGGCTTACGGGTACCGTCGGGGCGCTGGAGGAGGTGGGTCAGGTTACAAGCTTGGGGGCGGCTGAGGAGAAGCCCAGGAAGTGGGGCAGGGTGGGTGTGGGCGGAGTTAGTTCGAGTGGGGGCGGTTAGGAGATCCCTGGGATGTTTGCGGGGGTCACTTGGGGTTAGGATTCGAAGAGAGGGTTTGCAGGTGGCGAGAGCCAGATACAGGGTCGATCAGGTAGGTTGAGGAACTTCGGTAGGAGCTGTCGGAGGGGAGGCAAGCTTTTGGACTAAGTAGGCTGGAAGGGGTGTGGGAGCAGGTCCGGAGAAACTTGTATGATCAAAAGACACGTGCCAAGGTGCGCCCCCCTCTTTTCTTGGCCAGGTGTTAGCTTGGGGCCAAACCTGAGGGGTTTCTTCTTTCTCAAACCTCATCCTTGCCAGGTTCTGGGCTCCTGCCTACCCTTTGGGCAAGCCTCTGCGGGTTGCTCCAAGGGGCTAGCTGGCCAGGTGGGTGTTTGTGTGAACAGCTTGGGAAATAGTCTGGAACACCTAGCTTGGGCATCTTGTCTATCATCCTCTGGCCCACCCCCACCCCAGATATCTGCAGGGAGGTAGGCACACACACACTGTTACCTGAGTAGGGTCCTGAGATTCTATCTGCACTTTTTGTGACCTGATCTTTGAGGCTCAAGCCTAGAGGTTGGGACCTCCCAGCATTTCAGGCACCAGCTCTCTACTGGTGAGTTAGTGGGAGGTGAGCTTATAAAGCTCGTTCATTGTGTCTTGGAGGCTCTGGTGGGGTGAATGCGGGTCACCAAGAAGGGGCTTAAATCAGGTACCCAGACCTTTGGTGCTACCCGCCCCAGCGCTTGGCCTCTAGGGTGCATTTCCTGGGCCAGGCCCTGTGCTGAGCTTGCTGGTTAGATGAGCTCACTGATGGCTCACCATCACCACCAAGTCGGCTTAGGTCTTCTCCGTGGTACAGGGTGGGAAACCGAGGCTCCAGATGGAGCCCAACTAGACATCAATGGACTGGGATTGTTGACCCTCGGTCCCCTGGAGCAGGCCTTTGAGGGGCGTGACGGGAAGAGGTCCCAACTATTCTGGATTCCCTGGTGGGAATTCCCTGTCCAGGGCTTTTCTCTTGCCCATCCCGAGGGATGGGTCCGTACCCTTGTGGACCGAGTTTTCCTGGTGTCCCAGGGAGCCAGATCAGTGGAAGCTTTTCCCAGAGGCTAGGTCATCTCCCCCCACCCCTGTTCTCCTAATGGGAGCCAGGGATCACAGAGCTGTGGGCTGGCAGAGGGAGGTGGTTATAAGGATTGAGCCTGGCTGGATTTTTACCTTTTTTTTTTTCCGCCTAGTTTGTCTTTTCCTTACTTTGGTCCCCAGTCAGACCACCCCTACTTTTTGTTCCTTCTCTCAGGGAGTCTTAACTGCAAGGCTGTTACCGATGGGTCCTAGGAACGCTGACTTGAGATCCTCAGCACGTGAGGCAGGAAGCACAAACGGCTGGGTTGAGTGGTATCAGGCAGATCTAGGTTTAATGATCACCTCCCTTCCCCCGATCTCCCCAGAGTTCCTAGAACTGCCCCCACCTGGGCTGGGCCCTCCTCCCCGCTTTGGCTGGCCTCCTGGTTCTGGGAGGGGTAGAAACTGGGCCAGCAGCCCCACGTAATGAAGCCTTTTCCCTGCCTGGTTGGGCTGAGGCTGGCTGCAGACTGGGGCCTCAGCAGGGCTCTAGGCTGGGTACTGAGGGGTGGGGGTGGGGGGCTGCCTCCAGTCACAGAGCTAGCTGGAAGGGGGCAGAGACTGGAAGGAGCAGGCCATGGTGCATGGATGGCCAAGAAGGGAGCAGTGAGTCCGTGTGCCTAGAGCTGGAGAAAGCACTCTTCGTAATTACTTTTCTGTGAGGACATAGGGCACCAGAGGAGGGCCACAATAGCCTGGCGGGTGAGAGCCACAAAATAAAGAGACCCTGGGGACAGTTTGCTGTCGCATGGGTGCCAACTCCCTGCTGGGGCCCAGTGGCTCTCAGCAACTTCTGTTCTAGTGAAGGTGATCGACCCCAGACAGACAAATGATCAAGAGTGTTTCTGATAGCCCTACGTTCAGGAATATAGTAAAATGGAGTGAAGTGATGGTGTTGGGGTGGGGGGCAAAGCATTAGATTCAGGGGTCAGGGAAGGCTTTCAGGTGAACTGAGCTCTGAATAATAAGTCAGCCTGCTGGGGGCGGGGGCAGGGAGGGGTGAATGTTCTAGGCAGACGGGACAGCACATTGAAAGCCTTCATTGAGCATGTGCCAGGCTCCGGCTCAGAGCCCTAAACATCTTGTCTTCATGAGGAAAGAAGTGAAGGGTGACCAACCCTGGTATGGAGGTGGAGATCCTTAGTGCCCTTCCCAGAAAAGAAGCACCTGATCTCGGAGTCTCCTGGATCCCCGCCTCACCCCCAGAGCCAAAGTCCAGACCCCTTTGGCCTGCATCCAAAGCCTTTAAAAATGTGCCCCAGTGGGTTCTTGAGCTGGGCTGTGAGATGAGTTTTGGTCAGTCTGGCAGGACCTGTGGTGGAGGTCAGCCTGAAGGCATGGGGTTTGGAGAGGGTTTCAGGTTGGTCTAGCGAGATATCACCCGGCTACTCGATGTCACTGCCAGAGCCTGTGTTGGAGGACGGCCTGCCAGGTTCAGGTGGGGCTTGCAACATTCGAGGCGACGGTGAGCTGGCCTCGAAGACAGAGAGGTGGTGTTTGTCCCAGCCTCGGCTCCTTCTCTTAGGTGCTCCCTGCCTCTCATCACTCCCATCCCTTTCCTGGATGCCAAGCTGCTCTGAGCACTTTTACCCACTTTTAACTCACTTTGGCCTTTGCCTAGCATGAGCATGTGGGCCCGCCTCCCTGCCTCTGCTCCTGGGTCCCCTTGGCCAAGAGTGTCATCCTTCTGTCTCCCCTGGAGAGCTTTCTGAGCCACAGAAGCTGTGAAGTGAGACTGACCAGGTGGCTGTCACTTTGTGTCCAGGGTCTGGTGGTGGTCATTGCCCCTGTCTCCTCTGGACAGATAGGATGCGAAGGTCTCCGTGTCCTTAGAGACCCTGAGGGGGTGTGCTGAGGGTGTGTGTGTGTGCTCATTCGTGTCTGACTGTTTGCAACCCCACGGACTGTATCCCGTCAGGCTCCTCTGTCCATGGGATTTCCCAGGCAAGAATACTGGAGTGGGTTGCCATTTCCTCCTCCAGGGACCTTCCCAACCCAGGGGTTGAACCTGGGTCTCCTGAATTGGCAGGTGGCAGATTCTTTACCACTGCAGCACCTGTGAGGACTGTGACTGAATTAAGCAGAAGGTGGGTAAAGGTGGTGAGCATACAAGGTGTAGTGGAGAGTCAGATTCGACCATTGGCACCACCTTGCTTAGCCAGGAGAGCCTGAGCAAAGGTCGTGACCTTGCCTGCCACCTCAGTTTCTGCGTCTGATAAGTGGGGACAAGCAGGCATTCCTGCACTGCAGGGGTTCTTAATCAGAGGTGATTTTGCCCTGCCCAGGGGACACTTAGAAGATTGTCTGGTGACATTTTTGGTTGTCACAGCTGGGGCTGGGGAGTAGAGACTGGCAGTGCTCCTCATAGAATGTACAGGGCAGCCACCACCCCAGAGTGATCTGGGCCCCATGGCAGCAGGGCTTCGGGTGGTCTCCTTGCTGCGTGGTTATCATGCGAGTTACATGAGAGGTTAGTGTCTGGGATGCGATCGGATGATGCTGGGAAGGCAGTGGGGGAGCCCTCAGTAATACCCGTGACTGATGAAATGGCCTAAGGTTCTGGGGGGTGGTGAGCAGTATAAGATGCCTCCTCTGCTGTCAGGGAGTTCGCAACCCTGTGAGGGGTCACAGGGACAGGAAGGGACACACTAATAACAGCAGCTGGACACAGGCTGCAAATCTCCCTGCATTACTCTAAGGTGGTTTAATCCTTAAAACAACCTTATGAGGTGGCTGTAGCTTTTATAGTTGGGAAAGACTGACATGGGGCTAGGAGATGGTGAGCACTCGGAGGGATAATGTTTTCTAGGCCTTAAGAGGAAGGAAGCATAATTCTAAACTGGAAACTTTGTAAGGGATATTTGATCCTAGAAAAACAAGATTCTAATTCTTCTACCCTGCCAAGGCCCTGCAGGGTCTCCAAGCACCTCTCAGCAACCCCACCCCAGTAACCACCCGAATCCATTGTGTTAGCCGCCCAACGTGACCTCAGGGCCTTTGCAGCTGCCGCCCTGCCCGGTGTCCTCCGGGTCTGAAGGCACACTGGGGAGTGTGAGGTAGCTCGCAAAGGTGGGCTTGTGGTCCTAGTGGGAGGTGGGTGGGGCCTGGCTGGGTTCTCCTAGGAGCTGCTGCCGGCAAAGGGAGGCCAGATTGCCGAGTCCTGCAAGAGGAGAGCGGAGGAGGGAGGGAGGAGAGGCAGCAGGCTAGACTGCTCATTCCCGGAGGTGGCAGTGAGAGGAGGAAGAATAGAGAATAGCTGGGGGGGGGGGCAGAGGAAGAAAGCCTGAGGGGGAGCGGGAAGAGGCTACCCTTGGGTAGGGGCTCCAGGTGGGCAGCAGACCCTAGCTGTGGAGCTCCCCACGTGGCTTGTCGTCTTGCCTCCAGCTTCTCAGTCTGCCCAGTCAAGAAATGGGTCTAGCTGTGGTGGCCATCTGCCCCCAGGGAGCAGCAGCACCAGGTGGAGGACAGTGAAGCCCGGGCCGGCCTTGAACCGGAGCCATGTGGCCTGGGTGCCATGCTGGGCCTCCCTCTCCTTATCTGTAAAATGGCCAGAGGACTCATTTCTTCCTCAGAAAGTGTCAAGAGGAATAACTGAGCCCTCAGCAGGTGCCGGTGCACTGTAGGGCAATGTGCAGGCCACCTCAGGTTGCTCATCCTGTTACCCGCTGTGGAGTTAATGGGAGCTTTTCAGGGGAAAAGAATAGGAATTAAATGTGCATGTACATGAAAAAGACCTGTGTGGTTGACTGTCACCTGGTTCTTCACTAGGTGGTGTTTGCCTAAGCTGCCTCAAAGAGGGTCTGCCTGGCTTTGGGCCAAGAATGCACCCGCCCCCCCCAACACCGAAGCGTGGGGGTGGTTGTGTGGCTTTCCTGCACCCCACCCCCCAGCCACCACTCTGACCTCATGATGAGCTGAGTGAAGGATTCTGGAGCTTCCCAGGGGTCTTCAGTCCTTACACTTGGGCTTGGCGGGTTCCCTTAACAGGCTTCCATGTCCACGGGCAGCTTACCGCTTCCCTGGAAGGTCAACTGAAAGAGACAGTGCCTGGTGAGACAGTCCCAGCCTCTGGGGACTTCAGAGCGCCCTCAAAGAGCTGGCAGTTTCCACCCCCAGGAATCACACTGCCACACAAGCACTTCCATTCCAGGCCTGCAGCACCCCAGCGGGATCTGGGGGTGGGGCAGCTGGAGCCATCAGTGGGAATGCCAAGTTCACTGAGCCCTAGGTAGGACCCTGGCTGCAGGTCAGCTACCTGGCAGGGCTGCCAGAGGACATCACCACCACCACCACCCCACCCCCATTGGCCCCAGCGGCCCCCACCGCAGTGCGGTTGGCACCCCTGCCCGGCCTCAGAGACCTTTTCTAGTCCTGCTCTCTTCTAGTCATAGCACAACTAAAAGAGGAGTCTGGTTGAAAGCAGGGCTTCCTAGGTGGCACTGGTGGTAAAGAATCCGCCTGCCAGTGCAGGAGACATAAGAGAGTTGGGTTCGATCCCTGGGTCAGGAAGATCCCCTGGAGGAGGGCATGGCAACCCATTCCAATATTCTTGCCTGGAGAATCCCATGGACAGAGCCTACAGTTCATTGAGGTTGCAAAGAGTCAGACACGACTGAAGTGACTTAGCACGCATGCCAGTTGGAGATAACAGAAATAATTCTTCATTCATTCTACGAGCAACGATTATGCACCCACTGTGTGCTTGCCTGGTTATTGGGGCAGGGGACACAGTAGTGTGAACCAGGTGGGCGGATGCCCTGCCCTGGTGGAACTGACACAAAGCCAAGAACATGTCTAGTCGGGAGGTGGTGAGAGGTGCCAAGGAGGAAAACTCTAGCAGGAGAAGCGCCCAGAGGAATCAGGTTTGGGAAAGGCTCTGACTTTGGAAATTTGAGATAGGTGATCAGGAGAGTGTGAAGGGCCGTGACCATCTTGGGTCCTGCGTTTTAGGTCTGAGAGTGGGTGAGCCTTATTGTGCAGGGGCCCCATACACATCACAGGGGCCCAGGTGGTAACTGCTTTTGAAGGAGTCAGGGGTGTGAATCTGGGGTGGATCTCTGTTGTTTGCACAAAGGCTTTCTCTAGTTGCCCTGCGAGGGTTTCTCACTGTGGTGTCTTCTCTTGTTACCAGCGCTCGAGCTTAGCAGCCCTGGGGCATGTGGAATCTTCCCAGACCAGGGCTCAAACCCGTGTCCCCTGCACTAGTAGGTGGGTTCTTTTTTTTTTTTTTAATAACACTAAGTCTTTTGCGATCCCATGGACTGTAGCCCACCAGGCTCCTCTGTCCATGGGATTCTCCAGGCAAGAATACTGGAGTGGGCTGCCATTTCCTTCTCGGAGTAGGTGGATTCTTAACCACTGGACCCCTAGGGAAGTCCAATCTGGGAGTCTTGACCCAAGCAAGGAGGGCTGGACCCCACACACACCATGACCCAAGCAGGCTTGAGGGGGCGAGAGCTCTACTGAGGACACATTGTGTTGGCATGTGGGGTACATGCCAGTCTCCTGTCCATGGCGGGAGGTCCAGGTGAGAGGCCCCATGAGGGAGCTGTGGGGTGAATAGATGCTGGTCTGCTTGGACACCATAACAAGATACCATATAGACTGGGTGACTTGACATTTATTTTCTCATAGTTCTGGAGGCTGGAAGTCTTAAGAGGCCAGTGCAATCAGGTTCTGGTTGGGATCTAGTGTGTTCACATGGCCCTTCCTCAATGTGTGCTTGGAGACAGAGAAATCCCTCGTCCTCCTCTTCTAAGAACAGAGAGTTCTGTTGGATGAGGGCCCCACTTTTTTTTACCTCATTTAATCTTAATGACCTTCAAATAGGACCCTGTCTCCAAATACAGCCACACTGGAGATTAGGACTTATGAATTGGGGTGGGGGACATGGGTTCAATCCCTGGTCAGGAAGAGCCTCTGGAGGAGGGCACAGCAACCTATGCCAGTATTCTTGCCTGGAGAATCCCATGGATGGAGGAGCCTGGCGGGCTACAGTCCATGGGGTCGCAGAGAGGCAAAGAGGCGGACACGACTGAAGCAACTTAGCATCCACGCACACACAACTTAGTTCACAGCAGAGCCCAGAGTCCACTTTCTGGAAGGATCATGCCTGCTTCTTCCTCAAGGCTCTGCATGCCTTCCTTGTGCCTTGAGGGCCACCCTCCCAGCCTGCCACTGCCTCATTAGATCACCCCACCTCTACCCCCTGGTGCCCCCCAAATCTCAGCTCCAGTGTTTCCTCTGCTGAGTGAGGTCAGAGGCGAGGACCTGCAGCTCATAGATCTGTGTGACCTGGATGAATGGTTGTGCCTCTCACCAGATCATGAACTCCAGACTCAGGGCCCCGTCTTGGTAATGGCCTGCCCCGAACTCTGGGCACTTGCTGCCGCAGACAGGTGCTGGGCAAATATTTGTTGAGTGGCTTGAGAGATCATGGAAACTGAGTTGTGGCCTTGCATCTCATGGGGAAAACCCACTCTCGTTCAGGGCCAGGAGCAGCGATGCCAGGAGGGTCCTCTTGGCCTTGTGTGTGGCTGGGGGCTGCCCCTCCCCTCCAGGAGGATCTGGGGACCCCAGCAGATGCACAGGCTGATGTACCAAGTTGTGAGGAGAGAGAGTTCAAATACGGTTCTCTGCCCTTGGGGAAACTATAATCAAGGGGGATTTAATGTTCTCAGAGGTAAGCATGAGGGCACTAGGGCTGGAGGTAGGGGGCGTGCAGAAGAGGCATCTTCTCTAGTCTGGAGAGTTCTTGGAGTGGCGGGTACCTGAGGGTGGCCGAGGACGATTTGGGCACTCTGGGCAGGGTGCACAGTATGGGTGAAGGTCTAGCTGCAGGGAACTGGGCAGAGCGGGTGTGGGGTTCAGGTTGGTGAGGACAGAATTGTTGGTGGTTTAGAGACCTCCCCCGCCCCGGCTCCCCATCCAACCACTTTCCCACCAGCAAATGACTCAGGTCAAGCACCAGCTGCTAGAAACCCCATGGCAGCTCCATGTCTCCTCCCTCACGGGCCGGCACAGGTGAGGGGAAGGACCATGGACCATTGTTCTGAGTCGGGTAGCCTGGATGGGAGCCACAAGAGGGAGGGGAGCCCAGGGGTGGGTCTTTGGGGTCTCCAGTGGCCTCTGCCATTTCCATCTCCCCTCATCCTGTCCTACCTGCAGGGACAGCGAGGCAGAGCGACCACCCTGCTCCCTGTCACTGCAGCGGAGGGGTTCCTGTGCACTGATTACATCAGTCTTTTGCACAAGTTGTCCCCCCACTAAACTGCTCATTGAAGCCTTCAAAGCCCTGGGTGCTTGGCTCTGGGGCTTCATGGGGTTCATGAGGCTTGGAGATGCCAGCCTGGATGTCAGGTTGGTTTTTGCCCTCAGGAGCCCCCTCCTCCTTGCGTCTCTGTTCCCTCCCGTTATCTTGAGGATACTAGCACTCCCAAGCTAAGTGCTCCCCACAAAGCCACCTGCACCAGTTCTCACTGAGGGTACAGGCCCTGAAGTCGAGCATCTTGAGACCCACGCAGGGCAGTGCTATGGTCCCCACCCATGAAGTGGGGCACCACTCACCTTCACTGCGGGGTGCTCTGAGCACACTGGTACCCTTTGGGACATGCACGCAGCCTTGTCCAGCACACCGAGTGCAGTTAGGAGTGGAATGCCCTTTGTAGCCCCCAAAGCATGCACATCCATATCTCTACAGCCTCAGCTCTCTACCCTCCTCACCCAAGCTCCCCTTTCCCCCGATCCTTCCCCCACTCCAGCTGCCAGGAGTCAGTCACCTATTCCCTTGGTGCTCTCTCTGCAGTGTTTTTAAAATTTATTTACTTACTTACTAATTATTTGGCTGTGCTGAGTCTTCATTGCATGAGTCTTTTCTCTGGTCACACCAGGCGGGGCTACTCTCGAGTTGCAGTGCACAGGCTTCTCATTGCGATGGCTTCTCTTGTTGCAGAGTACAGGCTCTAGAGCACATAGACTTCAGTAGTTGTAGCTCTGTGATACATGGGCTTAGTTGCTCCTTGGCATGTGGGATCTTCCCAGACCAGGGATCAAACCCATGTCTCCCGCATTGCAAGACAGATTCTTAACCACTGGACCACCAGGGAAGTCCCCTGATGGCCTTTTTGTTTTTCATAATAGTGACATTGATTTTGATGAGGAAAGGCGAAAAGAGTATGTGCAAAGGCCCTGGGGAAGGAACTAACCAGAGCCCCATCAGCTGTTCGTCTCTCACTCCCACGTTAGCGCTTATGTACCTTTCAGGTTTTTGTTCGTTAAGTCTGTTTTAAGCTGCCTCTGGGTTGAGCACTGGGTATGCAGTGCAGACTTGGACCCTCTCCAGATTCATTGAGAAAGGGTTCCGTGGAGGAAGAGAAGGGGCCATGTGGCCACAGGCTCAGGGCTGTACTTTGGGGCCAGTGTGAGTCCTGGCTCCAGAACTGACTTGCTTCTGGGACCAGGAGCTCCATATCTTTGCTTCTTCATTTGGAAATGAACACTGATAAGGCCAACCTGATTCTGCATACTCAAACCTGTACACACGGAGCTGCTCCATTTGGGAGACCCTGAGGGTGACACTGGCCCTGCCCTCCCAGCACCCAGGCTACCAGAGCAGTCACCATGTGACTGCATGAGCGCCCTGAATCCCCTCAGCAGCCTGTGGGACTGATTGCAGGGCTGTGATTGGTTAGAGATTTCTTGAGGGGGAGGACACTGAAGGAAAGCCACAAAGCCGACAGGAGAGGGTCTCCAACGTAGGCTGGTCATGGGGGTGATAGACGCCCCCCAGGCCTCACGCCCCCCACGCCCCTCGTTCTTAGCTGGGGAAACTTAAGGCTGTTCCTACCCCAGGGCCTTTGCATACACTCTTTTCTACTGTTTCTTCTCACCAGCCTGACTCTGCTCAGGCCTCTCTTCTCTCCCCTACCTGCCCTTTCAGGACCACCACCCTCCACACCAATAGAATGGCAGGGGACTCACTGTTACCAGTGGGGTGGGAGGGGGTCACTTGTAAAGTCACATCTTCCCTCTAAGCCCTTTTATGATTGCCCCCAGAGTATCGGATGTGCCGTCCTCACCTGTTCAGTTCTTCCTCCTGGATTGGAACGTGCACTGATGGAATAGGCTGTGATGCAGAAGTTTATACATTTGAGAGGGGCCAGGGCCCCCCAGGTGGTACCTTGCGGGTCAGGATAGGGGTGGGCTCCCCGAGCAGGGTCTTAATAGGCAGTCTTAAATTCACATTTCTTTCTCCACCCACCCCTAAAGCCCTTTGGATGTTTGCAGTGTGATTTCACACACTTTATTTTTAAATATTATTCACTTTGGTAAATAGACAATACATACACCAGGTTCAGAATTTAAAAAGACCTTAAGACTGTGCCCACTCCAGTATTCTTTCCTGGAGAATTCCCATGGACAGAGGAGCCTGGTGGGCTACAATCACAGAGTTGGACACAACTTAGCGACTAAACAACAAAATAAAGACTACATGGCAAGTCTTATCCTCAGTTCTGCACAGGGGACATTAGTCTTACAATTTCTTTTTTTATTTAACAGCTTGAGATGCACATACCAAGCAGTTCACCCATTTTTAAAAGTGTACTGGTTCAGAGCTTTATAGTATGTTCATAGTTGTGCATATGTCATCACAATCACTGGGCATTTCTTATGAGGACAACAAGAAACCCTGTTCCTGTTTGCTTACGCTTCCCCAGTCCTCACAGCCCCTACCCCTCACCCACTGCCCAGCCCCAGACAACCCCAAATCTGCTTTCTGTCTCTATGGATTTGCCCATTCTGGACATTTCTTATTTGTGGGATATGAAATATATATAATGTGTGGTCTTTTTGTCTGGCTTCTTGCATTTAGCATATTTTGGGGGGTTATCCTAGTTGTAGCATTTATCTGTCATTTGCTCCTTTTTATAACTGAGTAGTGTTCAGCTGTGGATGGATCACATTTTGTTTATCCATTCACCTTTGAGGTTATTGGTTCCAACTTTTGCCTATTGTGAATAGTGCTGCTGTGAACATTCACATGGGACTTCCCAGGTTATTTACTTAGCAGTGAAGAACCCGCCTGCCAGTGCAGGAGACGCCGGTTCAATCCCTGGGTCAGGAAGATCCCCTGGAGGAGGAAATGGCAACCCACTCCAGTATTCTTGCCTGCGAAATCCCATGGACAAAGGAGCCTGGCAGTCTACAGTCCATGAGGTCACAAAAGAGTCAGATGTGACTTAGTGACTAAACAACAACAAACATTCACAGTCTTAACTACTGGTCGATGTATGTTTTCATTTCTCAAGTATAATTCCCAGAGGTGGGATCGCTGGGTCATATGGTAACTTCAGGTTTAACCATTTGAAGAGCGGTTTTCTACAGCAGCTACACTACTTCACATTCCCACCAGCAATGTAGGAGGGTCCCAAGTCATTTCTCATCTTCACTGAGAGTATTTATTTTTTTTATTCTTGCCAGCCTGTGTGTTAGTTGCTCAGTTGTGACCGAGTCTTTGGAACCCCATGGACTGTAGCCCATCAGGCTCCTCTGTCCTTGCGATTCTCTAGCCAGCCTGGTGGGTGTGAAATGGTGTCTCACTGTGGTTTGGATTTGCATTGCCCTGGTGACTATATTATGTTCTCATGCAGTTTTAGGGTTTCTTGAGTGATCATTCAGTCATTCAATAAACAGTGGTTCTGGGTCACGTGCTCAGCCCTGCAAAAGCAGTGTGAAACATCAGATGACTCTGCCTTCTTGGTATTTGTATGCCAGTTACCTGTGTGTGTGGTGCTAGCGCTGGTGAGTGCTCATGGGGTGCTCACCATGTTATCTCATTTAATACTCAAGCACAGACGTGTAAGAATGCCTTTGCCCTCCTTTATTTTTTTTAATGTTTACTTATTTGTCTGTCCCAGGTCTTAGTTGAGGCACGCAGAATCTTTATTAATTTTTATTGTAGTAGCATGCAAGATCTTTAGTCGAGGTATGGGAACTCTTAGTTGCAGCATGTGGGATCTAGTTCCCTGACTAGGGGTCGAACCTGGGTCCCCTGCATTGGGAATATGGGGAGTCCCTGCCCTTCTTTCTGCAGAAAGAAGCCCAGCATGGGCCACCCCAACTTAGCTGACTGGACAGCCTGTCACAGAGGCGAGGCCCTGCTGGGACAGGGGTGGGCGGCGATTCTTATGGTCCTGGCAGATTCCACCACGTGGCCACCGTCCACTCTCCCGCCTGTCTCCCCGCATCGAGCTGGGTCGGCCACCTGATCCCGCCCCTACATCTCTCCCTGTTGCCCGCGCAGCTGCCGCCGCCATGGCCCAGACCCTGCAGATGGAGATCCCGAACTTTGGCAACAGCATCCTGGAGTGCCTCAACGAGCAGCGGCTGCAGGGCCTGTACTGTGACGTCTCGGTAGTGGTCAAGGGCCACGCCTTCAAGGCCCACAGGGCCGTGCTGGCCGCCAGCAGCTCCTACTTCCGGGACCTGTTCAACAGCAGCCGGAGTGCGGTGGTGGAGCTGCCGGCGGCCGTGCAGCCCCAGTCCTTCCAGCAGATCCTCAGCTTCTGCTACACGGGCCGCCTGAGCATGAACATGGGTGACCAGTTCCTGCTCATGTACACGGCCGGCTTTCTGCAGATCCAGGAGATCATGGAGAAGGGGACCGAATTCTTCCTCAAGGTGAGCTCCCCCAGCTGCGACTCCCAGGGCCTGCACGCTGAGGAGGCCCCCTCGTCCGAGCCCCAGAGCCCCGTGGCGCAGACGTCGAGCTGGCCGGCCTGCGGCACCCCGCTGCCCCTGGTGTCACGTGTCAAGACGGAGCAGCAGGAGTCGGACTCTGTGCAGTGCACGCCCGTGGCCAAGCGGCTGTGGGACAGCGGCCAGAAGGAGGCTGGGGGCGGCGGCGGGGGCAATGGCAGCCGCAAGATGGCCAAGTTCTCCACGCCGGACCTGGCTATCAACCGGCCGGCCCAGCAGGCCCCCGTGGTGGCGGCGGCACAGCCCACCGGGGTGGCGGCAGGGGCGGGGGCCGGACAGCCGGCAGGGGGTGCGGCGGCAGTAGCCGCCGCCGCCGCCGCAGGCAGTGTGGTGAGTGGGCCCAGCACATCAGAGCGGACCAGCCCCGGCACCTCAAGCGCCTACACCAGCGACAGCCCCGGCTCCTACCACAACGAGGAGGACGAGGAGGAGGACGCGGGCGAGGAGGGCACAGACGAGCAGTACCGGCAGATCTGCAACATGTACACCATGTACAGCATGATGAACGTCGGCCAGACTGGTGAGGCGTCCCCGCAGCCCCTGGCCTGGCCACACCCCTCCCCACCACTGCCACCCGACCCCAACACACCTCTCTCCACACAGCCGAAAAGGTGGAGGCCCTCCCTGAGCAGGTGGCCCCCGAGTCTCGGAATCGCATCCGAGTGCGGCAGGACCTAGCGACTCTCCCCGCCGAGCTCATCAACCAGATTGGCAACCGCTGCCACCCCAAGCTCTACGACGAGGGCGACCCCTCAGAGAAGCTGGAGCTGGTGACAGGTGGGCTGGCCTCACCTCTGCCCTCAGGTCCCCCTGCCGCCACATTTGGGTTGGGTCCTGGGGCCCCTGATGCCCCTTCATATTGATACGAATCAAAGGCTGGCCTGTAGGTTTCCACCCCAGAGACTGGTATAAGCACTGGCTGGCATTTTTGGCCACAGTGGCATAGATCAGTAGTTTCGTGGGGTGGCTCCAGGGTTTACCAACACAGAGGTTGAGAATTTGGCCCCAGGACTCAAGGTGCCAGGGTTCCATCCTCTCTGCCTGTTCTTTTCTGACACTGGTGGCTGGGTGGGCACATGGGTGCCCCGTGGACAGTGGTGCCACAGTCTCGGTCCTTTCCTGAGTGTTGAGAAGGCAGCTCTGGGTTGAGTTGTCAAGGGGGATCTTGGTTGGCCCTGGCCAAGTGGGGAATGTGGCAGTTTGGGCCTTGGCTATCCTCTCGCTCCCCCTTCCCTTCCAGGCACCAACGTGTATATCACGAGGGCGCAGCTCATGAACTGCCACGTCAGCGCGGGCACACGGCACAAGGTCCTGCTGCGGCGCCTCCTGGCCTCCTTCTTTGACCGGTGAGGCCCCCACCAGAGCCCCAGGGGTTTGGGGGGGCTCACCACCAGCGGGGGCCTGACTCCCCTCCCCTGCACCCCTCACCCAGGAACACGCTGGCCAACAGCTGTGGCACCGGCATCCGCTCTTCCAGTAACAACCCCAGCCGCAAACCGCTGGACAGTCGCGTACTCCACGCTGTCAAGTGTGAGTGTCTGCCATTCTGGAGTCGGGGTTAGGGGCCCAGGACAGGCAGGCAGGGGGTCCTTTTCTTTGGTGTTGGCCCTGAGGGATCAGTAGGTAGGCTTTGATGTTAAGAAGGATTCTGAAGTTCAGTCTAGGCTTCTTGGGAAGAGGGCTGTGATTGGTTAGAGATTTCCTGAGGGGGAGGACACTGAAGGAAAGCCACAAAGCCGACAGGAGAGGGTCTCCAACGTAGGCTGGTCATGGGAGTGATAGACGCCCCCCAGGCCTCAGCCAGTTGTCAGGAGGGAAGTCTAGGTTTTCACATGGAAATCTCCCAGTTTCTAAATTCTGGCAAATGACACCTAGTTTTCAAGAGCACCCAGGTGTCCCGCATCAGATCCACACATCCCACACACATAGCCCAGCTCAGCCCAGCCGGGGCCTACTGATGAAGTGTAGCATGCTGTCTGCAAGGTCTTGGGCTTCCCAAGTGGCTCAGTGGTCAAGAATCTGCCTGGCAAGCAGGACACAAAGGTTCAATCCCTGGGTCAGGAAGAGCCCTTAGAGAAGGAAATGGCAGCCCACTCCAGTATTCTTGCCTGGAGAATCCCATGGACAGAGGAGCCTGGTGGGCTACAGTCCATGGCGTCAAAAAGAGTTGGACATGACTGAGCAGCTACACAACAGCAGCAGACATCTGCAAGGCTTCAGTTCCCTCAGCTCTGAGGGGTGGGCAGAGGTGCCCTGAGGTGGGGGTGCCGGTGCAGTGGCAGCTGAGGGCCTGTCGGGAGGGGAGCTCACCCAGGGCTACTCCTTCCACCTGCAGACTACTGCCAGAACTTCGCCCCCAACTTCAAGGAAAGCGAGATGAATGCCATTGCGGCCGACATGTGCACCAACGCCCGCCGCGTTGTGCGCAAGAGCTGGATCCCCAAGGTCAAGCCGCTCATGGCCGAGGGCGATGCCTACACCACCTTCATCAGCTACACGGGCAAGATAGAGCCGGACATGATGGGTGTGGAGCATGGCTTCGAGACGGCCAGCCACGACGGCGAGGCTGGCCCCTCAGCCGAGGAGGCCCTCCAGTAACCCCCACCGGGCCCTCCCGCGGGGCCGTCATACTCCCCCTCCTGTCACACCCACCCGCCATCTTGGTCACGAGCTACTGTCTGTCCCTCCCCAGGACCCGCGGGGGGTGCTGCATGCTCCCGGCTCCTCTGCCTCCCCTGTCCCATCCCCTGACCCCAAGCCAATCGGGGATCCGGGCTGGGAGAGGATGGCAGGTGGTGCGAGGTCTGCGTGGCCTTCTCTAGCACACACTCATGCACAGTCGGGGGGCTCTTGCTCCCCATCTCCTAACCCCTAGTGACTTCCCCACTCACCAGGCCAGGCACAGGGAGGGGCCAGCCTGGGGGGGCTTGGGAAGACCCCCTTCCCAGGCCCTGGGCCACCAAGTGGGAGCATTCCTCAGCCTCTGCCCCCCCCCCCCCACTGCAGCCCCTCGGGACTTGCAGGGGCCCCCGGGTTCTCAGGACCCCTCCCGCCACCACCTCCCAGTGCTTCCACGTTTCCAAAAGCGCCTTCCTGTTTCCCTCGTCTGTCCCTGCACCTGGGGGCTGGGGTAGGCGAGGCCGTGAGGACTGCCCATTTTACAGCTGAGGAAACTGAGGCTCAGAGAAACTGACCGACCCAAGGTGGTGGGCGGTGGCAGGCCCAGCGCCCTTCTATTCCCCTCCCCGTGCTCAGCCTCTCTTGCCATCACCAGTCCCCCGGGGCCTGGGAGGGGCAGGTCCTGAGTGAGGGGGCCCTTGGGGGCAGACCGTGGGTCTCTGAGGACAGGAGGAGAGGTTTCCGGGGCGTGCAGAAGCGTGTGGGTGTGCATGTGTGTGTGTGCGCGCGTGCGTGTGTAGAAGTTTTGCTCTTAAACAAATGAAGACATAAGAGGCAGTAGGACCAGGGGTGGAACCAAGGGGAGCCAGCCAGGGGGAGGGGGCTGCTGCCTTTCCCTCCCGCCCCCACCCCCACCCCGCCCCCATGGCAGGGCTCCCAGCCCCCACCCCCTGTACATACTTTTTAAAACATTTTTTTAGCTAATGAAATATTGAAGTATAAGATTCCTTTTATTTTTCAAACCAATGGGACTGGGTCTGATGTCCCCTTTGGTCCCCGGAGCTGTGGAGCTGTGGAAGGCAGGATGGGGTCGGGGGACCAGGGGGCAGGCTGAATGTGCTGCACATGTGTGTGGAGTGTGGGTGCGCGTTTCCAAGGTGGGGCCCCCCCAAGCCCCGCTCTGCCTGGGCTCCTGTGGGTCCGGCCAGCTCCCACTCACCCCTTGATGCCTCCCCCATGGGGCTCCATTGCAAGGGTGTCCCAGGTTTTTGAGTTCTACATGTAAACTCAGAGCGTTTTTTTTTTTTAATTCCCCTTCCCCCATACATGCACCCACTGGGTGTCATTCTTTGCAATTTCACATTTTTGTCTCTAGCCCTTGTTCTCATGCCTCTGTCTTCTCCCCAATCTGACTCGCCCATTGCTCCCAGCAGCCTCTCTCTCCAAAGGCAAGGGGACTACAGGAGGTGGTGGGGGCCCACTGGACCCTTGAAACCTGACTTGGAGGCCTGCCCCCTCCCCGAACCCCAGGAGCCCCCGCCAGCCTGTGGGGCCGGGGTTGGGGGGGGTCCTTCCTGACATCTGCTTGTTGCAGGGGTGGGGGGATCAGTCCAGCTGGGGTCCTGGGACTCTGCTTTCCTGGCCTCAGCTGGCTCAAGTGTGTGGGGGGGAGTCAACACCCCCAACTAAAGCACAAGCACCTTAGTCACACCTACCCTGCCCCCCCCCATCCTGGCCTCAGCACCCACCCCAGCATAGATCCCAAAGCACAATATCCTGGTCACTTGGCAAGCTGCCGGGCCGACCAAGGCCTAGGGGTGGGCTGGGGCTCCAGCCAGACCCCACAAGGAAGCCGGAGTCCCCAGGCACTCCCCTCCTTCCAGGCCTTAGTGGGGGCCAGCTCTCTGGGACTGGGGTCTTCTCCCTCCCCACCCCCGTGTCCTGGGCAGGCCTCTGTCCAGCCCCTCCCCACCTTTTTCCTCGAGCCCCTGCAGCACTGGGCTGGGTGGCAGAGCCCTCTTGTTTCAGGGACCCCAGGAGGTGCCCCCTGGCTCCCTGGACTGTATGTGGTGGTCTGGGGGGTGGGGAGCGGGGCTGAGCAGGGGTACAGGGGAGGAAACTCCTCACCAGGAGAGCCAAAGACAGGGTTGTGCCTTACCCCGGGAGCCACCCCTGCGCCCTCCCGCCCTGCTTCCTGCTCCTGGGTGGCCTGCTGCTTTTCCTTCTTGCCTTCCCTGCCCCCTCCACCCAAGCCCGCCCTGCCCTGCCCTGCCCTGCCCTGCGCTGCGCTGCATGGACCCTCAAGCCTGGGCAGCCAGGAAGGAACATGGAGAACCACCGACCAACGCAAAAAAGACTGTGGGGGGGGGGTGCCACCTCCCTCCTCCCCAGCGGCCGCCCACTCACCCTCGCCTCTTTCACGCAGGACAGTCTGTCTGCGTGGAGTGCCAACACCCTCCCCACCCTGGGCCGAGCCCCTCCCCACCCCTGGGCCCGTAAGTGAGATTGCACATTAACTACTGTAAGAAGAGGAGCCGCACTGGGAAATGTGAACCGTGAGAATATCAGTGATACTGATGAGGAGAATAAACTAAACGCCTTTGTAACAGCCCTGCTGCCAGCTGCTCACTGGGGGCGTGGGGTGGTGGGTCCTGGAAGGGACGCTTGCTGCACACCAGAGCCACCCTCCTTCCACATATTAACACCCCCATACCCCAGGGTGTCACACTGACAAATGCAGTGGGGGTAGGGGGCCCTCAGGATGGCCGTGCCAAACATGCCTTAATGTAACTTGAGTTTAGTTGCTCAGTTGTGTCCAACTCTGAAACCCCATGGACTGTAACCCTCCAGGCTCCTGCATCCAAGCCATTTATTTCCCAGGCAGGAATACTGGAGTAGGGTGTCATTTCCCTCTCCAATCAGCTTGAGGGGGGATTGCATTTTAGATGGGGAGACAGCTTCAGACTCAGGCAGCCAATACCTTCCAGTTCCTTCTAGGTTACCCCAGGTGGTTGCCTCACAGGTGTATGCCCTAAATCCTGCTCTGGGGTCCCCCAGGATCCCCTCCAAAGCTGGAAGGGCAGCAGCTCCATCAATTGATTACTGACACCCTCACCTGCTGCCCTCCCATGGTATTTGACACCCCCAGCCCCAGACCCAAGTCCGGAACCTGCATCCACACCCCTCACCCCATCCTGAACCAGTGCATTCAGAGGAACACTGGGGGACTTCCCTGGTGTCCAGAAGTGAAGACTCTGCTCCCAATGCAGAGGGGCATAGGTTCAATGATGCCTGATCAAGAGGAACTAAGATCCCACACGCTGCATGGTGCAGAAAAAAAAAAAAAAAAAAAAAAATATATATATATATATATAAAAGGATGGCTTTAAAGGGATATGAATCTTCATATCCTGAGGATACGAGCAGAATAAAATTCTATCAACTGAAACAAAAGACAAAACATACCTCAGGGGCCAGTGGATTCAGAGATGTCTCAAACAGTGTGGGAAGACTTGACTGATCTTAAAAGAGTCCATCAAATCAAGATATCCATGCTGGGGAGGTAGACAAAGAGGTTTCATCTCCACCCAGCCCAGGTCCGACCATCCCATGAGGACTGGAAGGAGCCTTAAACTTCCATAGGGAAGATCATTGAGGGTGACAATTCACAGGGTCACTTGGGCGTGTTTCAGTAAGGCCAGCCCCCTCTGGAGTCCTGAGGCCTAGCTTCAGCCAACAGAAAGTAGGGTTTGGGGGAGCCAACAGAGTCACCAACAAAAATCCTGAGGTGACTCTGGTCCAAAGGCACCTCAAGGAACAGAAAGTCCTGTCTGAACATGTAGGCAGTCCCAGCAAGGTGGTGTCAGACCCCCAGAAGCACGTCTTTTAAGCCCAGGAAGACTGAGAACCAAGTATAGAATGGATCACGACAACCTGAACCATAACATCAGTGGTAGTAGTTTTGCATTAAAAACAACAATAAAAAAGGGAAAAACAAGTCAACTATACATCAATAAAATACATATATTACGAAAAAATTAAAAGAGAGGGGGACTTCCCTGCTTCCCTGGTGGTCCAATGGTTAAGACTCTGCACTTCCACTGTAGGGGGGCCTGGGTTCCATCCCTAGTTGGGGAACTAAGATCCTGCAAGCTGCGTGGCACAGACCAAAACAAAAGGAATCTGTACATGTTTGGTTCTTTTTGACAAATCAGCCTTTGGGGCTGAAGGGGATGACAGACAGCCTTGTAACACACAACACTTTACAATGTGTCAAACATACAAGGTTGGTTCTGACGTAAGATTACATAGTGCTCAGGATGGAAACATCTACGACAGTAAGTGAAGATTCACTTAGTTTACCCAGCTTATAGGGATCATTTCTGACTCAGGTAGGCTCTACAACAAAGTCCTTAAATCTACAAACGCTCCCTTGTAGTGGGCTTCCCAGGTAGCTCAGCAGTAAAGAATCTGCCTGCAATGCAGGAGACACAAGTTTGATCCCTGGGTCAGGAAGATTCCCCTGGAGAATGAAATGGCAATGCACTCCAGTATTCTTGCCTGGGAAATCCCATGGACAGAGGAGCCTAGAGGGCTACAGTCTATGGGGTCTCAAAGAGTCAGACACGACTGAGCACACGCTCACACCTTATTAGAACATTGCATCACAAAAGGATGGAAGTGACCTGGTGTACAAGAGAGCCCCTCAGAAGTCACAGCTGAGCTCCCCAGCTCCGGGATTCACACCTACTGGAGACACAGAACAAGCAAAAGATGTTTAGGCTGAAGTTCAAAAACTCAAGGAAAAATCAGTGGTTGGATTTTTTTGATGGTAATAAAATGATCCATCGTGAAATATGAGAAATACACCAGAATAGTCTTTTCTGCACTGAATGTTGACCATTGAAATCCCTAACACACTGGGCACACATGCTCACTTGGCCCTGGGGTGTGCAAGCAGGGGTCTTAGAACAGGAGTTCCCATTCAGGGGCAGCCACCAGTCCAGATCACCATATCATATGATACAACCATATATAATAAAGGCTGGGATTTTATTTCCAAGTTGGCACATGTAGAAGGCACAGGGACAAAGCAATGGCTTTGGGGAGTAGAGATGGGGAGGGGTGTGTCTGAGGTCCCCCTCCTCCACCACTCGCTAAGTGCACTTAAGACCAGACTGGTGGTAGGGGCTCCAGCACGGGGCCCTGAGGGTCCTCTCTAGATGAGAGCCTTGGGACAGGTCCCCTGGCATGACCTCCCTGTCCTCCTAGGGGGCAGGGCCCTGCCAGCTCCCCGCAGCTGGAGGGACTGCCCCCTGGGGAGGACCGGAATCAGAGAGAGAAGAAGAGGATGAGGACCAGGAGAAGCACCCCCAGCAGCACCGCAATGGCACACCACTGTCGGCGGTCTGGGGGCAAGAAGGTCAGAGTTCACAGAGGGGAGGCAGCACCCCCCCTTACTCCCCCATCCCAGGGGACTCACCACTGGTCATGTGGGATATTTTGGCCATCTTCCTAAGGACCCCATCCATCCGGGACTGGGTGTGGTCCATCTCCTGAGCAAAGGCGTCCAGCATACTGCCAACACCAGGAAGGCATCAGCCCCTGGAGGCTCTGTGCATGCCAGAGCAGCCAGCCATGGGCTCCTGGCCCACCCCCAGGGTCCCAGTCTCACATGCCCTGCTCGTCCAGCTCCTCCCCAACGCGGCCGGACATGTGTTTCAGAACTGAGATGCTCCCAGACACCATTTCCAGCTGTTGATCCTGCTGGTCCAGGATCAGCTGAAGGGTGGAGGAGTGGGAACCGAGGTTGGCAGGGAGCCCTGAGCTGTCCGCAGTCTCCTCCAGCCTGGGGCTGCCAGCCGCCTGCACGCACCTGCTGTGTGGCCTGCTGCTCTTCAATGTAGCGAGAGGTGGTCGAGACCACACTGGCATCCAGCAAGTCACTGGAGGACTTCAGTGTGGCCGGCTTGCCTGTCAGCATCTGTAGGGACCCAGACAGCAGGCTCAGGGAGGGTCACCCACTCTCGGCAGAGATTGACAAGGTTTGTGGCAATTCTAGATGGTGGTTATTCAGGAAGGCAGTCTCAGGAGTAGAATAGCCTGGGTTCCTCAGGGCCATCATTTACTAGCAAGGTGACCCCAAGGCCATACCACTTGACTTCCCTGTACCTCAGTTTCCTCATCTGTAAAATGGGGAGGGCTACAAATCCTGTTTTCTGAGGATGGAACAAGGATTTAATAAATTAATCCAGGAATGCTTATAAACCTATAAACACAGGTATTTAAGAATCTGAACTTAAGGGACTTCCCTGGTGGTCCAGAGGTTAAGAATCTGCCTTCCATTGCGGGGGACATGGGTTCAAGCCCTGGTTGGAGAACTAAAATCCCATATGTCTGAGCTTCCTTGATGGCTCAGTGGTGGAGAATCCACCTGCCAGTGCAGGAGACATGAGTTCAATCCCTGGTCTGGGAAGATTCCCACATGCCACGGAGCAAGCCCATGTGCTACAACTACTGGGCCTGTGCTTTAGAGCCCTTGAACCTCAACTACTGAGCCCACATGCTGCAACTACTGAAGCCCTCAAGGTCTGGGCCCATCACAACCAGAGAGTAGTCACCGCAACTAGAGAAAAGCCTGTGCAGTGACAAAGACACAGCACAGTCAAAAATTAATTAATTTTTAATTAAAAAAATATCCCACATGCAGTGGGGGAACTAAGACCTGATGCAGCCAAACAAATAAATAAAAAGAATTTGAACATAAATCCCCAAAACAGCACACCTGGAAGGCATGTGGATCCTGCCACAGGACACCAAGCTGCTGCAGGCTTCAGCCCCCCACCCTTCCAGATCCCAGTGTAGGTGTATTGAGTGAGGCTGCTGTTACACAACATGCAAAGAATGAACACACAACACAGAGGGAAAAGGTGCACACACAGAGGCAGCAGAGAGGATGCACACAAAAGACACGAGTGGGTACACACACGGGGCAACCACACCCACAAAAGGGGAATGGTAGATCTACCCAAGGCCGACAGGGATCCAATCCACTCAGGGGCCAAGTTCAGAGAGGTCAAGTGCCTACACAGATTTAAAAAAAAAGCACAGGGACTTTCCTGGTGGTCCAGTGGTTAAGACTCCAAGCTCCCAATGCAGGGGCCACAGGAGCAAGGGTTCGACCCCTGGTTGGGGAAACTAAGATCCCACGTGCTGCTGGGCACGGCCCAAAAAAGGAGGAACAAAAAAAAAGGTAAACACATATCCTGGAAACAATAACACAGAGAGCAAGAAAAGGAGACAGGCTGCCACACACACAGAAAACCTGTAGAGTATAGACCCACAGGAGATGGCAGAATGGATCATACACACAGAGAGAAATCAGTTGGGCTCATCCAGAAAGAGCAGGCAGGTAGACAGCATGGACACAACTGTGTACTAAGCTGAGGACTGATGCAGAGGGACAGACGCACGGGTCCCCAGGAGACAGGCCAATGCACAGAGGGGCCAGGCTTGCACTCAGAGGATCAACCCGAGACACAGCGGGTGCGGGCACTGGGTTGGAATGCCTTACCTCCCTGTTATTTCTCTCCATGACGGCTATGGCTGCGGGGCTGACCATATGGTCCTTCATTTCCTACAGATAAGGACAGCATCAGAGAGTAAAAGACACCCCAACCCTCCTCACCCCATCAGAAACTCTCTTCACCTGCACTGCTTCCCGCATCCTCTGCACAAACACCTTTCTCTCCTGCAGGTCTCCGGCTAGGAGCTTGAACTTGCCGGGGTTGGCTTCCACTATGCGTATGCGGCGAGTCAAGAGTCAAGGCCAGAGCCCAACAGAACGTGCACCCTCCTACGCCTCAAAGTCCTCAACACCTCCTAGGTGAGCAGCCTCCCCCAAGCGCTGGCTCCCAGCGCCCCCTGCCCCTTCAATGGACTCTCCCATGCCACACACACCCCCCGCCCCAGGATATCAATGGTTTCCTCCAGGTCTTCGAGGTCCCACTCGATGCTGCGCAAGCCATTCCGTAGCTCGTTGGTCGTCCAGTCCAGCTCCTCGCGTCCGACCACCGCGCTCTCCTGCAGGAGCTCGCACCACCGCTGGTACAGCCCGCGGGCCGTGTTCACCGCCTTCTGCACCTCGCTGCGGGCAGGGGCACAGCGGGCGCGGCTCGGGGGGCGGGGAGCAGGCGGTCCTCCCACCCGCCATTCCGCCCCCAAACAGGTTGGGAGCTCAGGAGACCCTCAAATCCCCCTGTGGACCCCCCACACATGGCCACGGGGCGATCCCGACGGCGGTGCCCAGAATGCCTGACATGCACCAGCTGGCACGCGGGCAGTGGTTGGCAAGGGGACACAATACCCCGTGTCCTCCCGCATCGCTGTCACTTACCCTCGGACTACAAAAAAAGGATCTTCGAGGGACATGTCACGCCCCCTACCGCCCGAGGCCGAATCCCCTTCCTTCTCGGCCTCGGAAGCTAATTCCCTCCAAGAGGTGCGGGACGCGCCGTCACCCCGCCCCCCGTCACGTGACCCGTGCCACCATCGAGAGCAGGGCCGCCAGGGGAGAAAGAGTGGCCCTCGTCCCGAAGTGCGGAAACATCCGCTCTCTTCAGTCATCTTGGTTGTGGGCAGAGGCGGTTTCCTGTCTGCAAGAACCGCCCCTTCGCTCCCGGTCCCCAGCAGTGTCCTAGTTCTATCTAACTGGGTTCGACTCAAGAGCTCCGAATCCCTCGGTTCGAGACCCAGCCCCTCGGATTGTTGCTGCGCAACCTCAGTTTTCCCTTCCGAGAAGTGTACATAATGTCTCCTTCAAAACAGGCGAGATTATGGCTGGGGAAGGGGCTCATTCATTTGTGGGCCATCGTTATGGACTCCTTGAGCCTGCACCCAGATCCTGTCCTAGGAGATGGGAGATGGTCCCAGGCCAGGGTCGGAGTGGCAGGTTTGGGGCAGGGTGAAGTGCGGTCATTCTATGTGAAGCTCTGGGGGAGACTCTTCTCCTCCTCTTTTTTCCTGCGAAGGAGGGAAGCCTCGAGATCGCCCTGGGGCGGGTTGGCCCTGAGTAGGGGCCCTAGAGAAGCTTGGGGGGTGGGGGTGGTGAGGTCTTTCTGGGTGCGACCCTTGGGGTCGCCAGAAGGGGTGTGGTGGTGGCTCTGAGAATGGTCTGCAGCGAAGTCCTCTACGTGTGAAGAGGGACCAGGAGAGTCTGGAGAGGGACTCATAGGATTGCCACCTATGTGACAGAGCCTTTCTGTGTGGGGTCGCCGGGAAAACCAGTTTTTCATAGGAGGGAAGCAGCTGTCCCCTGTGTAGGGTCCGGATTTCTGGAGCGGGCCGTCTGAAGAAGTCACTGGAGGGTTGCCCCTGTTGTGCGTCAGAGAGCATCTGAGCTGGAGATGTCGTTGTGAAGTTTCGTGGAGGGAAGGGACAAGAAATGGGGGCGTCCTCAGCAGGTTGCCATGATATGTGGAAGGATCGCTGAATGGAGACAATTTGGGGAGAAGTCTTCTAGACGAGAGAATACTTGCTGAGTTTCCCTGTGCCGGGGTTGGGTGTGGAGGATCTGAGCATGCTCCAAAGGTACAGAAGATCAGTGTTTGGTGGCGGTGCAGAAATACATGAAAGGGGGTCTGGGAGAGTTTCCATGGGAGGGCTGGCGAGGACAGGAATGTAGTGACCCTTAGGTCCTTAGGGAGTAGCTGCTTGTGTTGGCAAGGTCTTTGTGTAGGTCTCTGGGAGATGGCTTCAATGCGAGCCCGCCGGCAGGGGGCTTTCCCGGAGAGGTGTCACACCTTTCTGGCCTCCGGAGGGAAGGAAGCGAAACTTTCCTCTCACTCTCCGCCGACCCCGCTGGACGCGGCTCCGGAAACCGGGGGTTCCAGCCAGCTCTAGCTGCCGGTAGAGGCAGAGCGGAGGGGAGTGCAGGGAGGCTAAGGCACCACCCCCGCTCATCCGGAAGAGGCCGGCAACGGTCACGTACAGCGATCCCGGCCCTTGTCCTTATAAGGGCATCCGGAAGCGGCTCGAGCTTGCCCTACGTCACTACTTCCAAATTTAGCTGTGGAAGTACGGCTGATAGATTGGCGGGAAGGTTCGCGCACCGGTGTGGAGGGGGCGGAGGAGCTTTCCCTTAAAGGGCCCACACCAGGAATGAAGGGAGCTGTTCGAACAATTTCGCGGTTTTTGAGGAACTGGAAATAGTATTTCTTGGAACCTTAGTGCGTAGCAGAAGGTGGGGCCGATGTTTTCTATCTATCTGCTCTATCTCTGCGTTGCTCAGTTTCCAAGTCCTAACCCAACTCCGCCTCCCCGGGAGCAGAGGCGGAGCTCGGGTGCGCCGTTCGGGGGGCCACAGCCACGTGTTCACTCGGGCTGTGTTGCTGCCGGTCCTCCGCCTTAGGGCATGAAAGCCCACGATGGATTTCGTGCGGAGGGAAACTGAGAGGGATGTTCGATGCGAAGCACAGAGACAGTAGCTTGGGCTGCGCTCGTGTCTGCAGACATCTACCTCCTGTGGAGTGGGCAACTTTGCCCTAGAGCCAGCCAGTGTGTCCCGCCCTCTTACCGCCTCCAAACAAGGGGAGTGAGGAGGGTGGGCGGACGCTGGCAAGAGACGAGTGCTGGAGGCTCCACTGGTCCCCTTTCACCGCAGTGGCCCAAGTATTCGTTTAGCAAATATTAGACGAGTCACTGTGGCTCGGTGTCCCCGCCTAAAGAAATAAGATACAACTACCCTCCACGGAGTGGAAGTGAGAGATCAATGAGATGTTTATGGTAGGAAAACCTTTAGCGCCTGGCACTTAGCAAGTGCTTAATAATTGTTAGCACCATTATTGATTTAAAAAAACACAAACATTAGTTAGGCTCCTGGTAGATGGTAGACACAGTTCCCACCGGGGATCCACCGTTTGGAACCCAAGTTTTCTCGGGCGCGAAGGGAAACGTGCAGCCTACGACCCGCTGGGGTCTGCAGACACAACCGGTGGGTGGGCCCTGAGCCCCACCCACGGCTCCCCTCCCCCGGGCCTGCGCGCGGGTTCAGTGAGGGGCCCTGAGAAAGCAGACCACCCCGAGAGTTTAGCTTGGATTGGGGGACGCTTCTCCTCACAAGAGTTCGGGTCCCTTTTCTTCTCTGGGTAAATTCCACTCTGTCGCTTTAAGGAGTCTCTCGCCGAGGCGTCGCGGAAAGCCCGGATGAGGCTCTCTGATTGGGCGGGGCGTCTCGGTGACTTCACTCCCGGTACAAAAGGGCCCAGGTGGCGGGCGCCGGGGCAGAGCGTCCTGGCAGTGTCTCCGCGTGGCTTGTCCTGCGGAGGGTGGCGTGAACGAGCGCGTTGTCTGAAGTGCACCTGCCACCTGCCGTGCCCAGCCAGGAGTCCCTTCCTCCTTCGCCGTCGAGCAGCTATGGAAGTGCAGAAGGAGGCGCAACGGATCATGACCCTGTCGGTGTGGAAGATGTACCATTCGCGCATGCAGCGCGGTGGCCTGCGGCTGCATCGGAGCCTGCAGCTGTCGCTGGTCATGCGCAGCGCCCGGGAGCTCTACCTCTCGGCCAAGGTGGAAGCCCAGGAACCCGAGGTGCCCTTGCCGCCCGTCCGCTCCCCTGACCCTCGCCTGCACCCGCCTCGGGAAGCGGAAGCCGCAGTCAAGGCAGCGCCCGGCGACGGTGAGCAGCTCTCTCCGGAACCCATGGACACGCAGGAGGCACCGAGAGCCGAGACCCCTGCCCGCTGTGTCCAGCGCCCCGCCAAAATCAGCCGCAAGCGGCGGAGCAGCAGCCTTAGCGATGGTGCGGACGCCGCTCTGGTCCCGAGCAAGAAAGCCCGCTTAGAAGAAGAGGAGGAGGAGAAAGGGGCCTCTTCGGAGGTCCTTGATCGCCTGCAGCCTCCTCCGGCGCAAGCGGAGGGCGCCTTCCCCAACCTGGCGCGTGTCCTGCAGAGGCGCTTCTCCGGCCTCCTGAACTGCAGTCCTGCTGCCAGCTCTCCGACGGCGTCCCCGGCATGCGAGGCGAAGCCGGCTTGCCGCCCAGCAGACAACATGCTCAACGTGCTGGTGCGGGCCGTGGTGGCCTTCTGAGGGCCCCTGAGCGGCGCTACTGGAGCCCAGAGCGCGGGCCGAACCGTCCGCCAGAGTACGCAGACCCGAGGCGAGGCCCACCCCCGGGGGAGCGCTCGCGGAAGCCGTGGAGAGGAGCCGTATCCCGGGCTGCGCAAAGGCCCCGAGAGGGAGTCTGCCCCCGGGGAGCCGTCGCTACCTGTGTGCGGCGGCGATGCCGAGGAGCCTGAGCCGGGGGCGCGGGCGCCTTCCCCTCAGACCTGCTGCTCCCATCGGTGCTGTTTTAACGGACTGGGAGGTGAACCTCACCGACTCCTTCTGGAACTGGGAGAAGGCAGGCTTGGTTCTCGAAACTCCTCAGGGTCGGACTTTTTTTTTCTAACTGGGGGCTATGCTGCCCTTTCAATAAGGTTTTTCAATCGTTGGTGTTTGCTTTTCCAACTTCAGAGAATTCCAGGCACTCCCCTTCCCCCTCCAGTGACATACTTGTGCAAGCGGTCATCGTTGCGTCATGGGGCAGACGTGGGGAAGCTTCCTGCTGCCTTGCGTGGGTGGGGGCCAGGAGGAGGACCTGGGGTGTGGACCGCCCTGGGGAATGGGAGGAGGGCGATCTGAGTTACTGCGCCTTCCCTTGCTGCGGGTTATTGCCCGAAGCCCCTACGCCTCCGGAGGTAGAGGGCTGATCTAATTTCATTAAAAAATTTTTTCTCATCTGGTGCGTTAGAGGTGGGAATGTGTTCACCGTCTCGAGCTTGACCCTCAGACTCACAGACAACGATCAACCCGGACGTTCCTGGTCTGAATCACAAAAATGGGGGGAGGGGTGTTCGGAGCGCTGCAGGGCTGAGCTGGGATCAGTAGCTGGCGAGACTGGGCCAGTTTGGGGGAGGCGGGAGAGTCTCGCCAGGGCGTTTTGGGGTTCTGTTTACCTTTACTGGTGGATTCTGGTAATTGCCTCTATCTGGCCCTTTTGCTAGAATGGCCAGATAGGAAAATAAAGACCAATTGTATACAAAGTCTGCACCCGTCTGGTTTTCTTCCCTGGTGGGGGAGGGGCGGGGTTAAGGGGTCAAGAGCTGGCGGCGGCTTGCTGGGGCCCCAGAAACCGGTCTGACCACTACCACGTAGGCAGAGTGGGTGGGAAGGGGCCGACTCCTTTTCTTTGCCAGAGCACTTGCGTGCTGGGCCCCTGGTGCTCCGACCTTTCCTTAAACGTCGCACGTTTGGCAGGATCCTGGACACACACACACCCCCCTACAACTCTGGGTGAGAAGGCTTTCCGAGTTCAGATGTTTGGGGATACTGCTGGGTACAGTGTCCCTAGCCGACTTGGGTATCAGGCCTCCTTTGGAGAATGGAAGGATAGCTACCCTCCCCCCACTTGATTAACTGAATCGGCAGGGTTGCCAGGATTGGGGTGGGGAAAGGTGAGCTTTGGAGCGCCCTTTACGCCCAGTTCCAGTCTCAGGCAGTGTAACTGTGGTTCAGGCAAGGACCTGAGCTCCCAGCCTCAGTTTCCTCATACGTGAAATGGGCCTCAGCAACTTCCCTGCGAGGCTGTGCGTTTAGAAATACCCGTGGGAGCACTTGTTGGCTTTAGCCCCACCCCGTCCCCAGTTTCGCCACCCCGAGAGAAAACCCTGACAATTTCCCCAACGCCAGTTTAGGAGAATGACAGTCGGCGTCGCCCCAGGGGGTGGGGGTGGGCGCTGTGGGGAGGACAAAGGAGCCGCAGGTGCGGGGAGTGAGGGCGGCTGGAGGCGCCGGGAAAGCTCCCGCCCCGCCTCCAGACGGCCGGCTCCGCCACTGCGGGCTTCCCGAGACCCGGGGGGCCTGACCCCGAGGCCGGAGAGGAGGAGGAGGAGGGCGCGGTGGAGGGGCGGCCCCGCCCCAGAACGCCCGCCCCTGGCTCCCCTCCAGGCTCGTTCACCCCCGGCACTCACCCCTCCCTGTGTCCCTCAGCCTCCTCCCTCCTAACCCCACCTCCCACCCCTCACCCCAAGGGAATCGCGCCTCCTCCGCAGCCTTCCCTCCCGGGAAATGTGACACTTCAGTTGCCGCCCACTCCGAGGATCGACCCACAACTTCCCAAAGGGATGTAGCGGGGGGACTGGAACCCCACACTACTGGCGGTAGCTCAGTGCGTCCGCGTGGGAGCAACTCCCTCGCGAACCTGGCCCGGCCCGGGAAGTCCCCGGCGACTGGGGTGGGGGCATCACCGCGCATCCTGTCGCTGGAACCGCCTGGCGCTTCCTTCCGCGGGAAGCCGCTAGGCCAACCCCCGCCCCCGCCCCGGCCGCCTCGGGGGTTTCCGGCACCCGGTCGCTGGGGCTGAGGGCTGGAGACGATGCCGTGGGAGATAGGCCGAACACCCCGCCACACACACATACATCCCCTTAATACGTTCCCCTCCCCAAGACCCTATTTCACCCATTTGTTGTTGTTTAGTCTGTAAGTCGTGTCTTTTCGACCCCTTGGACTGTAACCCGCCAGGCTCCTCTGTCCATGGGATTTCCCAGGCAAGAACACTGGAGTGGATTGCCATTTCCTCCTCCAAGGGGTCTTCCCCACCCAGGGATCGGATGGAACCTACGTCTGTTGCTTGGCAGGCGGATTCGTCACCACTGAACCACCTGGAAAAACCTGTTTCACCGTAAGAATTGTTGTTCAGTCGCCTAGTTGTGTCGATTCCTTGCGGCCCCAAAGACTGCAGCCGGCCCAGCCTCCCTGTAAGGAATGTGTATTCATGCCCCATAAGAATAGACAGAGTTGAAAATTTTGTCACAGCAGTCGACTTTGGTGAGGCCTCGAGTTTCCACGCCATTACATGGCCTTGGGTTATTGGGACACACCTTCTGGGCAGTGATCGATTGGACCACAGCTGTGAAAACTGAAAGTATCACCAATCTCATGACCAGTGGATACCCCAGGGAACCTCGGACCTGCAGAAAGAGGCTCCAGAAGAGTGTTCACTACAGTGTTGTCCAAAGTGGGCACAAATTGAAAAAACAACCTACATGCCCATCCGACTGGACTGGACTGGTAGAATGTGGACTGTCCACCACTCCCTCCCTAAAGGATGAAAGGCCTCAGCCTGAGAGATTTCCTGGGGAGTGGGGGGTGGGGCAGAGATAACTCAGAACCAGCATGCTGAGTGACAGAGCCCAGGTGTGGAAGTCGTAGGATGAGGACAGATTCCAGTGCCAAATGACCAGTTGTACTTGCTGTGCAGCTTTGGGCAGGTCACTTCATCTCTCTGGGCCTCAGTTTCCCTGACTGTAAATTATGGACAATAATAGTCCCTATGTCTTGGGTTTATTGTGCCAGTTTAGTGAGATAATACACATAAAGTGCTTAGTAAAGTGCCTGGCATAAATCATTTATGATTTATTATTGTTAGAGGCTAATTATTATTATTATTTATTGTTAATACTTTATTACTGTTAGAGGCTGGGATGGTAACAGTTCATTTCAAAGCACATACAAGGATACTCCCCTGGTGGTCCCATGGTTGAGAGTCTGCCTTCCAATGCAGGGGACATGGGTTCAATCACTGGCTGGAGAACTAGGATCCCACATGCCTCAGACCAATTGAGCTTGCGCTCTTCAACTAGACAGAAGCCTGCATCCCGCAACTAAGACCCAACGCAGTCATAAATAATTAAATTTTAAAAATAAAAGCACATACAAGGACTTCCTTGGTGGTCCAGTGGTTAAGACTCTGCCTTGCAATGCAGGGGACATGGGTTCCATCCCTTGTTGGGGAACTAAGATCCCACATGCCACAGAGCAAGTAAGCCTGAGAGCCACAACTAGAGAGTCCATGTGCCACAATGAAAGATCATGCATGAAGCAATGAGGATCTGGCATGCCACAGCTAAGACCTGACACAGCCAAATAAATACATCAAATAAATTTAAAAAATAAATAAAAGCACACATGGCAGATACTACTATATATAAAATAGAGAAACAACAAGGACCTACTGTATAGCACAGGAAACTGTATTCAATATCTGTAATAACCTATAATGGAAAAGAATCTGAAAAATAGTATGTATCTGTATATTGGCATTATTTTGCTGTACACCTGAACTAATGTAACATGGTAAATCAACTATGCTTCAATAAAAAGTTTGTTTTGAAAAAAAAAGCACATGCAGCAATACAAATATGATGTATGGGAGAGTGGGTACAGACGCTGCTAAGCCCAGGGAGCTGCCAATGTGAATAAGAGCTCCCCTCCCAGCTCCAGAGTTTGTTCTAATCCTAATGGTCTGACAGGGTTAATTCTTTCTTCCTCCCAACCCCCACACTCACACTCCAGGTTTACTCCCCACCTCAACAAGAGTTCCCGCCTCAGGCCCTGGGCTGGTCTCTATTTATAGTCAACCTTAGAAAGGCTCCTTCAGTCTTTTTTCTTGTTACAAAATATTTATTCATTTGGTTGTGCTGGGTCTTAATTGTGGCATGCAGGATCTTTCAGCTGTGGCATGTAGGATCTAGTTCCCTGACCTGGGATGGAACCCTGGCCCCCTGCACTGGAAGCTGGACTCAGCCACTGAACCACCAGGGCAGCCTCAGGCTCATACAGTCTTAAGGCCCTAACTGCCAACTCAATGTGTGTGTGTGTGTGTGTGTGTGTGTGTGTGTGTGTGTGTGTGTGTGTGTGTTAGTCACTCAGTTGTGTTTGACTCTTTGCAATCCCATGGACTGTAGCCCACCAGGCTCCTCTGTCCAGGGAATTCTCCAGGCAAGAATACTGGAGTGGGTTACCATTCCCTTCTCCAGGGGATTTTCCTGACCCACCTAGGGATTGAACCTGAGTCTCCTACATTGCAGGCAGATTGTTTACCGTCTGAGCCACCAGGGAAGCCCACCTCTATACTGAATCCCAAATGTCGCTCCCCATCCTGGACTCCCCACTAGCCTCCAGACTTGTCTGGCCAAACCCTCCCTCTCTGTCTCCCCTTGAGGGTCTAAGGTATTCCAAACCTAGCAGGAACTAAAGAGGGTTCTTGCTGCTTCCTGCCAGCAGTTCAACTGAGGAGGAATCTTTCTTCCTTTTTCTCCTTCACTCAGGTGCTGCCAACTAGACTTCCCATCCCACTCCAAGCTTTTCCCCACTCTCATGGCTCCCACCTTGCTTGAGCTGGGATCACACCTCTCAGTTGGGATCGGGCAGTGGCTTCCTCCCTGCCCTTGACCCCTACAATCTATTTTATGCAGCAGCTGCACTGATCTTATAAAATGCAAACTGGATCATATGACTCCCCCAGCTTTCTTCTGCTTCAAGTACACTGACATCCTTTCTGCTTGGAGAACAGGACAGGTGTATTCCAGCCCCAGGGCCTTTGCACTTGCTGTTTCTTATGCCTACAATGCTCTTCTCTCAGGTATGCACAAGTCCATCCTCACTTTCTTTAGGTTTCTGCTGAAATGTCACCTCCTTGGAGAAGCCTTCTTTGGCTACTTGATCCAAAATAACAATAACACTCTACTGTGCTACTCTCCTCCTGCATCCTGCTCAGCCTTCCTTAAAGCACTGCTCATCTCCTGATGCTTATGTTAGGTTTAGCATCCATGCCCCCATTCAAATGTCACTTCCACAAATGCCTAGCCCAGGCCTGAATGAGTGAATATGGTTGTTAGGGGTGCTAAGGGCTTAATGCTTATTATCCCATTACTCAATGCCTTCCCATAGCCCTTATAATTGAATTTCCCAAATTTCACCATCAGGATTTTTGTCATATCTGCTTAACAAATGTATTGTTATTTAAGTAATATGTATTTTTCTAACTTTTAACTCACTTGTTAATCACTCACTAGAGTCGGACACCAGAGAAGGCAACAGCAACCCACTCCAGTACTCTTGCCTGGAAAATCCCGTGGACGGAGGAGCCTGGTGGGCTGCCGTCTATGGGGTTGTGCGGAGTTGGACATGACTGAAGTGACTTAGCAGCAGCAGCAGAGTCGGACACGACTTAAGGACTGTTGACTTTAAAAAAAAAAAAGCAAAACATGAGAGTTTCAAGTTTTATTTGGGGCAAAATGAGAACTGCAGCCCAGAAGACAGCATCTCAGATAGATCTGAGAAACTATTACAAAGATGTAGGGGAAAAGGACAGTATGGATGTGATTTTGGTAAAGGGGAGTACATGTAATCAAGCAAACAATTTTTTGTAGATTTTTCCTGGTCTTCTGAAGCTTCCCCTAGTCATCATCATGAAGCATTTTAGTGCTTTTCTTGATATGAGGAGATTCAAGAGTTAGGCTCAGAAAATCAGCTCCTGAGACTCAATATCTGTCTGAAGACCTGTCCTGCCAGTCCCCACCACAACCCCCAGCACAGAATGCCTCATTTCTGCTCTCCACCCTGAACTCCTTCAGGGGGTGTTGGAGGTCAGCAGCTGCAGCAGTACACAATTTAATCCTTGTAGAGGTAGATGGCAAGTACCCATGGAAAGTACCAATTTGTAATTGACAGGACTAAACAACAACATGATGCATGGAAGGTAACAGTTTAAAAAGTGAAAATGAAACAATATCACAAGACCCTGCTGAAACAGTAGCTAGTGTGAGGTTCCAGACAGCTTTCTTTGTTACAAAGGAAGATTAAGAAGGTTAAAGGCACTGTTGCCAAAGGAAGACTATCCTTAGACTACTGCTTGGCAGGTGGTACAGTGATAAGAATCCACCTGTCAATGCAGGAGATGTAAGAGATGTGAGGTTCCATCTCTGGTCAGGAAGATCCCCTAGAGAAGGAAATGACAACCCACTCCAGTATTCTTGCCTGGAAAATTCCATGGACAGAAGAGCTTCACGGGCTACAGTCCATGGGGTTGCAAAGAGTCTGACACAACTGAGCGTGCATGCAGGTCCTTAGACTAGCTGAAAAGGAAGAGACTCTGAAGGATTCCTTAAGTTATTTAAATAACATTGAATCACTTTGCCCCCGTCCCAGAATTAGGAAAATTCTGCTTCTTGAAGAAGGACAAAACTCCTATGACTGAAAGATGCTGCTCGATTTCTGCCCATCCTTGGCTAATCTTGCATCATTCTCTGGCTACACTGACCTACTTTTTGTTTCTTGTGTTTCCACAATCTTCCCAGCCACAGGACCTTTCTATATGTTGTTATCTCCTAAGATTCTTTTCTCTTCCCTCTGGTGGTTTAGTCACTCAGTTGTGTCTGACTCTTTGCAACCCTGTGGACTGTAGCCCACCCGCCAGGCTCCTCTGTCCATGGGATTCTCCAGGCAATACTGGAGTGGCTTGCTATTTCCTTCTCCAGGGGAACTTCCTCACCCAGTGATCGAACCCAGGTCTCCTGTTATTGCAGGCAGATTCTTTACCCACTAAGCCACCAGGCCAGCTTCTCTTCCCTGTTCACCTAGTTAACCTAGTTAATTCACCTAGCTAATTTCTTCTCCTCCCTGTTCACCTAGTTAAACCTAATTAATTCACCTAGTTCACCTAGTTAATTTTAGCCCAAGGGCAAATCATCACCAATTTCCCCTTCTGCCCTCCATTTTAGTCTAAGACCCCTATGTTAATTTCCATTCTGATCAGGAGCTACTTTGTAGTAGTATTGGTGATGGTGGTCGGAGTATTTATCAGTTTCAATGTTACATTTGCTATTGCTTTTTGTCTCCTCTTCTACTTTGCGGTCTCCATGAGGGCAGAGATGAATCAGTAGGCGCTTACTAAATGGTTTATGTGAATGAATGATGCATTTGCTACTTTGCTTTAAGGCCGGCCCTTTTAATGCCCACTTTCCACACACTGGAAAACTGACGTCCAGAGAGGATTGCCCTGAGTGAGAGCAAGTAGGGGATAAAGCTAGTGGTGCCCCTCCCCCCACTTAGAGATTCGCTATCACCCCCACCCACCCCTACTTTCTCCACTGTGTGGGACCAAGGAACACATGCCCCAGCTCTGGGCTCCGCTGAGCTGGGAAAGGGCCTGTCCACAGGTCAAGACCAGCCTAGAGGCGGCTCCCAGACCGGTTTAGCCGGTTCCAGGAGCACGGGTAAGGTCCAGCCGCCCCAGGCGGTTAAGACGCAGACCTTGACCAGATTGCCAGCTGCTCGGGGCGGGCGCCTGATTTACACTTAGAACTTTTTGAGTCCTAGGCGGGGCCCTCGGGGTGGGTGGTTTAGCCAAGGCAGAGGGCGGGGTTATCCGGATGTCGATCACATACATGGGCGGAACATGCAAATTAAGCCGCTTTCCATTTTTCTCTGGGCCCCGCCCCTCCACGCTGCACCGAGCTACCTCCTAGAATTCTCGGTGTCGGTTGGTGGCTCAGGCGGCTCCGCCCCTCCCCCAAGCTCGTCCCTCCCGGATTCCGCCCATATTGTCGGCGCTTAGCCACCCCCTTATCCCAGCGCCCCGCGGATGTAGGGGCGGGGTTTAGGAGCCGAGCGGGAAGGCGGAGGCCGTGCTGTGGGCTCCTGGGGCTGGGGTCGGCTCGGAATCAGGTAAATGGCACCGAAAGCTGAAGGGGGATGGGGATTGCCAGAGTTTGAGGCTCAAGCTACCCGCCCTTGGCGTGGGAGCTACTGAAACCGTCTCCCCGCCATGTTTGCCTAGAGGAGCCCAGACCCCCACACCGGTGTCCAGGGGAGGCCAGGACACACACACCCACCACACACCTCTGTTCAGGGGGGCCCAAGCCTTTCCCATCCGTGTCCGGGGTTACTCTCATTAGGTCATTTCATATCTGTTTGCTTTGAGGCTCAGCCTAGAGGGGTGTTCTGCCCACTTGTGTTGGGGGAACTTAAGGTCTCCCCAAATTTGTGTTCAGGAGAGTTCAGCCTAGGGACTAAGGCTCTCCACTTGCACGTCCAGACCCAATACCAGCTCTTTGCCTACCCCTTTCTTGCAGTCCCTCCCAGCAGAAATTCCCCCTGGGTCCCCATTCCGCGCTTCCCCTCTCTGCCCTTTTCTTTCCTTCTCCCTTCCAGCCTCCTTGCCCCACCGGCTTCAGATCAGCACCCCCTCCCCAGCACATTGTTGACTCTCAGTTAAGAAGCTATCAGCCTTCACAGTCTGGCCACCCTCCCTTCTATACCTAGGCAGCTCCCTGGAGGCCCCCTGGGGTCCTGTCTTCTCCGCCCACCACCTGATTGGCACCATTTAATTTCCCCCTCAGCCTGTCCACCCACATCTGGCTGCCAGCTGCTTGCCCTCACCCTGCATGCCCCCCAGGGAATTGCTCACAGCTCTCTGCCTCCTTCTGTGCCCCCACATCCAGACTGCCCCACCAAAGCAGAAACTTCCCCCCTCCCCGGCCCCCCATCCAAATCTGCTAATCAGAAAAAGTCCTAGCCTAGTGCCTGGAAGAGAGATCTGAAATTAGAGAAGGGGTGGGGTGTGAAACTTTCCAACACAGAGATGCTGGGGGTAGGGGAAATGGGTGGAGGGAGACAGGAGCTTTAGTTGAACCTAAAGGCTTGAGATCAAAGCCGTCTGCCTTCAAAATAGGGGCTGTGGGGGAGGGTTGCCCCCGCCGGGGGCGGGTAAGCCTGAGCCCCCGCCTTCCTCGGAAACCCCCCGAGACACTGCGGTGACAGCTGTGCCCCAGCCCGCACCCGGCGGGTTTCCTTTTCCGGTGCTTGCTCTCCCGACAGGCTGGCCTGCAGTCTGGAGACACTGTGCCTGGCCCTTTTGAAGGGGCTCCCTGGAGGGTCTTCCTGGACAAGAGGGAGGGGACCAGCTGGAGAACAATGGTCTTCTGTGGCTCCCGGACGCCAGGCGCTTCCTGTTAAACCCTTCCCTGGGGACCCGGCTGCAGGGGGGAGCGAGGCGAGGGGATTGACAAAGTCAGCAAATGCACTGCATTTTCTCGTGTTCCTCGTCTTGTTTGTGAAAGTATCAGGAAGTGGTGAGGCGAATGCAGACCTTGCTCTCCTCGGCAGAGTCACTCTGGGCGTTTCTTTTTCCCTCTAGGGCTGGAGGGTTGTGCCCCCAGGGGATGGGGCGTGGTTAGAAATCCCAGGATCTCTGGGGCTGGACTTGGTCCAGTAGGGGACCTAGGCATCTCAGGTGATCCCGAAGTGCAGCTGTATTTGCCAACCATGGTTCTAACTGCCTTGCAAGGTGAGCTGGAGGTTGCGGCCCCTGAGCCATTCTTGAGCTGGGCTGGGCCTCGGTTTCCCTCAGTTTAGGATTTCTCCCAAGCGTTGGACCAGAGCACCAGGTGGTCCTGGGGGGCCAGAGTGGCAGTGAGCTGAGCCGAGGGTCTTGGAAACACGCTGCTCTTCCTTGGAGCCCTGGGAAGATACGCTGGGGAATTAGCCACTGTGTTAATTGAGGCTTCATGCAAAGTCCACTGTGTTTACAGAGCTAACCTGAGATGCATCCTCAGAAGATTCTGTGAGCCTCTGAAGGGCCCCCAGAGACTCTGCATCCAACCCTTGCGGCTTCCGGTTAGAGACCAGATAACATGCCCTATTCTACGAAGAGACAGTGTATGTTGATACTTAACTGCCAGCCAGGTGCTTTGCTGGGTATACATATTCACTTAGTTAAACTGTGCCATCTGAATATTCATTGGAAGGACTGATGCTGAAGCTTCAATACTTTGGCCACCTGATGTGAAGAGCCGACTCACTGGAAAAGACTCTGATGCTGGGAAAGATTGGTGGGAGGAGAAAGGTCCGACAGAGGATGAGATGGTTGGATGGCATCACTGACTCAATGGACAAGAGTTTGGACAAACTCCAGGAGATAGTGAAGGACAGGGAAGTCTGATGTGCTGGAGTCCTTGGGTCACAAGAGTTGGACGCGACTGAGCAACTGAACAACCACAAAACCCTGCCCCAAACTTGGGTCAGAATTAAAGTCAGCACTTTCACTAACCTTATTTTATGGATGAGGGAGTTGAGGCACAGAGCAAACTTATGTCTAGTAATACAAAGCCCACTGTTCTTCTTTCTCTCCTGGATTTGGGGGTGGAGGACGGAGTAGATGGTTAGGTGGACTTTTCTTATATATACCCAGCAACTTATCTCTGGTTCACAGATAAGGAAAGAGAGCTCAGGGTGGTGAGATCCGCTGTCCAGGTCTCTCACCCAGCACCAGGTAGTGTTTTCTCTCCTGGCCTCCTGTGCTTGCTGCCCACTGGCTTCACCCACCAGCTTACTTCTTTGGCTTTTTTACACCTACTTGCTGGGTAATTCTGTACCATCTTTTCTCCTGCTTCTTCTGGTGATAACATCTCTGGGGGCCAATTTGTGCATGCTCAGCCCAGGGGTTTGATGAGGATGAAGTTGTATTTGGGTGTTTTGTGTTTTTTTTGGCTGCACTTTGCAGCTTAGAGAATCTTAATTCCCTTACCTGGGTTCAGGCATGGAACCCGTGCCCCCTGCAGTGGAAGCTCGGAGCCCTAATCACTGGGCTGCCAGGGAATTCCCTCGGTTTGAGTTCGGGTGTTTGTTGTTTCATGTTTTTGATGATCATTACTAACTGAGCAAATCCAAACCACTGCTAGACTAGAAAGGCTGCTTTGGGCTGGGGGTGGGGGCCCTTGCTGGTGTCTGGGACAGGAAATGGCTCACCGCTTCACCGTTTAGACCCGAGGGTGAGGGTGGACAGGGAGGGCCATCAGAGGCTGCCAGCCCCGTTAGGTGCGTGTTAGAGGCCACAGGAGACCAGCCCTTGGCCCCAGCATCTCCGCCCCAGGCTGGCCCCCCCCTCCCCGGCCCCCACCAGCCAGCTTCTACCTGAGCTCCCTTCCCCTCTCTTACCCCCTCCCCTTCCCCTCCTACCCTCCCCCCCTCCCCTGCTGTGGCCCGCCCTTCCGGAATGAACCTTGTCCTGGCTTCAAGCCACCGGGAAGGCCAAAACAAGCCTGCAATTACTCACTGCCGGGATCTTGCCTGCTGCCGCTCCTCTCAGAAGCTCAACGTGGGGCAGGGGGTGGAGCTCTTCCCCCCCGGGCTGTGTGCAGCGTCCACCTTCAGATAATCCCCTGCTGCCTTCTGGCTCCCCTTTATGAAGTGTTAGTCACTCTGTGGTGTCTTGCTCTTTACTACAATCCCATGGACTGTAGCCCACCAGGCTCTTCTGTCCATGAAATTTGCCAGGCAAGAATACGAGAGTGGGTTGCCATTTTCTCCTCCAGGGGATCTTCCTGACCCAGAAGATCAAACCTGGATCTGTATTGCAGGCAGATTTGTTTACCTTCTGAGCCACCAAGGAAGCCCCATGGACATCACCTTATAAACAGATACTTGGACTTTCGAAGTACTCTCCTGTTGTTTGGGACTAGGTGTTACCTTCTGAGAAGGGAGGGGATGAAACCAGTTCTTTTTCTTTTTCTTTTTTTTTTGGTTTGCAGAATCCTAGTTCCCTGACCAAGAAAGGAATCTATGCCTCCTGCAGTGGAAGCATGGAGCCCTAACCACTGGACTGCCAGGAAAGTCCTTCTGAGGGAGAAACTGAGGTTGTGAGAAGGGGCTCGCCGAAAAATCTCCAAAGCCTTTCTTTTAGCCAGGGGGGTACTTCCCCTCCCTTGCTCTGCTGTGCATCTCGGGCTGCTGCTTGGGAGATGGGGCCACGGAGGAGGGAGTGTGCAAGAGGGGGCCCCTGGGGACTTTGCAGTCAGCAGGCACTAATGCGTCTGTCTTCAGCGTGAGTGTTCTTCTGTCTCCCCTGGCCACCCTCCCTTGTCCCCAGGTTTGTCCTTATTCTCACGACTCTCCGGACATCTGTGGGTGGGGCATACGTGTTGCCCAATCTTCCAGTGGTTATACTGTGACTAAAGCCAGCCCTGTCCCTGGAGGCTGGGAGGCTGGAGCCAGGGTGCACCTGCAGGGCCACATGTTCCAAGCTTGACCTGGGTTTCTGGTCAGACTGGGTGGACTGGTGGGCAGGCTGGGTCTTTTCAACACCTTGAGTTGAGGTTGAGTCTAGGCCCAGCAGGTTACACACACACGGGTCTGGGAAATTTTCTGCCCACCCTCTGAATGACCCAGGTTCCCTCTGATTGTCCTGAATTACCCTAGTATCCCTTCTCTTGGTGAATTTTCCTCCTTGCAGCTACTAATACGTTCTAGAAAGCTGGGGAAAGATCCTCAGTGAGAACCACCCTCCTGCCAGCCACCTATCAGATGGGCCAGGTTCTCAGGCATGCTCCCTGCTCCGTGCTCAAGGCCAGCACGGTTCTTCCCCCAAACCTTCTCTCCTGTTGGAGCAGAGCCCATCCTGCCCCGTTGCCATGGCATCTGTAGTACCCAGAAGCCAGGTGGTCTTTTGTTCCCTGATGTCCCTTCTAGGCTCAGACACTTCTGAGCTCAGCGAGAGTCACTTGGTGCCCCTGTGTTCCCCACATTCACTGAGGCTGTGTGCCCCAGCAGCTCCTCTGTCTCTCCTCCCATGACTCTGAAACAGGCAGTGATAGCACTTACACAAATTTCAGATTTGAACTCGGATCTATGAGAGACTTGGAGACTAAGGTTTTTTTAAAAATAGTCATTTGCTTTAAAAAAAAAATTTATTTATTTGGCTGCATCGGGTCTTAGTTGCAGCATGAGAGATCTTCATTGCAGCATGTGGGATCTCTTGCTGCAGTGCACAGGCATCTCTAGCGTGGCCTGTGGTCTTCTCTTTAGTTGTGCACAGGCTTAGTTGCCCTGATGTATGTGGGATCTTAGTGTGTTGTAGCCACACGTTCTGGGAAACAAACTCACTCAGAAGCACAATGCAGATAGTGGAGTGCAGTTTATTACACCGGCGGGCCCAAGGCAGAGTCTTCTCTTAGCCAAGGACCCCGACCAGTTTTTGTGAAAACCTTATATACCTTAAGCTTACTTGCCCAAACCCACCACCCCAAGTTCCCTGAAACTAGTCTGAACAAAGGAAAAAGAAAGATACAATCAAAGTCAACCTGTGATTCATATGCCTTAAACCTAGGTAGGTAACAGTGGACAATTATCAATAGGCTTGTAGTCATTCCCCAATAAGCATAATAGAATGTATGATTCTATTCGGTCACACAGATAATTAGGGTATTCTTTTAGGCAATGGAGAGCCATGGAGCTCTTCCTTCTGGGGGCCTGGTTTTCCAGTTGGTATGTCGTTTCCATAGCTACTGGGCATATAGCTCAAAGTCCACAGTCTGGCCCAAGATGGAGTCTTGCTTTCAAGATAGAACCTGTTCTGTTTCCTCCTTCAAGTGCCCTGACCAGGGATTGAACCTGAGTCCCCTGCATTGGAAGGTGAATTCTTAACCACTGAACCACCAGGGAAATCCCAGATCTGCAGGTCTTAAGAATGACAATCATCACAACAGCTGTTGCTTCCTAGTTTAGGCACTTCACCTCTGGAGCCGTCATCACAAAGATTGATTGCCTTATCCTCATTTCACATTGTGGAAACTGAGGCATAGTGAGTTTGGATAGCTTGCCTGCTAATGTAGTCTTTACTATATAGCAAAAAAGTGCCAGTTTCTTGACTCTCGACTTTTGAGGCTGGATCGTTCCCTGTTGGGAACGATGGGGGCGCTGCCTCGTGCATCTTAGAATGCTGAGTTGCAGTCCTGGCCTCCATCCACTAGTGTTACTTGAAAACTGGGTTCACTTCTTGGTTGGGCATCAAGCCAGACACCACCAAGGAATTTCCCTGGTGGTCTGGTGGTTAAAAATACACCTTCCAATGCAGGAGACTCAGGTTCCATCTCTGAGGGGGGAATAAGGTCCCACATGCCGCAGGACAACTAAGTCCGAATCACAACCAATTAACACCCCACCCCCACCGCCCACGCCCCACGCCCCACCCCCGCTCTGGAGCCCAAGCACTACAACTAGACAGAAGTAACTAGAGAAGTGTATGTAGGAACGAAAGACCTCACATGTGCAACAAGGATCCTAAGACCTGAGGCAACCAAATAAATAAATATTTAAAAAAATGAAAGACACAACCAAGTCAAAGATCAGGGGGAGGAACGACTTAATACTTGGCAGCAAGTAAGAACACCAGACTACACATGGACATCACCAGATGGTCAACACCAAAATCAGATTGATTATATTCCTTGGAGCCAAAGATGGAGAAGCTCTATACAGTCAGCAAAAACAAGGCTGGGAGCGGACTGTGGCTCAGATCATGAACTCCTTATTGCCAAATTCAAACTTAAATTGAAGAAAGTAGGGAAAACCACTAGACCATTCAGGTATGGCCTAAATCAAGTCCCTTATGATTATACAGTGGAAGTGAGAAATAGATTTAAGGGACTAGATCTGATAGAGTGCCTGATGAACTATGGACAGAGGTTCATGACATTGTACAGGAGACAGGGATCAAGACCCTCCCCATGGAAAAGAAATGCAAAAAAGCAAAATGGCTGTCTGAGGGGGCCTTACAAATAGCTGGGAAAAGAAGAGAAACAAAAAGAAAAGGAGAAAAGGAAAGATACTCCCATTTGAATGCAGAGTTCCAAAGAATAGCAAGGAGATATAAGAAAGCCTTCCTCAGGGATCAATGCAAAGAAATAGAGGAAAACAACAGAATGGGAAAGACTAGAGATCTCTTCAAGAAAATTAGAGATACCAAGGGAACATTTCATGCAAAGATGGGCTCGATTAAGGACAGAAATGGTATGGACCTAACAGAAGCAGAAGACATTGAGAAGAGGTGGCAAGAATACACAGAAGAACTGTACAAAAAAGATCTTTATGACCCAGATAATCACGATGGTGTGATCACTCACCTAGAGCTGGACATCCTGGAATGTGAAGTCAAGTGGGCATTAGAAAGCATCACTACAAACAAAGCTAGTGGAGGTGATGGAATTCCAGTTGAGCTATTTCAAATCCTGAAAGATGATGCTGTGAAAGTGCTGCACTCAATATGCCAGCAAATTTGGAAAACTCAGCAGTGGCCACAGGACTGGAAAAGGTCAGTTTTCATCCCAATCCCAAAGAAAGGCAATGCCAAAGAATGCTCAAACTACCGCACAATTGCACTCATCTGACACGCTAGTAAAGTAATGCTCAAAATTCTCCAAGCCAGGTTTCAGCAATATGTGAACCATGAACTTCCAGATGTTCAAGCTGGTTTTAGAAAAGGCAGAGGAACCAGAGATCACATTGCCAACATCCACTGGATCATCGAAAAAGCAAGAGAGTTCCAGAAAAACATCTATTTCTGCTTTATTGACTATGCCAAAGCCTTTGACTGTGTGGATCACAATAAACTGTGGAAAATTCTGAAAGAGATGGGAATACCAGACCACCTGACCTGCCTCTTGAGAAACCTGTATGCAGGTCAGGAAGCAACAGTTAGAACTGGACATGGAACAACAGACTGGTTCCAAATAGGAAAAGGAGTATGTCAAGGCTGTATATTGTCACCCTGCTTATTTAACTTATATGCAGAGTACATCATGAGAAACGCTGGGCTGGAAGAAGCACAAGCTGGAATCAAGATAGCCAGGAGAAATATTAATAACCTCAGATATGCAGATGACACCACCTTTATGGCAGAAAGTGAAGAGGAATTCAAGAGCCTCTTGATGAAAGTGAGAGAGGAGAGTGAAAAAGTTGGCTTAAAGCTCAACATTCAGAAAGCTAAGATCATGGCATCTGGTCCCATCACTTCATGGGAAATGGTTGGGGAAACAGTGGAAACAGTGTCAGACTTTATTTTTTTGGCCTCCAAAATCACTGCAGATGGTGACTGCAGCCATGAAATTAAAAGATGCTTACTCCTTGGAAGGAAAGTTATGACCAACCTAGATAGCATATTAAAAAGCAGAGACATGACTTTGCCAACAAAGGTCCGTCTAGTCAAGGCTGTGGTTTTTCCAGTAGTCATGTATGGATGTGAGAGTTGGACTGTGAAGAAAGCTGAGCGCCGAAGAATTGATGCATTTGAACTGTGGTGTTGGAGAAGACTCTTGAGAGTCCCTTGGACAGCAAGGAGATCCAACCAGTCCATCCTAAAGGAGATCAGTCCTGGGTGTTCATTGGAAAGACTGATGTTGAAGCTGAAACTCCAATACTTTGGCCACCTCATGCGAAGAGTTGACTCATTGGAAAAGACCCTGATGCTGGGAAGGATTGGAGGCAGGAGGGGAAGGGGGTGACGGAGGATGAGATGGCTGGATGGCATCACCTACTAGATGGACATGAGTTTGGGTAAATTCTGGGAATTGGTGATGGACAGGGAGGACTGGCGTGCTGTGATTCATGGGGTGGCAAAGAGTCGGACACGACTGAGCGACTGAACTGAACTGAACTGAACTGAACTGAAGAACACCAGGGAGCTTTCCCAAAGCAGTATCTCCCAGACCAGCAAAATTGGGGAAATTTTAAGCTAAGGATACATGCATATTCAGGAGGTGGCTTGAGCAGAGGAGAACACAGCATAGAATTGGGCCAAAGCTTCCCAGGTGGCTCAGCTTTAAAGAACCTGCCTGCCAATGCAGGAGACTTGAATTCGATCCTTGAGTGGGGAAGATCCCTGGAGAAGGAAATGGCAACCCACTCCAGTATTCTTGCCTGAAAACCCCATGGACAGAGGAGCCTGGTGAACTATATACAATCCGTGGGGTGACAAAGAGTCGGACAGGACTGAGGGGCTAAACAACAATAGAGTGCAAGCTTTTTTTGGTTAAAGTCTGGAGGGTCAACAAAATCATTCTATCCTCCACCTTGGGGGAGGGAGCTTAGTTCCTGCAGAACTCAAAGACCTGTATCAGATTGCTCAGGAGGAAGTAAGACTTTGTTTTATGGCTGAACAATTGTTTCCTGACTGCTTTTCCAGGGTTCTTACATTCCCTCACCTCCCTTGAGATCATTGATTTCTGAGACTGGTTCAAGGCAAGCCTTATGGCCAGGCTAAAATCCCCAAATGGCTTAAGCTAAAAATGACTTCATGTTTGTTAAGGAAGTCTGGTTCTCTTTCTTCAGGCCCCCCCCCCCAATCCTATCTGCCTATGCTGGGTACCGGAGCACCACCTCCTACAGTCATGACAACAAATAATGTCCCCAGATGTGGCTTCGTGTTGGTGTGGGGTGGAGGGCAGGCTCACCACCCACTTTTGACTGCCCTGCCTCTTTAGATAGGTGCCTGCCTGCAAAGTATCACTGTGTGTGTGTGTGTGTGTGTGTGTGTGTGTGTGTCTTTAGCCCCAAACAGGTATGGAGTTCTGAGGATGGAGGTGATTGGCAGATTCTGGCATCCTGGGGAGAGATTCAGTGGGACTATCATTCTAGGCCATGGGGTGCTGGTTCCGCAGGCTGGTGGGTGGAGACAGGCCAGCTTTTCTTCCTTCCTGGTTCCCAGAGGTGGGCGATGGCCCAGAGACAGCCCAGGAGCCAGAAGGCGTGGGGAGCCCTGACCTGGCCTCCGGATTTACTGGGTGTGGCCCGAATGTGTGTTCTGAGACCCAAGGGCCCTCATGGGTGTGGAGAAGAAACCAGAAGCTAAAGTAGGCCTCCCCACCCACCCGCCTGCCGCCCTGACATCCCACCCAGCCCTGGCTCCCAGCCAGCAACTGCCAGAGTGGTGACTCAGAGCAGCAGAGCTCAGGAGAGAAACAGAGTGCAGGGTGGGGTGTCCCCCTCATCCTCAGCCTTCCCTGCACCCCCATTAAGAACAGGACCCTTGAGGCTGCATTTCACACTCCCCTGCACAACACCACCATCTTCCCTCCCTGCTCCCCACCAGTGGGAGTTTTTTCTTTTCCTTGGCACTAGGCTATGGCAGGAAAACAGAAATGTGTGAGGGGCATGGAATACCTCTAAGGGTTGGAATATATTTAGGCCAGGATGAGAGACTGTGTGTGGTGGGGCCCAGTCTCAGGCACTGGCCTGGTGGCAGTGAGGAGTGATCCAATGTAGGGAGGCTCCCTTTTTCCCTCTTGTAGAGCTCCCTGGTTTTTCCCAGGGGCAGAAGCAGGGAGGACCGGGTCCTAGAAGTGGAGGCATGCCCTGCACAGCGCCGTGCTGGATCATCTACAGATGAAAACCCAGAGGCCCAGACAGATTAAGTGGTTTTCCTGAGGCTGCTCAGGAAAGAAGAGAAGGCACCACCAGGGTTTGCCTGCTGACCTGGCTGGCTGCAAAGCAGGGGTGTGCTCTTGCCTTATTCATGCACACGTGTGTTCTCTACAGCCTAGTCTTTTTCCCAGTCAGACGTTGAGATGTGCAGGAAAGCAAGAGGTGAACTGGACCTGAGTCCCCAAACCACAACCCAGCCCAGAGTGGGGAGTGGCGGGGGTAGGGGGTGGAGGGGGGATGGGGAGAACATCCGGTCCTCTTCTCTGCACAGCCCTCAGGCTCAGAATGGTTTTGACACTTTTCTGTTTTTCTTTCTTTTTTATTTTTGATTGTAGGGCATAGCCTGGGGCATTGTTCCCTCGTAGTTCCCCAACCAGGAATCAAATCATTGAGCTCCCTGCAATGGAAGCTCAGAGCCTTAACCACTGGACCACCAAGGAAATCCAGTTTTGATATTTTTTAAGCGGTTGGCAACAAAAGATTATTCCTTGAAACATAAAGATTATTCCTTGAATTCATAAATCATATGAATTATGATTTCAGCCCTTGTAAATTACATTTATACAGTCATGCCCATTCATGTCTGGCTGCCTTTTTGTTGTTGTTGTTGTTGTTCAGTCGCTCAATTGTGTCCCCATGGACTGTGACCCCATGGACTGCAGCATGCCAGGCTTCCCTGTCCTTCACTACCTCCTGGACTTTGTTGAGACTCATATGCACTGAGTCAATGGTGCCATTTTTTTTAATTGAGTTAAAATACACATGACAAAAATTTACCATCTTAGCTATTTTTTAAGCATTCAGATCAGTGGTGTTAAATACATTTATATTGCTCTGCAACCATTACTATCATCTATCCCCACAACTCTTTTTTTTCCCCCCATTTTTTCCGTGCTTTTTGGCTGTTCTGTGCAGTATGCAGGACCTTAGTTCCCTGACCAGGGTTTGAAATACCCCCTCCAGTGGCAGCCTGGAGTCCTAACCATTGGACCACCAGGGAAGTCTCACCCCCACAACTCTTGTAAATCTGGAACTCTATACCTATTAACTCTCCTGTTCACCTCCCCTCAGCCCCTGGAAACCATCATTCTACTTTCTGTCTCTATGATTTTGACTAATCTAAGTACTTGATATAAGTGCTTATAAGAATTATACAGTACTCCTCTTTTTGTGATCGGCTTATTTCACTTAACAGAATGTCCTCAAGGTTCATCCAAGTTGTAACATGTGTCAGAATTTCTTTTTATGTATCTATTATTACTATTTAAAAAAAATTTTTTGCCACACTATGCAGCATGCAGGATCTTATTAATAGTTCCCTGACCAGGGATGGAACCCACTCCCTCTGCAGTAGAAGCGTAGAGTCTTAACCACTGGACTGCCAGGTGAGTCCCTAGACAATAGCTTTTTTTAATTAATTTTTAAATTTTTGGCTGTGAGGGTTCTTCCTTGCTTTGCACAGGCTTTCTTTAGTTGCAGTGAGTGGGGGCGATTCTTCATTACGGTGCTTGGGGTCTCATTGCTGTGGCTTCTCTTGTTGTGGAGTGCAGGCTGTGGGGCACACAGGCTCAGTGGTTGCGGTGCACAGGCTTAGCTGCTGGAATCTAACATGTGGACTCTTCCCGGACTGTGGATGGAATTCATGTTTGCTGCATTGGCAGGTTCTTATCCAGTGCACCATTAGGGAACTCCTTCCTTCCTTTTAAAGGCTGAATGATATTCCACTGTATGGATGTAACACATTTTGGTAATTCCAAGCACTTGGATTGCTTCCATTTGTTAGCTATTATGAATAATACTGCTGTGAACATGGGTGCACAAATATTTCTTCGAGACCCTGCTTTCAGTTCTTTTGGCTGGAATTGCTGGGTTGTGTAGTAATTCCATTTTTGTTTTTGAGAAATCTCCGTACAGTTTTCCACAGTGGCTATACTCTTTTATGTTCCTGTCAACAATGCACAGGAGCTCCAGTTTCTCCATGTCCTCATCAACACTTGTTGATTTTTGTTTTGTTTCGTGATAGCAGTCATCCTCATATCTGTGGCTGCTTTTGTTCTGTTGAAACAGGAGGGAAGCGGGCAGGGCACAACCTTTAAAAGTGTGACATGGACCTTCTGCTGGTCCAGTCTTTAAGAATCTGCCTGCCAGTGCAGGGGACACAGGTTTGATCCCTGGTCTGGGAAGATCCCATGTGTCTTGGGACAACTAAGTCCACGTGCCACAACTCCCAAGCCTGTGTGCCCTGGAGCCCATACTCCGCAATGTGTGTGTGGAGGGGCACTGCGGTGAGAAGCCCATGAATGAGGAGCCCATGCACTGCAACTAGAGAAAACCTGCGTGCAGCAGCCAGAGCATAAATTAATTAATTAAATAAAATTATAAAATAAATAAAAGAATGATGTAGTCATTGAGGATACAATATAAACTTTTTAGAAATGATTAGATGTAAGCTGGTGGAAGATGAGATTTCCAGTGGACCTTGAGCCTCATTATGTGCTCACTGTAATACATTTGTTGTTGTTCAGTCATTCAGTCGTGTCTGACGCTTTGTGACCCGATGGACTGCAGCACACCAGGCTTCCCTGTCCTTCACCATCTCCCATGAGTTTGCTTAAACTCATGTCCATTGAGTTGGTGATGCCATCCAACCATCGTCTCCTTCTCTTCCTGCCTTCAATGTTTCCCAGCATCAGGGTCATTTCTGATGAGTCAGCTCTTCACATCAGGTGGCCAAAGGATTGGAGCTTCAGCTTCAGCATCAGCCCTTCCAATGGATATTCAGGATTGATTTCCTTTAGGATGGACTGGTTTGATCCCCTTATGACAGTGGGGGTGGACTTCCTTGGTGGTTTAATGGCTAAAATTCTGTGCTTCCAGTGCAAGGGGCCTGGTTTCATCCCTCGTCAGGGAACTAGATCCCACCTGCCGAAACAAAAAATTCCACATGCCTCAATGAAGATTGAAGATCCCGTGTGGTGCAACTAAGACCTAGTGCAGCCAAATAAATAAAAATAATATTTAAAAAAGACAATCAAGGACTTTCCTCATGATTCAGTGGTTAAGATTTCACCTTCTGGTGCAGAGGTTGTGGGTCCGATCCCTGGTTGGAAGCTAAGACCCCACATGCTTCACAGCAAAAAAAACCAAAACAAAATAGAAGCAATATTATAACAAAGTCAATAAATACTTTAAAAATGATCCATATATTAAAAAAAATGGGTTCTAGTCCCAATCTGAGGTGTGTGTTTTCACTACACAGGCAGAGTGAAATTGGTATGACCACCACATCCAGAAGAATTGATGCTTTTGAACTGTGGTGTTGGAGAAGACTTTTGAGTAGTCCCTTGGGCTGCAAGAAGATCAAACCAGTCCATCCTAAAGGAAATCAGTCCTGAATATTCATTGGAAGGACTGATACTGAAGATGAAGCTCCAATACTCTGACCACCTGATGCAAAGAGCCGACTCATTGGAAAAGACCTTGATGCTGGGAAAGATTGAGGGTAGGAGGAGAAGGGGGCAGCAGAAGATGAGATAGCTGGATGGCTTCACTGACTCAATAGACATGAGTTTGAGCAAACTCATGGGAGATGGTAAAGAATAGGGAAGCCTGGCGTGCTGCAGTTCATGGGGTTACAAAGAGACACGACTGAGCAACTGAAAAACAACCCAAACTTATTCCTAACTGATCTCTGGATTATACAGATGATTGTCCTTCCATTGAGGAGGTGGGGACAGGTAATATTTGCTGCTGAAATACACTGATAAGCTCTGAAAAAGATAAACACCTTTAAGAAAATACACTGGGGTTGTGAGAGAATGAGAGTGCTGGGGGAGAGCAGAGTGATGGCTAATTGAGAAAGATAGTCAGGGACATGTTTGAATGTTCTTCCCAATGGAGGTGTGGAAGGGAGATCTGTGTTTGTTGCTGGAAAGCCCCTCACTTGGCCTCTGCCACTGTGTTCCTCCTGGGCAGCTGGGGACCCTGGGAGTACTTAGGAGTTTTCTATCTTCTGACTGTGGCCATGATGAAGTGACCTGGTGTCCCAGGTATCAAGGCAGTGTCTCAGAGCAGTTTTTTTTTTTTTTAAACTCATTTGGCTGCAGTGGGTCTTAGTTGTGGCACATGGGATCTAGTACCCTGACAAGGGATTGAACTGGGCCTGCTGTATTGGGAGTGTGGGATCTTAGCCACTGGACCACCAGAGAATTCCCAATGATAATAATTTTAAAAAACCCTAGACACTCACAACTGTGGTCTGAATGTTTGTGTCTCCACCCCCTCACTCGAATTCCTATATTGAAATTCTTTTTTTTTTTGTAATTAGTGTATTTATCTATTTTTTAAGTTTACAATATTGTATTTGTTTTGCCATACATTGACATGAATCCACCATGGGTGTACATGTTTTCCCCTTCCAGAACCCCCCTCCCACCTCCCTCCCCATCCCATCCCTCCGGGTCATCCCGGTGCACCAGCCCCAAGCCCCCTGTATCATGCATCAAACCCTATATTGAAATTCTAACCACCACGGTGATAGTATTAGGAAGCACAGCCTTTGGAAGGGAATGAGGTCATGAGGGTGGGTCTCTCATGAATGGGATTAGTGCCCTTATAAAGACTCCCTGATATACACTATTATAAGGGGCAAATGTGGGGCAAGAAATAGTTTTGGAGTCATCCACAGCCTTGGTTGCTAAATGCAGCCTATTGCCTGTTCCTGTACAGCCAGTGAGTTAAGAATGGCCTTTTCATTTTCAAATGGCTGGAAAAAACAATTCACAACTTGAAAATGATCTGCAATTCAAATTTCAGTGGCCAAGGAGCTGGGGGGGTGGGGATAGAACAGACATTGCTGAAGGGTATAAACTTGGACTGAGTAGTAAATAAATCCTAGAATTCCACAGATGCACAGAAGAGTAAATATAGATTAAAATGTTGTATTATAATCATCAGACTTGCTAAGAGACTAGCAACTTAACTATTTCCACCACTAAAAAGAAATGATGATTATATAACATCATATAGAGGTGCTAATGGGCTTCCCTGGTGGCTCAGAAGTTAAAGAATCTGTCTGCAATGCAGGAAACCCAGGTTTGATCCCTGGATTGGGAAGATCCCCTGAAAAAGGGAATGGCTAGCCACTCCATTATTCTTGCCTGGAGAATTCCATGGACAGAGGAGCCTGGTGGGCTACAGTCCCTGGGATCACAAAGAGTTGGACATGACTGAGCGACCAACACTTTCACAGAGGTGCTAATTATGGATACAATGGCAACCATATTACAATATATGTCAGTTATACTGTACAAATGTATCAAATGTTGGACACCTTAAATTTATACAATGTTACATGTCAAATATATTTCAATTAAAAAGTCAGTGTCCCTGGGACTTCCCTGGTGGTACATTTGCTAAGACTCTGTGCTCCCAAGGCGGGGGGGGGCCTGAGTTCAATCCCTGGTCGGGGAACTAGATCCCACATGCCCCAACTAAGAGTTTATATGCTGCACCTAAGAGTTCGGATGCAGCCACTAAAAATACCACATACCACAACTAAAAAGATCCTTCATGCTGCAATGAAGATGGAAGATCCCAGGTGCTGTAACTAAGACCTGGCACAGTCAAATAAATAAAGAAGCAAATAAATAATTATCTAAAAAGTCAGAGTCCATAAATAAAGTTGTTTTTAAAATTTAATTTATTTTATGTTTTGGCTTTGGTAGGCCTTCATTGCTGTGCATGGGCTTTCTCTGGTTGCAGCGAGCGGGGGCTACTCTTCGTTGCTGTGTGCTGGTTTCTCATTGTGGTGGCTTCTCTCATTGTAGAGCACAGGCTCTAGGTACCTGGGCTTCGTAGTCGTGGAGCTTGGACTTAGTTGTTCAGTGGCATGCAGCAGGGATCGAACTGGCAGATTCTTAACCACGGCCACCACAGAAGTCCCATAAATAAAGTTTTATTGACACACAATTGGGCTCATTCGTTTACCTATTATCCCAGGCTGCTTTTATGCTGCAAAGCAGAGTTGAGTCATTGCCACAGAGACAGCCTGGCCCTTGAAGCAGAAAATATTTCCAGTCTGGCCCTTTCCAGATGTTTGCAGACCTCTGCTCTAAAGGAGCCTGAGACTTGAATGTCAGCTGATGCTGACTTGGGGCTTTTGGGAGTGTTTCTTGGTTAGGACAGCAAAGAGGGTGGACGGAGTCGGAGTTGGAGGGGCGCCGGGACACTCAGAGGGTTCTGATGATTAACGCTGGGGAGGGGATGATGGGGATACCCCCGGGGAGGGGACATTCGAGCCTTCAAGGTGGTATGGGATTGACCGCTGAGATAGGCAGGCTGATGGAGGCACGACAGGATCACAGACAGGAAGCCTAGATCTGCCTTGAGTAATCCCCACCCCTGCCCCACCCACCAGAGCTGACAGATGAGATAGAAACATCCCATGAACCACCACCACCCTCTCATCTAACCAGTCATGGGACCCTACCTCCTGTCTCTCTGTTTCTCCCTTTCCTCTGCTTTTCCCTGCCCCTCCCTGGTGCCATCATCTGTCACTGTCTGGGTCTGGAGATGTGCCCCAACTTCATGCTTCAGTGTCCCTGACCCTTCATCTCTTTTCTCAGTGTAGCCAGCAAATTTAACTTTCCTATCTTTCTTTTTTTTTCTTCCCTTTAAAAAAAATTGAGACAAAATATATGAACATAAAGTTAACCATTTTAAAGTGTACAGTGCCATGGCATTTAGGACAAACACAAGGTTGGGCAACCATCACCACCTATCCATCTGCAGAAAGTTTCCATCACCCCAAGAAACCCTGTACCTATGAGCTGTCACTCCCATCCCCCTTCCTTTAGTCCTTGGCAACCAGTCATCTGTTTTCTGTCTCTATGGATTTCCCTCTTCTGGACATTTCATATCAATGGAATCATACACTAGGTAGTCTTTTGTTAGCTTAGTGGGGTTTTTGTTTGTTTATTTTGTTTTTGGCCATGCTGCGTGTCTTGTGGGATCTCAGTTCTATGATCAAGGATCGAACCCAGGCCCTCAGCAATGAAAGTGTGCAGAGTCCTAACAATTGGAACACCAGAGAATTCCTGTTAGCTTGTTTTTGCAACTCATTCACTTTGTAGCAGGTATCTAAAGTTCGATCCTTTTCTGAATGAACACTCCATTGTACCACAATTTTTTTTTTTTTCAAAGCAGCTTCCATTTATTTACAGTTTTGAAACACTTTTTTCATGACTTAGCTTCTTAATACAAAGAGCAAAATGTCAATGAAAGATAAACTTCATGAGATACTAAAATTATATAATTTGATCAGGAGAAAAATTAGATACTGGTTAAGTGAATTGACATATGTTTTCCTTTTCGCCTTTGAAAGATTTTACTCAAAACCTGAAATAAAGTGGTTTATTTCAGATCACACAATCACGTTTCTTCTCATCCATGGATCTCAGAACTTTTTCATCCTGGTTTTGAGGAGGAGCAACCAGTCTTGAGTTGATGGGACCAGCATGATCCAGAAGGACCCCGTGACAGCACAGCCACGCTTTTAGGACCAAATTCCCACAGCAGAGAAGCAGGGAGTACCTAGAGGGTGCCTATGCTGCTGCTGCTGCTGCTGCTAAGTCGCTTCAGTTGTGTCTGACTCTGTGCAACCCCATAGACGGCAGCCCACCAGGCTCCCCCTTCCCTGGGATTCTCCAGGCAAGAACACTGGAGTGGGTTGCCATTTCCTTCTCCAGTGCATGAAAGTGAAAAGTGAAAGTGAAGTCGCTCAGTCGTGTCCGACTCTTTGCGACCCCATGGACTGCAGCCTACCAGGCTCCTCCATCCATGGGATTTTCCAGGCAAGAGTACTGGAGTGGGGTGCCATTGCCTTCTCCATACCACAATTTTTTTAATCCATTCATTTGTGGATGGACGTGGGTTATTTCCACCTTAACCTATGACATAAATATACCTAACTTAAATTTTGCCTTTTTAAACTTTTATAAGTTGTGGTAAGATATATATAAGATTTATCATTTTTTAACCATTTTTAAGTGAAAGTTCATGGCTTTACATACGTTTACATTGTCACCCAACCATCACCATCATCCATCTCCAGAACTTTTTCATCATTCCAAACTGAAACTCTGTCCCTGGGAACTCCCTGGTGGTTAGGACTCTGAGCTTTCACTACAGGAGGCATGGGTTTGATCCCTGGTCCAGGAACCAAGATCCCACAAGCCATGCAGCATAGCCAAAACAAAATGAAACAACTCTGTCCTCATTAAGCAATGACTGCTCATTCCCCTCACCCCAGTCCCTGGTAATCACTGTCCTTTCTGTCTCTAGGTCAGTGAGCTTTCCCAAATTGAAGTCTGAAGATGCCAGCTCTCCTGAACCCTCAGTAGGTCCCTACTGTTCTCAGGATAGAGACCAAATAGTCCCAAGGGGGATGCACATGGCATCTTGATCTCAATTTCCTCCTTCTCCAAGCTTCTTTAGCACCTTTCCAGTGGCTCAGTGGTAAAGAACACCTGCCAAGCAGGAGACTCAGGTTCAATCCCTGTGTCCAGAAGATCCCTTGGAGAAGGAAATGGCAACCCACTCCAGTATTCTTGCCTGGGAAATCCCATGGACAGAGGAGCCTGGTGGGCTACAGCCTATGGAGTTGCAAAACAACAGAGCTTCTTTCCCTGTATAAAAAGTTCCCACTCCTACCTCTCCTTCTATGGGACCCTTGTGTACATGTTCCTTTCCCCCTTCTGAAGAAGGTCCACCTCTCTGCAGTGCTCCCAGCTGTTCCCTCATAGGACACATCCCAGTTGTAATTCATTACTTCCCTGCCTTTTCTTTTTGGTTTGTTAATGTAGGTTTGTTGATGTGCCCTCTGCCTCCTCCATCTAACTGGGAGTCCATGAGGATGTGACAGCACCTGTCTTACTTACCGCTGTGCATTCCCAGCTCCTGACCTTTGCCTGGCACCCTGCCCTATGTATAGTGGAATGTGTGTGTTAGTCACTCAGTCGTGTCCGACTCTTTGCGACCCCATAGACTGTAGCCTGCCAGGCTCCTCTGTCCTTGGGATTCTCCAAGCAAGAATAATGTAGTGGGTGGCATGTCCTCCTCTAGGGGATCTTCCCCACCCAGGTACTGAACCCGGATCTCCCACACTGGGGGCAGATTCTTTACCATGTGAGGCACCTGGAAAGCCTGTCTATGTATAGTAAAAGGACCAGCACAAAGTCCCGGCAAGGGACGGAGAGATGGCCTCAGGCAGGTGGTGGACATCTTAAGCTCCGAATGGTGTGGGGAGCTTGGGCTGCAGGTGAGGTGGGCTGCATGAGCAGAGAGTCCAGGGGTTGGGAGTGGGGGCAGCTGGTTGGGGGCTACAGTTGCCCTGATGGAGGAGCAAGGATCTCTGCAAGTTGAGCGGTGGTCATGAAGAGCTGGACCCGGGGGCAGAAGTGAGGACCAGAAGCATGATTGGGAGGAGGTGGGGCTGAGGGGGCAGGTAGATGACGCTGTTGACAGGTGGCCATTTCTGAATGCCCTGTTCAGAGCCTGGGGAGGCCAGGCTGGGCCCGGCAGCCAGAGCCTCGCAGTGTCCAGGTACCCCCTCACCCCCACACTGAGAGGTAAGCTCCTGGGGCAGGCTTGACTTGTTTCAACTGGGAGCATCTGCATAAATTACAATGGCCAGCACCCAGTTCTGGCCCAGGAGAGAGACCTTTATAAAGTCGGACTTGGCTTCCTCCCAACTGGCTGGCCTCCTTATCCCTGATTCTAAATGCTGGGTTGTCACAATGTGTCTGCACACAAGCAGGAGCCTGCATATCTAGGGGTGGTGGTTGGGGAGAGGGGGATGTTTGCTGCACTAGGGGCTTTCTGGGGGTGGGAGCTCTTGGCAAGCTGGTGGCCATTCCCCACCCTTCCATCCACCCCATGGTTCTTTTTATATCTTGCATTTACAGAAAGCCTAAACATCTGAGCCTGGGTTTCGTGGCAGTGGGCCGTTAGAGGTTGCAAGGGGAGGGAGGAGAAGGCAGAGAGGTGGGGTTATCAGAGCCCAGCCTCTCCAGGCCTGTGGCTGGGCCAGGGGCGGCCGCTGGCTTCCTTCCATCAGCCCCACAGTCTCAGATGGTGTGGAGCTCTATTTAAAGGCTGCTTTCTCTGCCTCCGCTGTGGGGTTCCCACCAGGATGCATGAGTCAGAGGGAGGGCTGGTGTGGCCCCCAAGGCTTGGCTGGGTCCACCCTAAGAAGCTGGGAGCAAACTCTTCAAGAAGTAATTCTGTAGCAGCCCTGGCTGCTTGGTCCCTACTGTTCTGATATCTCCTTGCTCAGGTCTCCCTCCCCACCCCTGCCCCAGCTTTGTGCCACGTGAGAAGCCCAATGAATGACCCCCTGATTCAGGGGTACCCACAGGTAGCTGAAGGTCAGTGATGCTCCCTGGGCTTGTTGAGTGGCCTCTATAGCCACATAGGGCTTCCCAGGTGGTGCTAGTGGTAAAGAACTCACCTGCCAGTGCAGGAGATATAAGAGACTAAGAGTTCAATCCCTAGGTTGGGAAGATCCCCTGGAGGAGGGCACGGCAACCCACTCCAGTATTCTTGCCAGGAGAATCCCATGGACAGAGGAGCCTGGCGGGCTCCAGTCCATGGGGTCACAAAGAGTCAGACATGACTGAGTGACTTAGCATACATGTAGCTGCATAATTCCTGCAGGATTCCCGAGACATCCACATCCTCCTGAGGATGCGCGGTAATCTTTTCTTGCTTTTACAGCATCACCATGTGCCCGCCATGGTTGGGACCATATGCACATGTTGTGCCAGGCAGCTCCCGGGGGCCTGAACACACTGTTCTCCTTACCACGCTCCTATTTTATTGATTAGAAGGCTGAGTCCATCCAGGGTGGGGAATGTATCTTTGTTTGGGTTGTTATAACAGAATACCATAGACTGAAGGCTTATAAACACCAGACATTTATTCCTCACATTGTGGAGGCTGGATTGTCCAAGATCAAGGTGCCAGCAGGTCTGGTACCCAGTGAGGGCTGTGTGGCTCACTGAGTCATGGTGTCTTTTCACTGAGTCCTCACAAGCCAGTGCTCTGGTGTTCCTTTTGTAAAAGATATTTTAAAAATTATTTATTTAGACCCATCTTGAGGCTTGTGGGATCTAAGTTCCTGGACCAGGGATTGAACTTGGGCCCTTGGCAGTGAGATCTCAGAGTCTTAACCACCAGGATTCCTTTTATAAGGGCACGAATACCATTCATATGGGCTTCCCTTGTGACTCAGCGGTAAAGAATCTGCCTGCCAACACCTGAGATGTGAGTTCGATCCCTGGGTGGAGGAAATCCCCTGGAGGAAGAAACAGCAACCCACTCCAGTATTCTTGCCTGGAGAATCCCACGGACAGAGGAGCCTAGAGGGCTACAGTCCATGGGGTCACAAAGAGTTGGACACGACTGATCAACTAAACAACAACAACAACAACAATAACATTAATGAGGACTCCACCCTCATGACCGGATCACCCCGAAAGCCTCACCTCCTAATACCATCACACTGAAGGTTAGGGCTTCAGCATGTGAATTTTGTGGGGGCACAAAAGTCCAGACCATAGCAGGATGTATATGTGTATGTGGCAGAGCAGGGATTGTCCACCCTGATTGTGTAGGTGTCACCCACTCACCCCAGTGCTGAGGCCCACAGATGAGTGGGGCCTTGCATCCGGACACTAGTGGGCAGTGATGGGGGTGACCCCCAGGAACAACAGAGCTGGAGAAAGATGCCAGGAGTGTGAGGTAGACCAGTGCTCTCTAGGACAGTTGTCATGAGACACACATGGCTATCAAGTGCTTAAAAGGTGCTGATCTGAACAGAGATGTGATCTGAGTGTAAAACATCCACTGGGTTTCAAAAACTCAGTATAAAAAATGATCGTGAAAGATTACTATGAGAATCATACCTATTGCATGTTGAAATGATTATATTTTGGCTATGTTGCACTATTAAATAAATACATCTTTCAAAATAATCTCCCTTTGGGACTTCCCTGGTGTTCCAGTGGCTAAGACTCTGTGCTCAAAATGCAGGGGGCCTGGGTTTGATCCCGGGTTAGGGAACTAGATCTCACCTGCTGCAACTAAAGATCCCACATGCCGCAACGAAGATCAAAGATCCTGAATGCTGCAACTAAGACCTAACACAGCCAAACAAATAAATAAATATGAAAAAAATTTCCTTTCCTCAAAAAGCTAAACATAGAGTTTTCATAAGACCCAGAAATTTCACCCCTGGATATATGCCCCGAAGAATTGAAAACAGGTGTAAAAACAAAAGCTTGTATGTGCAAGTATAGCGTAGCACCACTGACAATCATCAGAAGGTAGAAACAAGCTACATGTCCATTAACGGATGAATGGACGGACAAAAGGTGGTCCATCCACACAATAGACTAGTATTCAGCCATTAAAAGGAATGGAGTTGTGACACATGCTACAACATGGATGAACCTTGAAAACATGCTGAGTGAAAGAAGACAGACTAGGTCACCTATTGTGTGATCCCGTTTATATGAAATGTCCAGAAGAGACAAATCCGCAGAAACAGAAAGTAGATTAGTGGTGACCAGGGGCTGAGAGAGGGAGAAATGGAAAATGACTGTTAATGGGGATGGGGTTTATCTTGGAGTTATGATAAAATATTTTGAAATTATCTTGAGGTGGTAGTTGCCCAGGCTTCCCAGGTGGTATTAGTGGTAAAGAACCTGCCTGCCTGCGATGCAGGAGCTGCAGGAGACCTGGGTTTGATCCCTAGGTTGGAAAGATCCCTGGAGGAGGGCATGGCAACCCATTCCAGTATTCTTGCCTGGGAAGTCCCATGGACAGAGGAGCTTGGAGGGCTGCAGTCCATGGGGTCACAAAGAGTCGGACACGACTGAAGCGACTAAGCACACAGGCACAGTAGTTGCACAACATTGTGAAGGTACTAAATGAATTGTACACCACAAATGATTAATTTTATGTGAATTTCACCACAGTTAAAAAAAATACAACAAAACTAAAAAATACTTTACCTGTTCCTTTTTTTACTTTTTTTAATGTGGTGACTAGAAAACTCAAATGTGACTCACTTCAAGTTGCCGTTGGTCTTGGCTGGTCTAGATCACTGTGCCTCCAGAGGAGTCAAATAACATCTATATCCTCTGCATCGCAGGTGAAAACCCCTAGACCACTGCTGACCCAGAGCAGGGCAGGAAGGAGCTGCGGCCCTGGGGGCTGAGGAGGAGGGGAGGGGCACTATGGCTGTCCCTCACTGTCCACCAGGGGAGTTGTGATGCATTTTTCAGATAGTGAGGTAATATGACCTTGCTGGCTGGCCAGAGGATTGGAGACAACACTTCAGTGCAGTACTTGGAACCACCTTGAACTTTTGACCACCTGACGTTCCAAAGACCTGCAGACTGTTCCTGTTGATTGGTGGTTTGCACCCCAGCAGTCCTGGTGGGTAAGGAGGTGTCATCTAGGAGTGGTTTAGGATGTGCGTGTGTGTGCTCAGTTGCTTCAGTCCTATCTGACTCTTTGCAACTCCATGGCCTGTAGGTCTCCAGGTTCCTCTGTCCATGGGATTTTTCAGGCAAGGATACCGGAGTGGGTTGCCATTTCCTTCTCCAGGAGATCTTCCTGACCCAGTGATTGAACCAACATTTCCTGTGTCTCTGGCATTGCAGGTGGATTCTTTACCACCGAGCTACGGGGGAAGTCCAAGTTTAAGATGAGATAAGAGAAGAACCAGAAAAGGGGGCACAGCACGGAGGAGATGGTGGGGGGGGGCGTCGGAGGAGATGGTGGGGGCAGGTCGGGGAGGGAGTAGCTCAGTTCCAGCCAGGAGCGTCATGTCCTTACCCTGCAGAAGGCAACAAGGCTGACTGTAGGGAACCCAACTGCATTGGATTTAAGGTCTACCCTTTTCCCCTTCCATGTGAGCTCTGACAAAATATCAAAACTTTCTGACTCTTAGTTTTTGATCTGAAGATGCCTCCCGCATCTCCTCTTATCTAGCCCCTCCTCTCACAATGCTCCCCAGAGCCTCTGCTGGCATCCCTCTCCAATGTGCTCTTCTTCAGAAAAGTGGAGGCAGAAACTTGGAGGCTCACAGCACCTCCAGCTTCAACCAGCCTCTGCAGCTTGAATGGTGGGCCTCCCTGAACCAGCTGCTCTGTTCTGAGGAGCTGTTAGAAAGTTCTTTCCATAGAGCATCCAGGGATTTACTTGCCTGATGTCCTGCTGTCCTGCTTCTGACCTTGGAGCAGGTGGTAGGGGTGGTCTCACGCCCTCTCTTCTGTCTCCACCCTCATGATCCCTGTGGCTGTTGTTCAGCTGCCAAGTCTCGTCTGACTCTTTGTGAACTCACAGACTTGCAGCATGCCAGGCTTCCCTGTCCTTCACTATCTCCGAGTTTGCTCAAACTCATGTTCATGGTCTTCCCTGGTGGCTCAGTCGGTAAAGAGTCTGCCTGCAATGCGGGGGACCTGGGTTCAATCCCTGGGTTGGGAAGATCTCCTGGAGAAGGAAATGGCAACCCACTCTAGTATTCTTGCCTGGAACATTCCATGGTCAGAGGAGCCTGGTGAGCTATAGTCCATGGGGTCACAAAGAGTTGGATATGACTAACTAACACACACACACATGTTCATTGAGGCAGTGATGCTATCGAACCATCTCATCCTCTGTTGCCCCCTTCTCTTGCCCTCGACCTTTCCCAGTATCAGAGTCTTTTCCAAAGAGTCAGTTCTTCACATCAGGTGGCCAAAGTATTGGAGCTTCTGCTTCAGCATCAGCCCTTCCAAAGAATATTCGGGGTTGATTTCCTTTAGGATTGACTGGTTTGATCTCCTTGCTGTCCAAGGGACTCTCAAGAGTCTTCTCCAGCACCACAGTTCGAAAGCATCAATTCTTCCGCGCTCAGCTTTCTTTATGGTCCAACTCTCTCATCGTACCTAACTACTGGAAAAACCATAGCTTTGACTGTAAAACCGGTTAGTTACACAGCAATCACGCGCTCGGCCATTCACCATCTGGCCTCTAGGAGGCGCTGCCTGCCTGGTGCACCTGGACCGATACAGCCTCTGCAACCTCTCAGCTCAACCAACGCCCTCTGGGCCCTCCCGCGGCCCGGGAGCTGGGCACGAGACCTTGAACAAAACCCAGGCCTTGGTTTTGGGGAGGCACTGAGTCTCATTTGGTTGTCCACGGGATTGGTTATTATCATGTGGTCCTTGATAGGCCTGGGCGATCTGGAGATCAGAGAAAGCCCTTTTTGCATAATAAGGCATCTGGATGTCTTTAAAAACTGTTTACTGATTACAAAAGTGAGCATGTGTGTTTGTGAAATTATTTCAGTGCAACACCAAAGTCTACATCCCCGTCCATTGCGGGCCTTCCCCACCCTCTTCAGAGGTAAACATCACAGGTCCACGGCTAGCTGTATATATCTCCAGATTTTCTATTGAGCAAATGGAGTCTTGGAAGATACTGCCTGGATGGTGAAGCCTTTCTCCTGTTTAAGAGCTGGAGCAGGGTGGGTGAGGGCGAAAGTGGTGGGAAGTGGCTGGGTCTGGGTGGAACTGTGAGGGAGATGGGGAGGAAAGTCCATCTCTGAGCAGCTTGCAGGGTCCTAGGTTGGGAGGGGGCTTAATGGGGAATTGCAAAGGGCATGGGCCACCATTCTGGGCAGAGACCAGAGGTCCAATGAAAAGTGGGTGTCATGTTTAGCAGATCGAGAGCAGGCTGGAATGATGCTAGTTCTGTGTCCATTCCTTCTGCAGACTCTACTCCAGCCAGCAGCAACCCCCTCTTTTTTTTTTTTCTTAGACAAGTTTTTAAAAAAATTTATTTATTTTTGGCTGTGCTAGGTTGGCAGTTTTTCTCTAGTTGCAGCGAGTGGAGGCCACTCTCTAATTGTAGTGTGTGGGCTTCTCATTGCGATGGCTTCTCTTGTTGCTGAGCACGGGCTCCAGAGTGTGCTAGCTCCAGCAGCTGAGGCTTCTGGGCTCTAGAGCACAGGCTCAGTAGTTGTGGCTCACGGGCTTAGTTGCTCCATGGCATGTGGGATCTTCCTGGACCAGGGATTGAAACAGTGTCTCCAGCATTGGCAGGTAGATTCTTTACCAATGAGTCACCTGGGAGGTCCAGCCTGTACTTTTTAAAATTAATTTTTTGGAGTATAGTTGATTTACAATGTTGTGTTCATTTCTGCTGTATATAGCAAAGTGAAACAGTTATACATATCCATATATCCACTCTTCTAATTGCTATTCCTGCCGGGAGCCAGCTCACGAGAGTCCCACCCATGACAGAGTCATGAGGAGAAGACCTGACGAGCAGAGCAACTCAGGCCTCAGGGAATCTCGGAAGGCTGCCTCAGCGCTCACCTTAAAGATGACATCTCTCTTTCTGATGCTTGCTATAATAAACCTCTTCCTATTTTCTGTGACTTAGGCAAAAGGCCTTTCCTGATTCCCTTCTAAAATAGATCATTCTGAAACCTCAAATCAACAAGGCCCCTGAACGGTAGCACCCTAAATAAAATTATCTGGGATATAGAGTATGCTGATCTAAATTCCTTTTGCTAACATATTGGTTTGTTTAATAAATGTACCTGTGCCTTTGGAGCTAATGTGCATAACTGCTCCCTAGTAATAAAACAGCATTGAGAGCCGCATCACAGAAAGCCCCTATGGGCACAAAACCCTTCGCAGGAAAAAAGACTTGTTAGGAAATACAAAAAATATTGCTTTGTGAAACTGTTACTTAATCTATATTTACTCACTATGTTTTTACTCTTAACGTATTTAGCCTATATAATGAAAGCATAATAGTTAGAGATTTATATAAATAAAAGTTTAGCTTTAATACAAATAATAAGACAATTGTTGATTTAACTGATGATTCTTACTTAGAGCTGAATTTCAGCTTGCTGTTCTTTGACTTTATGGAACTACATTCTTTTCTGTTAAGCTCAAGGCATAGAGTAAATTACCAAAAACAGGTTTTACCTTAAAACTTCCTGTTGATGAATTCTTTCCTGATGTGCCCGATACAAAAGTGTTCTGACTGATCAACCCTTATCAATGGAGAGTCACAAGGTGTTAGCAGGCCACTAGGCCAGAAGATGATGTAAACAAAGTGAGGCTTTTTGTAACTAAAGACATGCAAACGGCTTCGATGAGGGTCGAAACTGCTGGCCCATTGAGCTAACTTGATAGGCCCATTAAGATATACCCATTAAGCTAAGTTGGTATGTCCCTTAAGCTAAGTTGGTATGTTCCTTGAGCTAAGTTGGTATGTCCCTTAAGCTGAATTGGTATGACTCTATACTTTACATTTGTTTCTATATACCATTAAAAATATAAAAGCTGTCTTAAAAACAATAAAGTTGGAAGACACTTGGAAACGCTGAGACTCGCTGTGTCTTCTCATCCGTATCGCCGACGCCGTCCATCCTGAGGGAACCCCTGGACCTGCTGGAGCTGGACTCCAGCATATTCCCATATAGGTCACTACAGAGTTCCCTGTGCTATGCAATAGATTTTTATTAGTTATCTATTGTAAACTAGATAGTAATGTATATGTCAACCCCAATCTCGAAATTTACCCCTCTCCCTTTCTCCCCCTTTCCTTTTGTAAACCGAAAGTTTGTTTTCTTTTCTTTGTTTTCTGGCCATGCTGGGTGGCATGCAGGATCTTAGTTCCCTGACCAGGGATTGAATCCATGCCTCCTGCAGTGGAAGAGCAGAAGCTTAACCACTGGACTACTGAGGAACTCTAATAAATTTGTTTTGTACATCTGTGACTCAATTTATGTTTTGTAAATAGCTTCATTTGCACCAATCTTTTTTTTTAAGATTCTGCATATAAGCAATATCATGTATTTGTCTTTCTCTGTCTGACTTCACTCAGGATGACAATCTCTAGGTTGATTTGATTCCTGTTTGGGGAACTAGGACACTGCATACTGTGTGGCATGGCCAAAAAAACAAAAACCCAAAAAACAAGTCTCCTGAGTGTATATATATGACTGATTCACTGCTGTACACTTGAAACTAACACAACATTGTAAATCAACTATGTTGTTGTTCAATCATCCACTCACGTCTGACTCTTTGCGACCCCATGGACAGCAGCACTCCAGGACTCTCTGTCCTTCACCATCTCCTGAAGTTTGCCCAAGTTCATGTCCGTTGCATTTGTGATGCCATCCAGCTACCTCATTCTCATCCTCCGATGCCCTCTTCTCCTCCTGCCTTCAATCTTTCCCAGCATCAGGGACTTTTCCAATGAATCAACTGTTCTCATTGGATGACCAAAATACTGGAGTTTCAACTTAAGCCATCAGTCCTTCCAATGAGTATTCAGGGTTAATTTCCCTTAAGATTGACTGGTTTGATCTCCTTGCTGTCTGAGGGACTCTCAGGAGTCTTCTCCAGGACCATAGTTTGAAGGCATCAATTCTTTGGCGCTCTGCCTTTTTTACGGTCCAGCTCTCACAACCGTACGTGACCACTGGGAAGACCATAGCCTTGACTATACAGACCTTTGTTGGCAGAGTAATGTCTCTGCTTTTCAGCACACTGTCTAGGTTTGTCATAGCTTTCCTGCCAAGAAGCAAACATCTTCTGATTTCATGGCTGCAGTCACCATCCGCGGTGATTTTACAGCCCAAGAAGAGGAAATCTGTCATTACTTTCACCTTTTCCCTCTCTATTTGTCATGAAGTAATGGGGCCGGATCCAATGATCTTAGTATTTTTAATATTGAATTTTAAGCCGGCTCTTTCACTCTCCTCCTTCACCCTCAACAAGAGGTTTTTCACTTCCTCTTTGCTTTCTGCCATTAGAGTGGTATCAACTATACTTAATAACAACAACAAAAAAACCTCTTTAGTTTCTTATTCCCCTGTTCTTTTCTTAGGTGCTATTGCTGGAGAAGGCAATGGCACCCCACTCCAGTACTCTTGCCTGGAAAATCCCAGGGACGGAGGAGCCTGGTAGGCTGCAGTCCATGGGGTTGCTAGGAGTCGGACACGACTGAGCGACTTCACTTTCACTTTTCACTTTCATGCATTGGAGAAGGAAATGGCAACCCACTCCAGTATTCTTACCTGGAGAATCCCAGGGACAGGGGAGCCTGGTGGGCTTCCATCTATGGGGTTGCACAGAGTCGGACACGACTGAAGCAACTTAGCAGCAGCAGCATTATTGTAGAGGGAGCTCAGCCCACCCTGCCATTAGTAGTCCCTCAGCCTCCTCTACCCAAGGTAACCTGAAGGCTTGGGGTTTGGAGCAAGTCCTTCGGGAACTCTCTGTTTTGATGCTATGGTAATAACGGCCATAGTCAAAATTCACTTACCATGGGCCAGGTACCCTTTGTTCTGAGAACAGCAGTTCTCAGAGGGGTTCAGAAACTTGGGGGCCACTGAGACCCTTCCAGGGGGGTCCATCAGACTGAACTATTTTATTTTTTAAATAAATATTTGGTACTACTTTAAAACATTATTTTTAGCCACACAGCCTGTGGGATCTTAGTTCCTTGACCAGGGATAGAAGCCATGCCCCCTGCATCGGAAGTAGAGCATCTTAACCACTGGACCACCGGGGAAGTCCCTGAACTATTTAAAAATATTTTTTCTTTGAACTATTTTTAATATTAATGTTAAGATGTGCTTTGCCTCTGTCACTTTTATTCTCTCATGTGTGTATGGTGGAGTTTCCAGGGGAGATTTGCTGTTGCAACAGGTGGGATGCAGAATCAGATGTGAGCATCCAGCTGTCTTCTGTTCACTGGACATGGAAGAGATGCAAAATTGGAAAACAATGTCTCTCTTTTAATGGAACATTTTTGTTTTGGAAAAGGTGGTTATTTTTCATTAAAAATTATTTGTTATCATGAGTAGATGGATTGTGATTTTAAAACCAACAAACAGTTTTTAAAATTAGCAGGTTTTTTTTTTTTGGTTTTAATCTACAAATGGCAAATATCAGTAGCTATAACTCATATAAGCAGATATATATGTATATGTATATATACATATACATATATATTATATATATATATAGGCCATGCTGCACATTTTATACACACACACACACACACACACACACAATTTTTTTCTTTTCGTGTTGTGGCATGTGGGATCTTAGTTCCCTGAACTGTTCTATGGCTCCTGCATTGGAAGCTTGGAATCTTAACCACTCGACCACCAGGGAAGTTCCCTCAAGCATATATTTTAAAGAATGGAAAGGGGTACTGAGACCAAAATGTTTGAAAACTGTGGATGTAGAAGAGTGGTCCAATCCAGCCCTCTGCCTGTTTTTATAAATAAAGTTTTATTGGAACGTAGTCACACCCACTCCTTTACATAAGGCTGCTTTCCTGGTGTAATGACGGAGCTGAAGAGTTGAGAGAGAGACCGTCTGGGCTACAAAGCTGAAAATATTTACTCTTTGATCCTTTAAGAGAAAGTTTGCTAGACTGATGTAGAATAATGCATTTAATCTTCATGAACAGCTCTGTTACTGTTTCTCTTTTACAGATGGGAAAATAGAGGTACAGAGAGGTTAAGTCATTTTCCTTAGGTCACACAGTCAGTGAGGCTGGGGCTGAGCTAAGCCCCTCAGGGTCAAATGACTGACCCCAAAGTTGAGGTGTGGTACATGTCTTTGGTTAATGTCCCCCTTCTTGGCCTCTGATTCTCCTTCATCTGGTACCCCCTTGTTCCTTGAAGACCATCTACCTCTCCTTATCTGCACATTCTACATGATTCTCTGAAGTCCTTTCTTGGGAGAACCAGGAGTTGCATTTTCAGACCAAAGGCCTTTCATGTCAACCTGAACAAGGGATGTGTGTGTGCTCAGTCACTACATCGTTTCCGACTCTTTTGCGACCCCATGGACTATAGCCCACCAGACTCCTCTGTCTATGGGATTTTCTAGGCAAGAATACTGGGTTGCCATTTCCTCCTCCTGGAGAAGGCAATGACACCCCACTCCAGTACTCTTGCTTGGAAAATCCCATGGACGGAGGAGCCTGGTAGGCTACAGTCCATGGGGTCGCTGAGTTGGACACAACTGAGTGACTTCATTTTCACTTTTCACTTTCATGCATTGGAGAAGGAAATGGCAACCCACTCCAGTTTTCTTGCCTGGAGAATCCCAAAGACGGCGGAGCCTGGTGGGCTGCCGTCTATGGGGTTGCACAGAGTCGGACACGACTGAAGCGACTTAGCAGCAGCAGTAGCAGCATTTCCTCCTCCAGGGGATATTCCTGATCCAGGGGTTGAACCTTCATCTCCTGCCTTGGCTTGTGGATTCTTTATTACTGAACTACCTGGGAAGCCCCTGAACAACGGGTATAATTGGCCTTTTGCTTACCTAAATCAACATAGCTCTCTGACCTCCTGATCTTATTAACAATGGTTTTTGGCTGTCGACTGTATTCACAAAAGCATTCACAGAATAGGCAGGGAGGTAAGATCCTGGGGATGGAAGGTGCTCTACCACCTTCATCATGCGGCCAGTTTCTAGAAGCCTAGAGTGGGAGGGTGCCAGCAGGTGCACTGTGGGCTGATGGACAGACCCACCAGATGGGCTGAGGGTGGACGGAGGACAGGCTATCAGTCCCTTCTTAAGAACCGCACCCCCACCTCTGATATGCTGCCCTCACCTTGAACTGGCCATGACCCTCTTCTGCTACCTACAGGCTGCTCTGAACCTTGACCTCTAGGACTCTCCGATGGCTGCGGTAATTCAGGGGCATCTCAGGAAAGTCTGTGAAATGGGATACAGCTTGGGGTGGAGCCCTTCAGAAGCAGCTTCTTGGGTGCTGGTGAGTGGGGTGGGAGTGCCAAAGGCCTCGGGTGGGGCTCCCCTCCCACTGGACTCAGGGGTCCTGAGCTAGGCTTCCAGGTACCTCCTGCAGGGTATGTCCAATAGGAATTTTGCGCTAATATTTGAGGCCTCACACATTTTCCTTGGGGTCTCACTGGCCGGATCACGCAGGAATATTATCCAGCAGACTGTGGAGCCGTGGGGAGGTGGTGGTGGGGGTGGTCTGAGGGTGGAGGCATGGGGTGGTGGTGGGGGGCTCTACTGCCCTTTTGTCCCCCATTCAGGACAACCGGGTAAAGACCCGGCCAGTGTCTCTGGCTTTAACTTTCTTGCAAAGAGTCCTGGCTGGAGAGCTATAGCTTTCTCATCCTTAACCACTTTCCAAGTGCCTCCTACCAAGGTCCCTGCAAAGAGACCTGGGGAGTACTTTGCAGAAGCTATAAAGAACACTCCAATCCAGAAGCCCTTTGATTCAACTTTTTTTATTTTTTTTTCTTTTTGAATGTCATGCAATAATTCACAGTCCCAAGCCCACAGTTTTCAAACAAGGTAGGAAAAAGGAAAAAAGAAGCAAAGGAAATCGGTGGTGGTGTTTTTTTTTCTTTTTTCTTTTGTTATTTCAAGCAGGACCAAATGTCAGAAAAAAATGCTTCTTTTCTCAATCATTAATTTTTTTGTCCTTTTTAAAATTGTTTATTTTTTTTAAATTGATTTCTGCAGGCAGTAATAGTAGGGTTTGGTATAACCAGCAAGCACTCCTGTGTGTGTCTGAGAACGTGTGTGGGGTATGAGTGTGTCTGGTGGAGGTCTGTGTGGGACGCTGGGTTTCCTCTTCGCTTCCGGCTTCTAGCCACACACATGGGCCACCAGCACGCGTTCACCAGGGAAAGGAAAGATTTCAATTGAGATGATAAAACTCATCAATAGAAGCAATTTTTTTTCTCCCCGTTTTTCTTTTAAAAATGTTTTTTTTTTTTTTGAAATTTCCATTTTCCCCAAGGTTCTCCAAAAATGGCTGAGTTAATTCGAATCCCTTGGCTGTGTGGTTTGTCTGCCCCCGAGGGCCCCCCGCCGTCGTCGTAGGGGGATCGGGGCTGGGTGGGGGGCGCCGTCGCTGCCCAGGAGGGTCTTTCCGGGACACCCTGGTGTGTCCCGGCCCTGGGGACTCCCTCCAGAGTCCGGGGTCGTCCGGCTGGTCCTCTCCTGGGCCCTCCCGGGCCTCCCCGCCCCCGTGTGCTGGGCAGGTGGCAGCGAGGTGGCCCCGCGGCCGGTGCGGCTCCTCCCCGAGGGGGGCGTGTGCGTGGGGTGCGTGGGGGGGCCGGGCGGGCGCCACCTCGCCCGGGCTTAGCACCAGTCATCGTCGTCGGTCTCGCTGTAGGCTTCGTGCAGGCCTTTCCGGGAGCCCGGCCCGCGGGGCCTGGCCAGTTCGTGGGCCGGGTAGTAGCCGTTCGGGAGTCGCCGGCCGTGCCTTGAAGGCGAGGCGCAGGCCGGGCCCGCGGCCCGGGGAGTCCTGGGCGAGCACGCGTGGCGCGCGGGGGGCGGCGCGTCGTAGGCGGCGGCCCGGGGCTCCTCCTCCTCCCCGCCGCCGCCGCCGCCCGGGCCGTCGGGCTCGTCGTAGTCGGAGCCCCGGTAGTAACCGTGGTGGTGCCGGGGGCCCGGGGGGCCCTCGGCCGCGTGCGCGCCTGACGCCGGCCATCGCGCCCCGCCGTGGCGACACGGCGCCCTGGGGGACTCGCTCCGGGCCGGGCCCGGGACCCGCCGCTCCATCGCGGGCGAGCGGCTGCTGCCGTGGCCTCCCGTGGGTGGCCGCTCCCCGGCCAGGGGCTCGGCTACGGGGCCCGGGTACCTCCGCGGGCCGCTGGGGGCCGTTCGGCCCGGCCGCGCCGCGGGCTGCTGCTGCTGCTGGGGACCCGAGCCGCCGGCCTTACGGATCACGGGGGAATAGGACACGTGCGGCCGGGGAGTGGAGGGGGTCTGGGGGAGCTGGCGGCGTCCCCGCCGCGGAGTGCTGGTACCAGATGTTGAGGGGGCTGGGCTTCCACTTACGGAACTACTGCCCTACACGAAAATTGAAACAAAGGAAATCAAAAAAAAAGATACAACAAAATCAACCAGAAGGAGACGGGAGGAGACACAAGAGGACGGGAGGGTGGGGAGCGAAGGAAAATCCAGAGGACAGGGGAGGAGGAGGGTGGGGGGGGACACACAGGACGTTCAAATGGAAAAAAAGGAAAAAAGCAACAGCCACAGGTGGGAGGAGGGGGAGGAGGGGAGGAGGGGGAGGGGGAGTGAGAGAGACAAGGAGGGTGAGGGGAAGTCGAAAACCAACACAACAAAGTGAAAAGAGAAATGAGAAATGGAGTTTTGTAAGTTTCGGGGTTAAAAATAGCAGAAGTTTCAAAAATTACTCACAGGCGTCCAGAGGACAGAAATCATAATTGAAACAAAAAACGGAAGCTGGGTTAAAGGAAAGCAAAAGGCAGAAGGTAGCCAGGGTGGGCGTGAGTCGTAAAGACCACTGCTGGCCAGAAACTCAAATGGTGATCCACAACCAAAGAGGAAGCAGCTGCGGGCGGCGGGGAGCGGGGTGGCAGGCGGGCACGGGGGCTGGGGTGCAGAGTGGGGAGCCAGAGTGGCGGGGGGCAGTGCCCACCCCTGCCCGAGCCCAACCCCCTGGCTTGGGGAGCCCCATGGTGGGCAGGTCGGAGATCACAGCGGTAGTGGTGAACCCCGCTCAGAGGGGCTGTGGGACGTGGTCCCCCCATCCTCTCCCGGTGGGTCCGGGTCCGCGGTGCCTCCTGCCACACCCACCTGCCGGTGCGCCACGTGCTCTCGGCCCTCACTGGGTGAGCGGGACCAGCGCTGGTCCCGGGCCCGGGGCCGGCTGTGCTCAGGCCGCTCCTGGGCATAGCGCTCCTTGTCCGGAGGCGCGGGGTGGTGGTGGTGGTGGTGGTGGTGGTGTGGCCGATGCTTCCGGTCCTTGGGCCGGCCCCGCTCCTGGTCTCTTTCCTTGGATGGCAGGTCCCCAGACTGGGTGGTCATGCTCAAGTCTGTCCCCAAGCCTGGAGCCGCATGGGGTCAGACAAGACATATGGCTGTAAGGAAAGGGTGGCGTGGGACGTGCACATGGGCGGCTTCCAGGCGGGACTGTGGGCCCTGCGAATACCTTCCCTTGGGCCAAGGATGGCCTGGTGGGTGTGTGTGTGTGGGGAGCTGGTCACCAGGTTGTGGGCAGCAGATGGCACATCTCAGTCTCCCTGCGTCCTGTCCAGGCCTTTCTGTGTCTTCTTATTCAGTGTCGACCCTGCTCTGTCTTCTCTCCCTATCTCCCCTATTCTGTCCCCTTCCACAGCCTCGGGTCCCTGGGCCCCGCAGGGCGACCCACCTGTGTCCACGTCCGTGTAGCGGCCCAAGGAGCGCTCGGAGGTGCGGTGGCTGCGGTCTCTGCGCCTCTGGTGGTGCCGTTGGTTCTCCTCGGGCGGCACCCTCTCCAAGGAGTAGTCGTCCAGGCGCCGGGCCTTGGGGCCCAGCACGGAGGCCGAGCGCTTCATGGGGCTGGTGTCTGAGATGGTCTGGGGTGGGGTGGGAACAGGCCGGCGGGCCGGGGTCAGTGGCTGGGACGGAGCAGTCCCGGGATGCCCCATCCGCCATCAGTGATGGGGGTGTGAGCATCCAGGGGTGGGATCTGGTGGGGGGAGCCCTGGGCCTCAGGCTCCAGGACTCCTCTGTCCCCTCCCCAGCTCCTCCTGGGTTCCGCCAGGAGGCCCCATTCTCTCCACCTCCTGCTGGGACAGGCAGGCCGGCTGAAGGGCAGAGCTCCCATCCGGAGTACAAACCTGGGAGCCCTGGGCCCTGGGCAGCCCGGCCTACTCTCCAAAGCAGGTGAGGAGCCTCAGCCTCTCCTCGCCGTCAGGCCTATAGGCCCAGGGCCAGGCACCCAGCACACAGTCCTCCTTGGCCAACCGGGACTGGACTTTCCTGCCCACCTGAGCCAGCTTCTATGGGAAGCCTTTGAGGGGCTGGCCTGGCATTTGAGACCCCCCGGGGGGACCTGCTCTCCTCATCCTTGGCCTGCAGCTTGGGGCCCTGTGTGTTCGCTGCACCCTTGGGTGGAACTGGGTTCCCTGTGGCTGGGAGAGGAGAGAAGGAGGACAGAGCAGACTTGCCCAGGGCCTGGCCAGTGGCACTGCCTGATACTGGAGTTTTAAGGGACACGGGGCTGTGGGACCAGAGGTTCATGGGTGGTGTCATGGGAAAGAGCCTCCAAGAAAGAGTGAGCCAGGCAGGGCTGGGGGTCAGGCTTCTTGGAATGATGGACGCCTGCCCGCCAGGCTTGGGGGGCTCTGAAGAGAGGGTGGGAGGCGGGGGGCAGGGTGGGGTCACCCCTCCAGGGCACACATGGGGCACACAGAGAACACAACACGTGAGGATGGGGCTCCACGGGGTATGGGGTGCGGTCTGCAAAGGAAGGGTGGGGTCCGAGGACCCGGAGAGATGACAGAACTCCCACGAGGGGGGGTGGGCGGGAAGAGGGGGCCGGAGCCCAGCTGGGCGGCGGGCAGGCGCAGTACATACACTGAGGTTATTCCCACGTGGCCGGCCCCTTCTCCTCTGTCACAGCCCCACGGGATGGTGCACACAGGAAAAACAGAAAGAAGGAAATAAATATAAAAGCCGAGAGGGAGAGGGAGAAGTGTGTGGGAGATGGAGGAGAATGCCAGGGTCGGGGAGAGAGAAGAACCTGAGGTGGGAAGGGAAGGGGGAGGGAGAGAGAGGTTAACGTCCCCGGTGCGTGGGCGACCCCAGGCCCGGCTGGCCTTCCTCCCATGGGGACGGAGCGCACAGATGGCAAAGGCACGAGACCGACAGATGGGGCGACGTGGCCGCAGGCGCCTGGCCCTGGACTCTGCCTCATGCAATGCACCCCAGCCCTGGCTCCGCTGACACTCAAAGCTTGGGGGGGTGGGTAGTGGTGTGGCCGTCAGCTGGCTTTTCCCCCTTTTCTCCTGGGGCCCAGAAGCTCAGTCCTGGTGGGGCTTTGGAAGGCCCCTTGGGATGGGACTGGACAGTCACATGCAGGCTGGGTGCTTCCCACCCGAGTTTCCAGCAGCCAGAGGCCACGCCCCTGGGCGACTCTGGCCCAGCCAGGCACAGCACAGCCCCGCCACCCCCCACCCCGTGCAGACGCCACGGCAGAGCACACTGGCAGCCTGCCACAGTCAGACATGCCGCCCTGCCTCTCAGGTTGGGTGGGCAGCCCAGCCATGCTTCTGGCCCCTCTGTCCTGGTGGGCCGGGGGCAGTGAGACTCCTGCCTCCACAACCAAGCCCTGCAGCTGGGTAAAGCAGCCACACACAGACACACGTCAGGCACACACACCTGCTTCTCCCCAGCGGCTCTCACAGAGACCAGACAGAGAGACGACTCCCAGGCCCCACCCCAGACATGCTACCAGGTCCTGGGACCTGCCAAGTTCCCCAGAGCATGTATGGTGTATGAGCACACCCATCCCCGTGTGCATGCGCCTCTGTGCGCATGCGTGCGTGCATGCTTGTATATTCTTGATTGCAGCTCTCACCGGGGCCTGACACATCCCCTCCCATCCCCCCTCCACATCCCCGATATGTGTCCTCCACATCCTCTGGCCTCAGCATCCCCAAACGGAGCAGAGACAAACCACGTGGTGGTGGCCATGGTGCCCTGCCCCAGAGGAACCTCGTCCTCTCTGTCCTCCGTCAGGGAGAAACTAAGAGGATCGGGGCCTCTGGGGGTTCCAGAGGTGTGGACCCTGCCTGCTGCAGCCAGGGGTGCAGAAGGCCCACCCAGCCCTGGGTCCCTTGGCTGCACAGGGAAGCTGGGACTCCAGAGGCTGAGTCCAGTCCCCAGGGTGGTGGGTGAAAGCTCTCACCTGGTTCTCAGCGGGCAGGCGGGGCATGGAGGCGGCCCGGGCCTGGCCTTCCATGGGGAGGTAGTGCTCACTGTCAGAGTAGCCATCTCTGCCCATCTCTCGCATCTCCACAGACTGCAGGGCAGATGGCAAGGCTGGGTGAGCCTCAGGGCCGTCTGGCCAGGGGACCCCAGGGTGGAGGGTTGGCCGGGTGTGTGCAGAGCTGCAGGTGAGGGGCCCAGACCCCTCCTTCTTGTCCTGCCCAGGCTGGGGAGCCAAGGAAGGCGGTGGGGCCATGGAGGTACCTGAGAGTTGGGCTGGCTATTGGGCATATCGGTGGGGGGGCCCCGCTCTGGGCTCCACGTGCCCGTCTTCTGGAACATCTCCTGGGCCCGCTGGGTCACCCAGGATGGGCTCTCTTTCATGCCACTTTCGTGAGCCATCCTGTGTGGGGCACAGAGACCAGGGTGATGGTGGGCCCTCTGGTGGCTTTTGCACCTGGCACCCAGTGCCCCTGTTCCCCTGCCTTCTGGCCAAGAGAGACACTCACAAGCCTCCTCCTGGGTCCAGCTGGGTGGAGGGGAGGGCATTCTGGCCAGGCCCCCCCTCCTGTGTTGGAGATGGGGGCTCCATGCGCTGAAACATGAGCGGTGTCCGGTTCTGGGGAGGCAGAGAGCAGCATGTGTACACAAGGCGGCCGGGGGGTGGAGGGGGAAGAGGGGACAGATGGAAGAGGGTGTCCCAGGCTGAGGCTTTGGTTTCAAGACTGCAGTGGGGAGGCTATGGAGGGTATGCTTAGCCCACCCCTGGGGTGAATTCCTAGAAGCCATTCTTGAAACGCACCCCCACCCTAAAACACACACACACACATTCAAGTCTGATCCACCAGCGAGTCCTCTAGACTCTTCCAAATCCATCCATAACCAGGTCACTTCTCACTGCTGCATGACCCCCATCCTGGTTTTCATCAGTTTTGGCCAGGACCACTGCCTCCTCCCAGGTTCCCGGCTCCAGCCCTTACCCTCCATGGCCACCAGAGAGCACCAGTGAACCCCTGCAAGAGATCACTTCCCACCTCTCCTGAGGCACCCTTGTGGCTCCCACTTCACTCTGAGCAAAAGTCAAAGGCCCACAAATCCTGAAAAATCTGTCTTGTCACCTCGCCACTCTGGTCTCCTTCCCCTGCCCCTCTTGCTCACTCTGTTCTGCCATATCGACTTCCCTGCTATTTCTCAAACTCATGGTCCTGCCTCAGGGCCTTTGCACTGGCTGTTCCCTCTGCCTGAAACACTCTTCCCCTAGGTATCTACTTGGCTCTCTCTCCTCTTCCTTCAAGTCTTTCCTGTGATGTCACTTCCTCAGCAATGCCTCCCAAACTACCCCTTTCAAATCACATTCCCTTGCTCACCCCCTGCTTTTTCTCATGACACTTTTTTTTTTTGCAGTGCTATATAATTTCATTATCTATCATTGCTGGCCTTCGGCCAACTGGAAAGTCTGCTCTGCAGGGATTCTGGTCTGTTTTGCTCACAGATGCATACCCACAGCTGAGAAAGGTGCCTGGCACACTATAGGTACCCAATAATTTTTTTAAAAATGTTTATTTGTTCTGCTTATTGGCTTATTTGGCTGCACTGGGTCTTAGTTGCAGCACGTGGGATCCCGTTTCCTGAGCAGGGATCGAACCTGGGCCCCTTGCATTGGGAGCGTGGAACCCTAGCCACTGGACCACCAGAGAAGTCCCTGCCCAATAAGTGTTGGTGGAGCAAATGAGTTACTCCAGGTTATGTCTCCTTGGCACTGCCCTCCTTCTTCAGTGACCTGTCCTGGAGCCTGACATCATCCCAATGTTCTGGTTGGTCCTCACGGTGACAAGGAAGACACTGTCTCCCACCCTGGGTGTCCCCAGAGTGATGGACATTGGAAGGGGCGGCTGTCAGGGCTGGAGCCATACCTGTTCCTCGCGCATGGCCTGCAGCTTCTTGGCCTTGCTCTGCCGGTAATACTCCATGATCATCATGGCCGCATAGATCTTCCCCACTGTCAGGTCCGTGGCTGGGGGCACAGGGTGAGCTCACCATGGGTGAGGGGCCCTGGATGCACCAGCCCCGCCATCCCTGGGCCTCCTCTTTCCTCCGCCCTCTCTGTCCCAGGCTGGGCCTGGCTCTTACACTTATGGGGGGTGACCAGCAGGTCCAGTGTCTTCTGGGACAGATTGGGCCAGATGGCCATCATCTCCTTCCGCAACTCGGCATCCATTTGTTGTTTGTCAGCTCCGCCTGCGAGTGGGAACAGAGAGGCATCAGCTGGCCTCTGGGGAAGCTGCAAAGTCATAGGCTCCTGCTGACCCAGGCTCTGGGGTGCTGGTTCCCAGGAGGTCTCCAGTGCCTTGTGGGCCTGACCCAGAGGAGTCCAGTCCCCAGCAGGGCCGGAGCCTTTGAAAGACTGTGTGGGAGACAGTCCAGCATCTAGAGGGACTGACCTGGTTCCCACTTATCAGCTGCGTGACATGGGTGTTAGTCTACTGTGCTGTGCTTCAGTTTGCCCATCTTTGAAATGAGGATGATGGCAATAGTACCTGTCTCAGTGAGTTGTCTGAAGATCAAAGTAGTTGATGTGCAGCATTAGAACTATGTCTGCTGTAGGGAGCCTGGGGTAAGCCTCAGGGAATAGTCCCGATAGAGGAGGTCTGTCCCTCAACCAAATTTCCCCTCCTATGAATGCTGACCTTGAAACTGGCTGACCCCTGGCCCCTCATCCCAGCCACGGTGATTCCTTGTCCCCCCTGCCTGAGTGCATGGGAGTGTAGCCCTTTCTGCCCTCCCTGGGATTGGCTGGGGCCATGAGATGAGTTCTTGCCAATGGGCTGTGAGTAGAGTGAGGTGCCACTTTGGGCATTTAATGGCCAATGCAGAACCCTCCTGAGTTCTCATTCCGTCACAGCAACTGGTAACATTGGGGACAGTGGTTGCCCACTCAGGCCTGGTCCTTAAGTGACTAATGAACAGAAGACCCTGCTGAGCCTGGAAGAAGTTCCCACATAATGCAAATGGGAAGTGAATCTTTGTTGGTTCAAGACCTTGGGGCTGTTTGTTACGGCGGTACATTCTCATTCATCCTGACTGATACATCAGCCTGGACCCTGTTTCGACTCTTGTTTCACAGCCCCCAACACTAGGCACCGGGGTGCTGTCCTAACATTTACCAGCAGTTAGGGACATTGATGACAGAGCTAGAGAAAGGGTCTGAGGGCTTTCTGCTGGGCCAAGTATTAACCCTGTGGTTGCTGGATTATGGGAGGAGGTCCAGGAGATCTGGGGGAAGGGCAGGGGCCGGCTATCAGCCAGTTGAGTAGTATTTCAATGTTTTAACAACCATCCATGGGGGCCTGCTGACTGAATAGCTGACCCACCAAGGCAGCCCCAAGAACGCCTTTTGCGTGCACTCCTTATCCACCTCTTGTCGCCCACCATCTACTCTCATGGCCCTTCTTTCTCCCACTCCATTTTCGAGATCCAGCCTAGGACTGTCTTTGGACCTCCTGTGCAGTTTCTCCTTCTCAGCAGATGCGGGTCAAAGCACAGACATCTGCCAGGCACTCTGTGCTTTCACTCATCTTCCCTTGTGTGACTCCAGAGACAGATGTCTTTTATTTTGAGAAAAGTTCTTTCAGACAGGTCTTTTGTCAAGCCAAGCACAGATCCCGTTCCACAGTGAGGATTTGGAGGCAGCAGGGAGCTGAACTGCCTGGACCAGTGTAGTGGCCTCTGCCCAAGTCTTCCCACACCCACCAGAGGGCGCTCGTGAACACCTGAGGGCAGTCGCCTCTGCCCAGGTCCACCTCCCATAGCCACCAGAGGGCGCCCACTAACACCTGCATCAGTCACGTGTGTCCTGCGCTCAGAGCCCTTCAAGGCTCTCACCTCACCCAGGGTGATCTCCCCAAGTCCACAAGACCCTGAACCATCTGCTCTCATCTCCTCTACTTTCCCCTTTGCTCACTCTGTTCCAGCCACACCAACCTCCTCAATGCTCCGCAACCACGCCAAGCGTTGTCCTGCCTCAAGGTCTTTGCATAGGCTGTTTCCTCTGCCAGGATGGTTCTTTCTATAGGTATTGGTGTGGTTCCCTCCCTCATCCACTTCAGGTCCCTGCCTCTCCCTGCCCAAATCCTTTATCAAACAGGTCTTCTAGCTGCCTCCCAACCTAAAACAGCACCCCCCTCTTCTATGCCTTTTTCTGGCTTTATTTTTCCACTCTGTATTTATTACGTCATGCTGTTGCTCACCACCTCACTTCTGGTGTCTGCGGGGTCTAAAGGTGCAGAGATCACTGGGGCCAAGCTGTGTGGGGGTGGGGCTGATGGGTGGGCCTGGACTCAGGTTGTGGGAGACCCTTCAAGTAATCATCTGTTTTGTAGCTGGTCTTTCAACACCCTTGACACCAACCTATAACAGTTCTTCTTTCCTCGAGGAAAGCAGTTGGAATTAATAGCTATATCTTCCATCCACTGTAGCTAAGTGAGGTGCCTGGGGCCTCTTTGGTTCCTTTTCAGAGACATGGGAAGGGAAAGAAGAGAACGTGACATTTCTGTGAAAAGTCACTTTTGCCCAACAGCTTACATATTTCCTGTTTCAGCTGGAGAAAAGGAAGCCACTTATTGTTATGGACTGAATTGTGTCCTCCCAAAATTCACATTGAAGCCTGAATGCTCAATGTAATGGCATTTGGAGATGGGCCCTTCAAGGAAGTCACTAAAGTTATATGAGGTTATAAGGGTGGTCCCTAAAAGAGATAGACAGCAGGGGTGCATATGCACAGAGGAAAGGCCATTGAGGACATAGCAAGAATGCAGCCGTTTGCAAGCTGAGAGGTTTCTCAGGAGAAACCTAACCTGTTGGCACCTTGATCTTGGACATCCAGTCTCTAGAACTGTGAGAAAGCAAATTTCTGTGGTTTATGTACTGTCTCTGGTATTTTGTTATGGAAGCCTGAGCTGACCAGGATACCTGTTCTTGGTGTCTGGTTTCTCACCCTGTCAGCACTCTCAGGCACTTGAGGCTGGCTCATTCTTGGTTGCGGGGCTGTCCTGTGCATCGCAGGATTTCAAGCATCCTTGGTCTCTACCCACTAGTTACCAGTAGCATTCCCTGACCCTGGCCCTGACAACCAAGCCTGTCCCCAGACATTGCCAGGTGTCCCCTGGTAGACACAATGCCTCCGGTTGAGAATCACCACAAGGAGCAGACTCCTTCTGCTTCAATTCACAATCTCTCATTCGGGATTGTTGTTCCCATTTAAATACAGTGGATACCCTACATATGAATCTTTAAGTTGAGAACTTTCAAAGATGCGAACATGCGCTCCATCAGTGTCAGGCCAGGCATGAGTTAAATTGCAGCTTCCCTCCGTGTCTACTGCTGACAGTCCTTCAGCTCTGCCATCTCCCACCTCCTCTCCCTCCTCCAGTCAGTAACTCTTCTTGCCTGTTCACTCAATTCCAGCCCCTGTATTCCAGCTGTTATGCTACACTCTGTACTTTTCAAGGTACTATACTGTAAGATTGAAAATGTTTTCTTTTTTGTTTGTTCTTATATATTATTTGTGTGAAAAGTATTATAAACCTATTACAGTACAGTACTATATAGCCGATTATGTTCATTTGGTACCTAGGCTAGTCTTTTGGACTTAGGAACATACTGGACTTACAAATGCTCTTGGAACAGAACTCATTCATATGTAGGGGACCTACTATGAAGGGAAGATACTTAGGGGATTTCAAGGCGGCTCTCCCTTGGGGTCATGGGATCCACTCAAGGCTGAATCCCAGGTTTACTCCTCCTCCAGGTACAGAGTTGTTAATACTGGGGCTCCCAGGGCTTCCCTGGTGGCTCAGATGGTAAAGAATCTGCCTGCAATGCAGGAGACCTGGGTTCCATCCCTGGGTCGGGAAGATCCCCTGGAGAAGGAAATGGCAACCCACTCCAGTATTCCTGTCTGGAGAATTCCATGGACTGGGGAGCCTCACAGGCTACAGTCCATGGGGTTTCAAAGAGTCAGACACGACTAAGCGACTGACACTTTCACTTTCAAAGACAGAAGGTACCCCTGTATTTGGGCGTCAGTCCCCCAGAAACCAGTTGTGTCCCAGCGTCTTCCCCTCCCCTACATCACTCTACACACCTCTGGTGAGCCTTCTCTGTTGCAGGGTCTGTCCCATGCACGTGGCAACATTCAAGAGCTTCTCTTGGGACTTCCCTGGTGGTCCAGTGGTTAAGACTCCATGCTCCCAAAGCAGGGGGCTTGGGTTCAATCCCTGGTTGGGGAACTAAGATCTCATATGTCACGTGGCCAATAAATAAATAAAATAAAACTTAAAAAAAAAAAAAGCCTCCCTGGCATGCCAGGTACCATGAGGGCCAGCCCACTTCCAATTTCAACAACCAAAACTGTCTTCAGCCTTCCCTGGGGTGAACTGCTGGCACTCAGATAGGAAGAAGGTTTCTTCTCTGTATGGTATTGAAGGCAACGGGTGAAGGAGGTGATAAAACAAGATGGGAGCTCCTGCTGCCATCTCTGTGTTAATTTGGTCTGTTAGAACTGACAATTTCTATTAGTTTATCAAAAGCTTCCACTTCTGCCATATGCTCCTTAATATGAAAAGTTGTAAAGAGTGAATAAATCGTCATTTTTCAGGCTAAAAAACACAAAAAATAAAATCAAAACTGTCTTCAGACATTGCCAATGATCTCTGGAGGCAGAATCATGCCTGGTTGAGAACCGCTGACTTAGAGTTTAAACCCCTGACCAGGATCCCCACCCCCTGACCCTGCTCTTTCTTTCCTTTCTGTAACATTTCTGGCCTTTGAACATGTTACATATTTTACTTGTTTATAGTGGCCTATTTGTTTGTTGCCTGTTTCCCCACAGCCCCATGAGGGCTGGAGGTTCATCTGTCCTTCCCTGCCAACATCCCACTCGCTGAGGACAGGGCTGGGCTCACAGCATGTTCTCAGTGGAGCTCTCATTCAGTGAGCTGGTAGTAACACAGGCAGGTCAGATTAATGGTGAGCAGGGCCCTATGGGACTCCCAGGCATGAAGGCCTTTTTCCTCCCCCTTGTCTTCTAGGCAAGACTCCAGCCTCCATGACCTTTCCTGAATTCCAAAGGGTGGATTCCAACAGTTGCTAATCAAGAGAGCAGCAGCCAGGAAACCACCTGAGGCAAGATTAAAGGGGCTGGAGAAATTCATCAAGATTAGGAGAGGGCTCCCCTTGTAGCTAAGTTGGTAAAGAATCTGCCTGCAATGCAGGAGACCTGGGTTTGATCCCTGGGTTGGGAAGATCCTCTGGAGAAGGAAATGGCTACCCACTCCAGTATTCCTGCCTGGAGAACCCCATGAACAGAGGAGCCTGGTGGGCTATAGTCCATGGAGTCGCAAGAGTCAGATTCGACTTAGTGTCTAAACCACCACCACCACCTGAGACTCTGCACACACTCTAATGTTGTCAGCAATCCCACCCTTTCAAAGCTTTGCAGAACTGTTATTGTTCAGTTGCTAGGCTGTGTCCAACTCTTTGCGATCCTATGAACAGCAGCATGCTAGGCTTTCTTGTCTTTCCCCATCTCCCGGAGTTTGCCTAATCTCATGTCCATTGAGACGGTGATGCCATCCAACCATCTCATCCTCTGTCACCCCCTTCTTCTCCTGCCCTCAATAGTTCCCAGCATCAGAGTCTTTTCCAATGAGTTGGCTCTTCTCGTCAGGTGGCCAAAGTACTGGAGCTTCAGCATCAATCCTTCCAATGAATATTCAGGGTTGATTTCCTTTAGGACTGACTGGTTTGATCTCCTAGCAGTCCAAGGGACTCTCAAGAGTCTTCTCCAGCTCCACAGTTTGAAACATCAGTTCTTTGACACTCAGCATTCTTTATGGTCCAACTCTCACATCCATATATGACTACTGGAAAAATCATAGCTTTGACTAGACAGACCTTTGTTGGCAAAGTGACATCTCTGCTTTTTAATACTGTCTATGTTTATCATAGCTTTTCTTCCAAGGAGCAAGCATCTTTTCATATCGTGGCTGCAGTCGCCATCTACAGGTAATTTACCCTAGCAATGTGATTTATGGTGGGGGTCTTGAGCCATGTGGGATCAGTGTGACATCTAGAGGGGCTAGAGGCTGAGCAACTGAGTTCAGCCAGGCTTACATGACTAATTCTCAATAAATATGCTAGACTCAAAGTTCAGGTGGGCTTGGGTGGTTGACAGTACTTCATACATGTTGGCACACGTCATTGCTGGGAGATGTAAGCATTGTGCATGTGACTTGGTCTCTTCCAGACTCTGTCCAGGTGCCTTTTGCCTTTGCAGATTTTAATCTGTATCCTTTTGCTGTAATAAACCACAACTGTGAGTAAAACAATTCTTCTCAGTTCTGAGTTCTATCAAATCACTGAATCCATGCCTTTTTTCTTTTTTTGAACCTTCGGTTTGGGCTATCCTGGGACCCCCGAACACAGGTTCTCCAGAGGAAAACAGCAGCAAAGATACAAAGGTATTATGTAGGGGCTTCCCAGATGGTGCTAGTGGTAAAGAAAGAATCTGCCTGCTGATGCAGGAGACATAACAGATGCAGGTTCGATCACTGGATGAGGAAGATCCCCTGGAGGAGGGAATGGCAACCCACTCCAGTATTCTTGCTTGGAGAATCCCATGGACAGAGGAGCCTGGCGGGTTATAGTCCATAGGGTTGCAAAGAGTTGGACACAACTGAAGTGACTTTGCATGCATGCATGTACCAAGAATGGGTGCACTGTTAGACCCATTTTACAGGTGTGAGAATGGTAGCAAGCAGAATTCTAAAGCTTACTCTTCTCTCCCAGCAAGAGTCTGCTTATTCAATCAAATGATAGTCTAGGGACTGCTATAAAAGGATTTTGCAAATGTAATTAAAGTCTCAAGTCAGTTGACTATAAGCTTCAGAGCTGATCTAGGTGGGTCTGACCTAATCAGGTGAGCCCTCTAAAAGCAGAACATTTTCTTGGCAGCAGAGAAGTCAGAGAGACTTGGAGCACATAAAGAATTAGATGCATCCCCAGGAACTAAGCATAAACTCTGGCTAGAAGCCAGAAATGAAATGGGGACCTCAGTCCTGCAGCCACAGGCAACTTAATTTTGCTAACACCTGAATAAGCCTTGGAGTAAATTTTCTCCCAGAGCTTCCAAAGATGAGCCCAGCCTGGCCACCTTGATTTTGGGCTTGTGAGACCCTGGATGGACAGCGCAGTTGAGTCTATCTGGACTTTGACCTACATACCTATATGCTAATAAATAGGTGTGTTTTAAGCTGTTAAATTTGTGGTCATTTGTTACATGGCATTGCTCTCTAATACATGGGCTGAGGCTCAGAGCAGATGAGGTCTTCCGCCAAAGTTTACAATTGAGGACAGGGCAGGTAGGTGGGCAAGGTGAGTCCACTTTTCCACCTGATTTTAAGAAAGCAGCTGCCCATGCTTCTGCTTCCTCACCTCCCTGGGTTGGGACCTGGACCAGTTTCAACCATGTGTGTGGGGACCTGGGCCAGTTTCTGTCTCACTGGACCAGTTAGTTGCTCAGTCGTGTCTGACTCTTTGCGATCCCATGGACTGTAGCTGGCCCAGGTCTTCTGTCCATGGAATTCTCCAGGCAGGTATACTGAAGTGGTTTGCCATTCCCTTCTCCAGGGAATCTTCCTGACCCAAGGATCAAACCCAGGTCTCCTGCATTGCAGGCAGATTCAGTTTCAACCATGCTGATAAGCAAACAGTCTGGGGCAGACAGTGCCACAACACGGACAGGCCCCGGGTCCAGACTAGATGCATGTGCCGAGATGCCTGGCAAGTCTGAACCGCTTGCCTCTGACTTGCTGCATGAGAAAGAAATTAATATTGTGTGTCAGACAAGGGCCTGACCCCTGACCCTTCACCTTCTCCACTTATGCTGTTCCCTGAGTCTCAGCCTCATTCCTGATTCTTTCACATGATTTGGGGGCACCTCCTGCTCTCTTTACTTTGATCTGCATGTTTCCTGGCTCTAACAAATGTCTGTCTGCAATATGCCCCTCCCCCTTGCCCCATCTCCACCAGGCACTGTCTCACTGGAAGCTGTTGGTCTCCCTCCCTGAATGCCTTCCTTCCGAGCAACTTCCGGCCTTGGTGCCTCCTTCCCCTCTTTTCCTCAGGGACCTGGAAAGAACATGTGTCTGCAGTGCAGCCTTCCTTCCTGGTGACCTCTCAGGGGCTTCAGCTGGGTGGAGCCTTGACCTCTCTCTTCAGCCCCACTGAGATTCCCAACCCTCTGCTGGACAATGGACCCAGTCCTCCACCAGCTACTCTCCCAACTTCCTTCTCTTTGGTGATCCATATGCCTCTGTCCCCACCCTGCTGTCTCATTAGCTGCCAAGTCACAGCCAGTCTCCTGTTAGGCCTCTGAAACCCACTCTGGGAAGTCTACTTCAGAGCTGCCCTGGTCAAAATGTTCGGTGGTGACCTGGCACAAAATCCATTGATCACTCGTGGTCCTCAATCTTTAGAGCTGCCCTGGTCAAAATGATTGGCAGTGACCTGGCACAAAATCCATCAGTTACTCTTGGTCCTCACTCTTGGTCAGTCTTGGTCTTGGGCAGTGCTTAAACACTAGAGATGCCTTTTAGGAGCCAGAGTTGCCCTGCTCTCCACCCACCTCCCTGGCCTCTCCTTTTCACTGCTTCTCGGCCACCTTTAATGCTGGGGTGGCCCCAGGCTCAGTCTTTGGGGGTCTCTTGGTTCACTCATCCCCTTGGAGAGCTCCTCCAGTCTCCTGGCTTAACACCTGTCAGCATTTGATGCCTCCTGACTCTACGTCTCCAGCCCAGCCAGGAGGACTCACCATCTCACTTCCTTCAGAAACTTTTGGTGGGGGGGAATGCCAGAAGTGTAAGTTGGAGGGCTCCTTCTAGCCCCCATGTCCACGTGTCACTGTCAACACCAATCTTTTGCCCTCCCTTGGCCCCAAACCTGCTCCTCCCGTCTCTTCTCTCTCAGGCAACTGGGGCTGGGTCCGTCCTTTAGGAGGACCTTTAGGTGGCGCTGGGGCCCCACCCCTTGGGGTTGGCCTTTATGCTCTCTTTCCTTCTGCTCCACATCCATCCATCAGCAATCAGGTCGTCTTGACTCCCAGGGAATATCCAGAATGTGAATACTTCATATGCCCTCCTTCCAAGCCCCTATCCTGTGTTCCCCTGATTTATGTCAGGGCTCCTCCTAACCCACAGGTCTACTCTGGTGGCCCAGATGGTAAAGAATCTGCCTGCGATGCAGGAGGCCCAGGTTGGATCCCTGGGAGGGGAAGATCCCCTGGAGAAGGGCATGGCTACGGAATCCAGTATTCTTGCCTGGAGAATCCCATGGACAGAGGAGCCTGGTGGGCTACAGTCCATGGGGTGGCAAAGAGCTGGACACGACTGAGTGACTAATACTTTCACCTTCTCCTAGCTCAGGCCTTTCCACTGTGGCTAGAGGGAGCTGAGCCTGCCTCTGCTCAAGAGACAGCGTGGCGCCCCCATGCGGAAAGTGCAAGTCAGTCCAACACAGCTCAGGGTGGGGTTGCAGAAGGGATCTGCACCTGCCTGTCCGTCTGCCTGGAGTGCTTTCTCCCCAGGTATCCACGTGACTCCCTCAGCTTCCTTAGGGAGGTTTCCCCACTGCTGGAAGTGTCAGTTGTGTCCTCCAGGCTTAGAGCAGTGTCCCGCACACGGATATTTGCTGAAGCAGGTGAATTTGCTGAGTCCTCTGAGGCCCTGGCTCCATCCACCCTGCCCCACCTCTAAGTTCCCATTCCTGCCCTTACCCTTGGCAATTTTGATGTCCAGGGCCGTGCGGATCAGAGCCATGAGGGTAGAGTTGAAGTGGACGGTGTTGTCATCAGCGACGGGCAGATCCATCCGCAGGAGCCTCTGCAGAAAACCAAAGGCAAGGGCAATCATTCCCAGGGACCCCTCTGCCATCCCGTAAGCCAGACCCACCCTACCCGGGGAGCCCCAGGAAGAACTCTGAAGGCAGCGGCTAGGGTGCACCTGTCCCAGTGTTCCATTTCCTGACTGCCCCTGGTGACCCATAGGGGGCGCACTGGGGACTCGCCTATGCTGCCCGTTCCTCACCCGCCTACTGGACCCCGGAAGTGGCATTTCCAGGGTTGGCCCGGATCCTTGCCCTGCCCCAGAGTTCTTCTGGACAGCTCCGTTCCATTCTGACCCCAAAGAAGAAGAGCACAAGCCAGATCGCAGCAGACATGCAGCAGCCAGGCAGAGGGGTCCATGGCCACAGCCGCTAGGAGGGCCGCCGGCTCCCCACCCCCAACCCCTGGCTCGGCCCAGACCCGACCAGATGGGCACAGACCACATCATTCCTCCGAGAAGCGGCAGGCAGGCGGCTCCCCGACTACAGATGGGGTGGGCCCCTCTCAGACATGCAGTGAGGCCATGACACACAGAATGGCGGACAGGGCCGCATGCAGACGGAATCTCGAGACTCATTCATAGCTCCGTGGAAAGTGTATCTCAGGGGCATGTCCGGGTCTTGGCTTTTTGTGCGATGGCATGGGGAAGGGGTGAGAGGGTGTTCCCATGGCCCAGGGAAGAAAAAATTCCCTGTATCCCAGGCAGGGGCTCTGTCCCCCATGCTTGGTGGCATGGGAGAAGATGCTGGGCTGGTGTACACCAGCCCAGGATGAGGTGGCATGGAGATGAAGATTGATGTCCACCAGAGCAGACACAGGGAACATAGAGTTGGAGATGGGGATGGGAATGGCAAACTCAGAGCAGAATACAAAAGATGGGTTGGGGCAGGGTGGTGAGGGAGGCGGTAGACAGAGAAACACAGATTGGGCCACTGTGCACAGTTGTGCAGGTTGTGCACTGCACAAAGGGCTCCCCATCTCAGAAATCATGGATTTGTGTGTAAATGACACCTTCCCAGCTGACAGTGGAAAAGTATCATATTGTCCCCACGTGGGTGGATTCCAATATTTTCCCCACAGAGTGTTCTGTGGAAAGGATGCTTGTTTCAAATTTGCACAAAGGAACTTATGAACCCATGGTGGCCCTGCAGAGAGACTAGAAAGGAAAGGGCACTCTCCCTCTCTCTTGCACATGCTCACACACACACCAACACTCAGCCAAGCAGAGACCAAGAGATGGACAAAAGGAAAACTAGAAAAGGGACAGGTGCAGGGAGAGGCTGGTGGGGGCACCTCATGGCCTTGCCTGGGAAGGAGGGGTGCACAGAGAGAGGAGGAGGAATAAGGATGTGAGGAGGTGGCCACCTGACACAGGAGGAAATGAGGTGCACAGAAGGGGAGGAAGGATTCTCAGACACAGAGGGGGCCAAGGTGGGATGGGAGAATGGAATGATGGGACCATACTTCTTGGAGGGATTGACTGTCAAAGCCATCCCCTGAACGTTGTGTGGATGAGTTGTGGGGAACAGAGCATCTGTCCTTGGGTGCCAAGGGAGATTCCGGCACAGGGGTCTAGAGGGGTGGCCCGGCCCAGCCGCCTGGCGGCTCCTTCAGCCAGCATGCACCACCCCCCAGGTCGGCCATGGTGCCTGCCCGCCCCAGGCCCCCGCCAAGGCAGCGTGCATGGCCTGCGTCAGGGTGCCACGGTCCAGGGGTCCAGCTGCGGCCCGCCTGCCCACTCTGGAACAATGGAGAGGCATGTTGGGGTGTCTTGGGGGGAGATGGGTGGCTTAGGGACAGAAGACTGGGGAAGCAACTCCAGTGGGCAAGGAAGAGGGGAGAGGCTCTGGTGCTCCCCAGAAAGTCTCAGATCCCCCAAGGCCCTAGGTCAGAGATCAGCTTCAGGTGTGCATAGGGGACCATGAGACCTGGGGGCTTGAGATATAAAAGATGGGGTCCAAGCCCCTCTCTGCAAGGTGCCTGCCCAGGTCTGGGGAATGGGGGCCACTCTGGGCTCAGTGGCAATCCCACCTCTCAAAGTGTTTGTGTCCAATTTGGTTCCTGGGGGACCAGGTGCGAGGGGACTTGGGGGCTCCCTTCCCCCTCCCCACCCCGGCGTGTTGGCCATAAGAGAGTCTCAAAACACCAAGACACACTGATCAGAAAGGACGGACACAGTAAATTGCTTAGAATCAAGGGATGGTCATGATCCATTTACTTGAGGAGGAAAGGGGAAAAAAAAAAAGAAAAAAGAAAAAGAAAAAAAAGAAGAGTAACGCTGGAAAAAGAGACTCGGCTGGCTGTTCCTGGTCAGCACTGAAAAATCCCCAGTGCCTGGACGTCGGTGGTTGGCAAGGGTTAAACTACCTTGTAAGCCACTCTGGCCGGACACTTCTTCCCCAGACCCAGGGGCGGAGACATGTGTCTCAGCATCTGATACATGTCCGGGTAAGGCATGCGGCCCCTGGCAGCACCGAAAACAAAAAACGGAGGTGGGAACGGAGAACCAAAGGAAAGGTGGGTGGAGGGAGGGGAAGGAAAGGAAGGGGAAGAACCAAAAGAAAAAAAAAAATCACACGAGCCGAAAAAATAGAGAGAGAAAGATGCAGAGAACGATAAAAGAGGTGTTTCAAATAAATAAAAAAGAGGAGAAAAAAATGGGAGAGGTAATTAAAAAATATTATTTCACTGCTTATGAGCAGGGAGAGAGAGAGAAAAGAGAAAAGTCAGATTCACTTTTGACTCTGAGCTCTAGTTCTGGTGGAATGTGGACAGAATGGGGGTGCTTCTCACTCAGAAGGGTCTGGAGCAATTCTTTGGTTCGGTGTCATTTAAAAAACTGGGTCAAGTTCTCTGGTTTGGCTGAGGCTGGTCTCTGAGGGAGCCTAGATGGGGAAGAGGGGCCACAACAGTGGGAGAAGGGCTGGGGCTTTGGGAGGCGAAGGGTGGAGAGGGAGAGAGTGGAGGAGATGGTGGAGGGGGGTCAATGCAAAGTTACGGTCCCCTCGGATGTGTCTGATTTTGGGGTGCCGTTGAGACCCCGGGATGGGCAGCTTCAGCTAAGAGCAAGCAGAAATGGCTGAAGGGAACGGAGAGATAAACGTTCCATGCTTCATCAAGTCTACGTGACTGCATTCTGTTGGCTAAGAGAGTTTTCTAGTTTAATGCAAAAGAGAGAGATGGCTCTGTTTTTTAGATTATATATATATATATATATGAAATATATATATTGAAGAACCCCAAGCCACACTCATTCCATGGATGCTAGCAGGTTTTAGTGGAAATCAAACCTTGCAAGCAACCCTATGAGGACATTTCTTGCCTAAGCCGAGAGGGGGAGATATTACGCGCAATAAACTGTACATATCCTTATAATGAATCCGACCGCTGAAAGGAGAAGAGAGGGGATTAGTGGAGGCATGGGGTTAAGCTGCATCACGTTGGCTCCCCGTGCTCATAAGTGAGGTCACGATGCCAGGGTCTGGGAACCCCCTGGCTTGAAGGAGTAAGGGAGACAGGATGCATGAAGGTTCCTGAGACGTTCCCAGACACTTGCAGACCCTGGGGGTGTGGGGTTGGCAGAGGGTTTTGTTTGGAGTAGGCTGAGAACTCTGGGCTGGGAGAACCTCCCCCAGGGCTTTCTGTATCTCCCTCTTCCACAATCTACATGGCTACCCTGGGGTCTGGGGGGTTCGTGGCATAGAGGACAGGGGGACAGCATCCAACTGCTGTGACCTAAAATCAAAAGAGGAAGAGTTAGGAACCAGCTGCAAGTCAAGCCCCAGCCCCGTGGCTCACCCCAGCCTCTTGGTCTCATGGAGGACTTGTCTGGGACTGTAAGAATGGCAAGGATTGATCCCTCCCTGCCTTCCTCATGAGGCCTCCCCTCCAGTGCTCAGGCTGCTGAGGGCCTCTATTTAATGCTTTCTTAGCCCCCCAAGCTCAGCCTGAACTAGAATCCTCAGTCTGTGGTTGCTGGGCTCTGAGCATCAGGATGGCAGATCTGAGTGTCCAGTAAGGGCTTGGTGCTGAGAAGGTACTCAATACACTTTCACTCTTGGAAACCATCACCTGTCAACTAGGAGGGGGCACTCCCCTGCTCATGGAGATGGGGCAGTTTACTTCCTTCATGATCATGAACATACAAGGACCACCAAGGCTCTGTGTCCCTTCCCCTGGCCTTGTGTGACCACAGGTTCCAGGGTCCTGGAATCCCAATGGGAGCTAGGTTCTGCCACTCTGATCTTGTAGCTAATTCTGTCTCCCAAGGGAACTAAACCAGCCCTTCTCCCCATACTCCCAGGAGAATTGAGGCTGAGAGGCCTCTGGCTTCCTCCCTGGGGCCTGGCTAACTTGTTCTCACCATCTGGAGGCCTCACAGTCAGGGACAGGAGAGACTCATAGGAGATGAGCTCATGGTGGGTTCTCTCCCTCATTTCCCAGAAAGCCCCGGGTATGGGCAGCAGTGGTACCCAAATCATTTAACCCAGGATGTACAAGGGTACTGATTCTCATCTCTTTTCTTTTGACTGATCCTACTGAAATCCCTGATAGCTTCCCAGGGAGACAACAGCCTAAGGTCTGGAGCCTGACCTAGACTATGCTCCAGTACCAGAGAAAGGTGGGTGATGTGGTTGGAGGATTTGGGGTGACTGCTTACCACGCTGCAGGGTCATACTCGGCCCAGACACGCACGTACTCATCCAGGTGGTGGGGACCCAGGATGGAGGAATCTCGGGTGAGGTACTCAAAGTTGTCCATGATGACGGCAACAAAAAGATTCAGCATCTGTGGGGACCCCAGGGGCCAAGACGGGGTTGGGGAGAGCGAGACACATCCAAACACATATACACAGAGGCCCAGAGGGAGAGAAGGAGGGAGATAAAAATGGGAAAAGGAAGTCAGAGAAAGAGATGGGGGAAGACAGAGGAAAGACACAGGCTCACAGAAGGAGCCCAGAAACAGAGGGATGGAGAAATGGAGATGGGGGAGAGAGACAAAGACAGAGAGAGACAGAGACAGAGACCAAGATTGATACAGTTGGAGAGAGAGGTGGGGAGGTTATGTGACATAGGAGCCAACACCAAGGGGGCCACCGTGACCCCAGATCCTCCCACACCTGACCCCCAACAAGACCAAAATGAATACTCCATGGACCAGAACCTTATCATGTTTCCATCCCCAGCATAAAGTAATTACTCAGCAAATATCTGTTGGATGGATGAATCTTCCTGCCTTCGCCTACATCTTGTAGCGGCTTGTCACATGTGCTCCTAGCCTTTAGTACATGGGGAGCTTGCATCAGTCTTGCCTCCAGCCCTTTGTGAATGTTGCTCCCTCAGTGGACATCATTTTTCTCCTTTTGAGTAATAACCTCTGGGGAGCCCTCCCCCCCTTTATACTTATATGCTGTTGTTGGATGCGGCTGGCTTCAGAGGTGGTAGTCACATAACCCAGGCTTGTGATTAGTTAGGGAGGGGCACATGACCCAAAGTAGCTAATGAGAGACTTCCTTGGGATTTTTGCTGGCACTCTGGCAGCCATCTTCCCTCCACGGGGGGAAAGTTTGAGAATAAAGCCAGGAGGAAAACAGCAAAGAGGACAGGGTCTGCTATTGCCGGGACCCAGCCTCATCTGGACTTTTCAGTGGTATAAGTTAGTGAACTGTGTATTTTACTTACGTCAGTTTCAGTTGAATTTCTGTTACTTGCAGCCAATTTTAAAGTTTTTTTTTTTTTTGATGTGGACCATTTTGAAGTCTTTAGTGAATTTGTTACAATATTGCTTCTGTTTTATGTTTTGGACTTTTGGCTGCAAGGCATGAGGGATTGTAGCTCCCTGACCAGGGATTGAACCTGCATCCCCTGCATTACAGCGGTGAAGTCTTAACCACTGGACTACCAGGGAAGTCCCTGTATGCAACCAATTTGCTCAATATGTGGTCTAAGTCCTGCTCACCGTCCCTGAGTGGCCCTCAGGGGGAGAAATCTTCCTTCTCTCACTCTGTCTTCCCTATCAAACCACATATCAGATTATACTGCTACTGTCTGCTGACTTGTCTGCCCAGCACCCCTGCAAACTGAGAGAAACATGTTCTCTCCTTATATCCCCAGTACCAAGTATAACGCCTGGCGCATAGTAGGTATTAAGCAAATGTGCAGGTGTAAACATAGTAGGTGCTTACTAAATAAGCTGTATTTCTAGGTATCCCTAACTTCAATTCATCATTTTATGATACTGATTGAGCAACTACTGTGTGCTAGTCACTGTCCTAGGTGTTGGGGATGCAGCAGTGAACAAAACAAAAATTCTTGCCTCTTAGGGGCTGATGGTCAAGTGTAGTAGATGTCTTCTAGGGTGCCTGCCCTTCCCAGATGGGCTGTAGTATGAATGTGTCTCCACATGTACCCACAGCTACTAAGACAATGGTGGCTATTTGACCAGAAGCTAGGATAGCCCATTCAGACTCTCTTTTGGGAATTTGACAATGGGCAATGGTCCCTCTGGGCTTCCCTGGAGGCTCAGTGGTAAAGAAGCCACCTGCCAATGCTGAGACGCAGGTTTGATTCCTGGGTCGGGAAGATTCCCTGGAGAAGGAAATGGCAACACATTCCAGTATTCTTGTCTGGGAAATCCCATGGACAGAGGAGCCTGGTGGACTACAGTCCATGGGGTTGCACAAGAGCTGGACACAACTTGGCAACCAAACAAAGACAACAACAACAACAGTGGACCGTCCAGGTCAATGGCTGTTGACACTGGACTCAGGGTGGGTGGGGGAATGCTTTGAGACTTAGGCTGCAAGTATCTCAATGTGAGGCTGCTGGTCTGAAGAGAGTAGATGTGTTGGGCTTTTGCTGAGAGATACTGGTGCTTGGGCTGAGGTCTGAAAACAATAGCTCCCATACTCCTTGGACAGCTTACATCCTGCCAGCAGGAGCCATGGGTGGGAGGCCAACCTGGGGAGGAAAGACTAGGAGGAGAGGAGACTCCTTCTGCTTCCCACGTGGCTCTGTGTTGTGGACTGAACTGTGTCCCCACAAGATACATTCAAATCCTGGCCCCCAGTTCCTGCGAATGTGACTTTATTTGGAAAAAATGGTCTTTGTACTCTCATCATCAGTTTAAGATGAGATCATACTGGATTAAGGTGGGCTAAATTCAATATGACTGCTGTCCTCATAAGAGGGAAATCTGGACACAGACACACATGAAGAAGACCATGTGAGGACAGAGGCAGTGACTGGAGTGATGCTTCCACAAGTCAAGGAACACCTGTGGCCATCAGAAGCTGCAAGAGGCCAGGAAGGATGCTCTCCTAACTGCTCTGGAGGGATCATGGCCCTGCCAACAGCATGGTCAGACTTCTAGCCTCCAGAACTGTGGCAGGATAAATTTTTGTTGTTTTCAGCCATCAAGTTTGTGGTTCTTTGTGACAGCAGCCACAGAACACTGTCTTCAGTTGTCCAGGGGCAGCATATAGCTAGGGTGCCAGCACTCCTTCAAGGGTGCCAGGGCAGGGGTGCCAGTGGTGGCTGAGTTGGCTGTCAACATCCTCTTTTCCTTTTAATACTCCAGCCCTGGCCTTCCTGCCGCTGTTAATCCCTGGTGACTTCAGTGTTGTCTGTTTGCCCTTTCAACCCTGTGTAGCCAATCCCTATATTAAATACTCTCTGCCTGAAATACCTACATAGTTTTAGTTCTTCTGACTGTGCTCAAACCATTTCAGAAAGAGTGGAAAACAAAAAAGATTTGCTGAGATGAGACCCCAGAGAGAGTGAGAGAGAAAGAGAGAACAGGATGGAGGTTCCTGATATATATATATATATATTTTCATTCCTGGTTCCTTTTTTCATTCTTACAGTGAGTTATATTCTCAGGTCTGAGGAGATTCCCCCTTTTAACAAATTCATCTTTTACTAGTGAAAACCTTTCAATTTTTTTGCAAAGCCCCACAGCCTCCAGAGAATGTTCATGTGGCTGACTTTTCCCTGCCTCAGAGGGCCGGTGGGAGTCTCCTACAGCTCAAATGGGACCTGGGGCAAGCTCTGAGCTCCATTAGTTTTTCTCTCAGCATGCACAGCAGGTCTCAAAAGGGGGAGATTCTGCTCCCCCCTTCAGGGGATACTTGATAATGTCTGGAGACATCTTTGGTTGTTACAACTGGGAGAGTGGCGGGGCACGTGCTACTGTCACTAGTGGATCAAGGCCAGGGATGCTAGCATGCACAGAACAACCTTCATCAGAGAATGATCCAGCCCCCAATGTCACGAGTGTCATGGGTGAGAAACCCTGGTTAACCTAATTGTGGGCTGGTCCAGAGAAGTCTTGGAGGTAAAAAGCGTGTGACAGCCACATTCCAGAGAATTCACACCCCTGAGAGGGATCCAGGTCTAGGAAGCTTTCCTACACATGTCCACGGACTCACCAGAAATGAGCAGAGAAAGATGAAGGAAACGAAGTAAAAATAAGCAAATTCATTGCCGCATTCGTGAGTCAGGATGCCAGAGTTCTTATCACAGGGTTTCCCGCTGAGGCAGGAAAGCATGATGTTGTGCCAAGCCTCCCCAGTGGCACTCCTGAGGGGAGAGAGGGGGCATCAGGGACCTGGGTATGCAGCCCTGGACAACCAACAGCTACTCCTATGGAGGCAGAGTGCTAAGGTTAAACACTTAAGCTCTGGAGCTGGACTGATGTGGGTTTGAGTCCCAAGTAAATCACTTTTTTCCCTCTTTGAGACTGGAGAGGCGGGATTGTCATCCTTGGCTGTGCATTAAAGCCCAAGGAGAATGCTTTTTAAAAATGCTGATGCCAATGCTCCCCCACTCCCACAGACTTGGTATTAACATGATCTGGCTTAGAGATACAGGTATGTTTTAAAAACTTCCCTCTCTCTCGGTAACTGTCATTTCTTATTTCTTTCTCCCTAGGTTACTCTGGTCCAGGTGCATTGGGTTACTTGTCCTCCAACATGACAGTGATGCTCCTGCCTCAAGACCTTTGCACGTATCATACCCTCCACCTGAACTGCCCTTCCCCAGATATCCACATGGCTCCCTCCCTCAACTATTTCGCTCAAATATCATCTCCTTCAAGGGAGGCAAGACCTATTATCCCTCCATTTCTTTCATTTGATTGTTATTAAATGAGAAAATAACTGTGACAAAATACACATAAATATTATAATTTTAAACATTTAAGTGTATAATTCAATGGTAATAAGCACATTTAGCTGAACATGGAAGAATTGATGCTTTTGAACTGTGTGGTGTTGGAGAAGACTCTCAAGAGTCTGTGGTGTTGGAGAAGACTCTTGAGAGTCCCTTGGACTGCAAGGAGATCAAACCAGTTCATCCTAAAGGAAATCAGTCCTGAATATTCATTGGAAGGATTGATGCTGAAGCTGAAGCTACAATACTATGGCCACCTGATGTGAAGAACTGACTCACTGGAAGAGACCCTGATGCTGGGAAAGATTGAAGACAGGAGGAGAAGGGGGGCAACAGAGGATGAGATGGTTGGATGGTATCACCCACTTGATGGACATGAGTTTGAACAAGCTTCGGGAGTTGGGGATAGACGGGGAAGCCCAGCATGCTGCAGTCCATGGGGTCACAAAGAGTCAGACAGGACTGAATTGAACTGAAGCATATTTAGAATGCTGTGCAACCATTAGCACTATCCATCTCCAGAACCATGTTATCATCCCAAACTGAAAACTTGTATCCCATTAAACACTAATTACACCTGCTCCTCTTCCCCAGCCCCTGAAAATATTGACATTGAATAGTTTTTTCCCTAAGAATTTGCCCATTTTGGGTACCTCATATAAGTGCAATCATACATTACTTGTTCTTTCATGCCTCCATTTCCCTCTTAATCTTGAATTTTATCTCCTAATATCCTTTATAATTCAGTTCAGTTCACTGGCTCAGTCATGTCTGACTCTTTGTGATCCCATGGACTGTAGCACACCAGGCCTCCCTGTCCATCACCAACTCTCCGAACTTGCTCAAACTCATATCCATCGAGTCGGTGATGCCATCCAACCATCTCATCCTCTGTCTTCCCTTTCTCCTGCCTTCTATAATTAGATTACTGATTGTCTGCTTCCCCTATGGAAATCCAGAGAGCAGAGAACGTTGTCTCTGCTTTGTTCTCAGTATTTACAGCAGTAAATACAACAAGTGCTCAATAAACCTCTAATGAATGAATGAAGGAACCCTAAGTGCAATCAGAATTAAGAATCAAGCCTCAGCGGTCTATTCAGAGTCTATAAGACTGTTTCCTTATCTGTCAGGTGCAGTTGCCAAGAATCCCTTGACAGGATGCTCAAGAAGATTCTATGAGATAATCCCTGAAAAATGCCTTCATGCTTGCATCCCAAGGCTTTCAGCTCCCGCCCTGTTAGGGCCCTTGGGCCGCTCCACACCCACCCCAAACCTCACTGGAACAGAAGGTGGACGGCACGCCCCCACCGGAAGAGAAAGACGAGGACACGCCCACCACCGGAAGAGAAGGATAAAAGCGTGTCCCTGCCTCACCGGAAGAGAAGCATGAGGGCCTGGAAGAAGGTCCGGAAGTTATTGTGTTCAGTGATTTGGAATTCATCTTCATCACTGTCCTCGTCCTCCACGTCGATGCCAATGTTGCCAAACACCTGGGGAATTAGATAGTGATGACTAGGAGTGGCCATGGGTGCCAGAAGCTTCAGGAAAACTCTACTCAACCTACAGAGATGCCTCTCTGAAATGGGCTCCCCTAACCCACCCCTCCCTACGCCGGGTGGCCCTCCTTGGGAGTGCTCTGAGAACATTAGGGGGCTGGCACTCACCTGCATCCCAATGATGGCGTAGATGAAAAAAAGCATGGCAATCAGTAGACAGACATAGGGCAGGGCCTGGTGGGAAGGAAGGCAATGAAGAATAGTGCTGGGTGCCCCTTACCCATGCTGTTTCCCTCACTGGTCCCAGTGCTCAACCCCCGCAGGTTGGGTGGCCGCATGCTGCCAGTGGTGCCAGGGATGGTGGGCATCTTTGGTGGCTCTGGGAGATTCCCTTTGGAGCCCTCAAGACATACCGGGGGGCAGGAAGTTAGAAAAGAGTCCTGCATATAACACACTCCCAGTAAGGTATATGATATTAATAAAGGCATTTCCACATGATTTCTAGATTCAACCAGAGCAGGCAGGGGGGTAGGGGTGGGGGAGAGATCCTGATTTTTCTTCTTAGCCCTGGCAGGGGCAGGGGCTGGGGCTCACCTTGAAGGACTGCACAAAGGTCCAGAGAAGAATTCGGATGGTGTAACCCTGACGGAGGAGTTTGATGAGCCGGGCAGCTCGGAAGAGGCGGAGGAAGCTCAAGTTGATGAAGTTATTCTGGGGAGATGGAGAAAGAGGGGTGACCATTCACCCACCCCCAGGGGCTCAGAGCTGTCACCACTCACAGAGGCCCCTACATGAAGCCAACCAACAGGAAAAAGCAAGCCAGACCCCAAATAAGGAGGGAGAGGAGAGAAAGCACTATTAATGCAATGGTGCGGAGGAAAAAAACTATAAAAAATGAAGTAGGGAATGGGAAGGAGAAAGGGTGAGAGGGAGGAAAAGGCATCAACTCAAAAGCATAAACCCTCCCTGCCAGCCCCACCCGCAAAGGGGAAAGGAAAGAAAAAGGAAGGAAGAGAAAGGAATGGGGGTGGGTGGGGTGGGGAAGAAATAACAAAAGAACAAGGAAAGAAAATATATCCGAATCATCCAATCAGGAAAAAAATCGAGATGGTTTTTGTTTCTCCCAACAACCAAATGCACTGAGACGATAGGACACAAGCGGGTCAAGTTGCCGAATCCATCACACGTGTACGATGCACAAACACCGGGGCGGGGTGGGGCAGCCAGCACGCTCAGGCCTGGTGGACATGTGCGGGTTCCGAGGGCATGTTATGCTCCGGGCCAGAAATGCATCTGTCGTGGGACTCACCGGGCACCCTGCCCTGCCGAGCTGCCCACCCGCTCCTGCCCGCCCTGACCTCACCCCACGGCCAAGAGGAGCAGCGGCTTGAGCCAATCGGAGAAGCGGAAGAGCATCTTTTCTTACCCCCTTGGCGAGCGGGAATGGGGAGGACGGGAGGGAGCTGGGGCTGTTCGGCTGCAGGGCGAGTCCTCGCTGCCCGCTGAGTCGGAGAAGATGCATTTGGGGCCCTTTCCCCCCTCTCAGGGATGGCTTCTCAGCTTCTGGGACTGGGTGGAGTAGCACGGGACCAGGCCTGCGGGAAGCAGGAAGTACGCAGCGCCCGTGGGTGGGTGAGCTTGCCATCAGCCCAAATCCACCGAGGGGCCGGTGCTGGGGGCCGGGAGATGAGGCTGTCCCTGCCCCCAGGACCTCCCTGGGTGGACCCTGCCTCTGCTCAAAGGCCCCCTGTCTAGTCACTGCCTCTAGATTCTCCCTCCCGAGCCAGAACCCCGGGTGGGGTAGGGGTGGGGGTAGGGGTGGGGAGACAGGGCTGTTGTATCTTGGTGACTAGATGGTTCCCACGTGACTGTCCAGGGGCTTGCCTGCTGGGATTTCAGGGGGCGCTGTTGGGGTACCAGAGACTGGAAGTCATGCATGGGCCAAATCTGGCCAAGGAAACTATTTTGTTGGGCGCAAGGAGTTTTCTTTTAGAAATTAAAAATAGTTGCCCATTTAAGTCAGATTTTCGCCCTCAAATCTGCCTTTTGGACCACCCTGAGGCTGCTTCTGCTGGTAGCAGTTACTTGAGGCTCAGATGTGGCTGCCTGCCTTGAAGCAGGCCACGTGTCCTCCAGTTCACCAAGGTTCCTGCATCCTAGAAATGGAACTGGTTTCCTGGCTTCTGGTATCTGCTTGGGGACCAGGGGCATTTGTGGTATGAGGCATTTCAGGCAGGCCTGGAAACCACCACTGATCAGTGGGTTGGAAGCAGAGGGGCCACCAGGGGACTTGGAGAAGCTCTAGATAAGGCCATGTAGCAGCATTAAAACTGGCCTAGCCCTCACCCTACAAATGGCACAGGGGTGGTCATTCAGGTTGCCCCCACAGTCACAGCGACTCTTTTGGCCTCAGAAGTTTGGACAATGAATTATATGGGCAATCTATTTAGTGCTTCTTGGGGGTTTCCCAGACACTGGATCTAGCTAGCTCTGGCCTGGGAGGTGAGAGGCAGGAATGGGAGGGGTGGTTCAAGGAATTTCTGAAGATGGCAAGAGGCCTCTGGGTTTGCCAGCAAAGTCTGGGGTGCTCCCTGGGACATATCAGTTGACCCTTAGGTAGACATTTAGGATGGAGGAGGGGTGTAGGGCTCCTACCCTGACCACACTGGACCCAACCACAATGAGAATGTCTCGAATGCCTCAAATAAACCCCCGCAACCCAGCTTGACTGAGAGTCACCCTCCGTGCCCTGTGGACTTGACTCCCAGCCCTGCTTGGCCACCCATTTGGGACCAGGGCCGATGGCCCAGGTGTCCCCAGACCCCTCCCGTCCACCCCCCAGAGTACGAGCCATCCCTTCATGGGGCGGGGCATAACATGTGGATTCATGCAAAGGCAGACAGGCCCTGGAAGCAGCCTCTGGGGGCTGGGGGCAAAGCAGGGGGTGGGAGCTGCCACCATGCTGGAGAAGCAAGGGGACTTTGCCGGGAGACGCGTGCAGACAGCATGCTGCCTTTCTTTGAGCCAGGGAGAGAGGAGACACACAGGGGAGGGAGGGGGTAGAGGTGAAAGAGGTCAGGGGAGGGGAGGGCAGGGGAAGTTTCTAGTCTGCCCGCATCCATCCTTCCATTTCCCCCTGGGTCTGCATAGAGTCCTTCAAGTACTTGCAGAACTTCTGACTTCCTTCTTCCTAGTTTCCATCTTTCTGTCCACAGCTGTGAAGGAACAGGCCTCTCCTCCAACCCTGCCTAGTGCTTCCTGGTTCTAGGCTGAAGGGGAAGGATGTGGGCCCTGGAAGGCTTGCAGTGTGCAGGGGGTGCGAGTGCTTAGAAGGACATGGGAACCACTGACCTGAGGGCTTCAGAGAAATCCTGCCACTTGAAGACCCCATCTCCAGCCCAGATCTTGCCTCTGGACTCCAGATCCCACAACCACCTGCCTACTTGACTTCTTCTGGGGTGCCCATCAAGCCTACTGTGCCCACACTTGTGCTCTTCCCCATTACCTGACTCTCTCCTGGCATTCCCTAACTTCTGTCTCACGGTTCAAGTCAGACTCATATCCTCCAGGTGTCTCTGTCTACCCCCCAGCCCAGACCCGACCCATCTCCAGGTCCTGGAGAGGCCCCTGCTCAGATGGCCAGTCCTCCCATTGTTCCTCCCTCTTCTGATGTCATCTCTCACTGGGATTCCTGGTGCTCACTTCCAGCCCAGCCCCCTGCCTTCCTACTCCCTGCTCTGCAGCTGCAGCGTCTGGTGTAATCGCACTTCCTATCACACCTCCTCTGCTCCAGATCCTCCCAGATTCCCACAACAAGGCCCAGAGTCCTGTCCCCTTCTGACCTTTTCACTTTTTATAGGTCAGCTTTCCTCCACTCTTTGCCCCAGCCCCAGCCTCTCACTTGAAGACCCTGTCCCCTGCATGCTCTGATCTGCCCCAGGACCTTTGCATGTGCTATCCTGGGCCTCCAATGCCCTTTTCTCCTCCTCTCCACCTTGTTAACACTGCTTATACACAGGGCTTATTTAACCAGTGCCTGCCCTCCTCCCCCACCACCACCTGACTGTAGGCGATGCGGCGGGGGAGAGGGCAGTGATGGTGTCTGCCTCTATCCAACCCCCATCTGGGGCACTGAATTGGGGCTCATTAAGTGTCTAGTGGATGAGTGCTTATGTATGGCTAGCTAGCAGGGGAGAGGAGATCCTGGTGCAAAGATGCTATTGCGGGGCATCCTTCAAAGGGGCTCAGGGGAGGGTGGGGGAGGGGCAGAGGCAGGTGGGATTTCTTCTCTCTCTCTCTTTAAAATATTTTAATTTATTTATTTGGCTGCACCAGGTCTTAGCTGCAGCCTGTGGGATATTTCATTTGTGGCATGTGGGATCTTAGTTCCCTGACCGGGGAATCAAACGCAGGCCCCCTGTGCTGTGGGCACGGAATCTTAGCCACTGGACTACCAGGGAAGTCCCCAGGTGGGATTTAACAGAGGGAGGAGTGTGCAGGTATGTAGGGAGCAGAATAAGTGAGGTGAGGGAGAGATGGAGATGGTGCATCCGGGGTGGGGGTGCGGATGTGTGTAGGGTGGATGGATATAACAGAAGGGAGGGACAGTGTGTGTGTGTGTGTGTGTGTGTGTGTGTGTGTGTGTGTTGGGTGGGGGAGGATCAAGACAGGAAGACTGCAAGAGCGAAAAAGAGAAAGGGAAAGAGAGAGAGAGAGAGACAGAGACAGCGACAGAGGGAGACAGAGAGAAAGAGAGGAGGAGAGTCAGAGGCTGAACAGGAAAGAGCAGAGAGCACGTGTGTGTAGGGACTGCATCTGGGTGGGGGAAGGGGGACAGGCGCCCCTGCCTCTTAGGGCTCCACGAGAGGGCGAGAGCTGGCTGGTCCATCTGGAAGCAGCCAGACCTGAGTCCTCGCTTTGCTGTGTCCCCCTCACCTGAGCCTCTTTGCCTGCACACTGCAGGTCCCTCAGACCTCCTCCATCAGACTTGGAGATGCACATCACCGGTCCTCAAGCCCCAAGAGCTCGTGGGCTTGGAATTGGGTGAGGGACTGGTGGCGATTTCCTGGGGCCCCAGGGCTCCACAGAGCTGAACTGGGACAGGAGTGGTGAGAGAGTGGCTGAGGGCTTGGAGTACAGGGCTGTGTGTAAGGAATGGGGTGGGAGACCCAGCCAGCCAGCCTGTCCTATGGGAGGCACTGCCTGGGGGCAAACCCATCCTTTTCTTTGCAAGAGACACAAACCAACCCCAACAGAAAACCCCAACTTAGAAACCCAATAAAAAACAGAGGAAGAGAGACTGTGGGAATGAGGGGAGGAGGGGAGTCAGGAGAGTTTGGAGAGACCAACAGACAGACCCAGTGGGGACAGGGGGGTGCATCAGGCAATCCAAGTTTAAAAAGCCCAGGGCGTGACGTGCAATGCTGATGCGAGAAGATGCGTTCACAGTTAATGTAAGGCATTTAGACTTCAGAAAGAAGTAAGACCAACCGGATTCTAGATGCAGATGTTGAAGATGGAGGGGGAGCGGGCGGGCGGGGGCAGTTGGGGAGGCGTGTTCAGCGTTTTTTAGGTTGATTTGTAACCAGTGCCAAAAAACCAATGGGTTTCGGTTCCCGGGCGGGGAGTGGGGGTGGTGGTGGTGGGTTGGGAGATAGTCATTGGTGTATGAACACACAGACCACGTCATGGATGAACAAATGAATTTCATAGTGCATTTTGATTGGATGAGTTTTTCAGACGGCGTTGTGCCAATATACAGTTTAAAGAGCAGGCATGAAAAGAGACAAGACAAGAAACACAGTCATTATCCATCGCACGCAGGGCAAACCCACGTCACCCCAGCCACTTGGGGGCGCAGCTGAGGCCCAATGGGCCTCACACCCTCTCCCCCTCCCCCGAAACCCTGGGGACTTGCCCTCCCAATGGTCTGGCTCCCCCTGCCTCAGCCTGGCTGAACTCTGCCTTCAGACATAGTGGGCTTACCTGGGAGGCAGAAAGGGGCTGCTGAGGGCTCTTTGCTCAGTAGGGTGACCACCCTCCACCCCCACCACATCCCCACCCTGCCTCCAGGTTGGGAGTTAATCCTCCTAAAAGTAAAAGGGTCCAAATGCCCACCCTCTATCTTTCCCACCAAGTGATTAGAATTCAGGGCTGGGGTGCTGCCTAACAGACCTCAATCCCAAGATCATTCACAGTAATAAGAGCAAGAACAATAATAATAACCACCATTCGTGAACTAATTCCTGGCTGGTTCTGTGCCAAGCACTTTACGTCAAGCACTCTGATTTGTTCAAAGTTGCCCTCTCCTGTCCTAGAGTGTCAGCCCACTGGGGGCAGGCATTCTTGTCTGTTTTGCTCTGTCCTCAGCACCTCTACCAGTGCCTGGCATATAGCAGGTGCTTAATGTGCACTTCTATGAATGTATGGATGAATGTGAGGCTTGCAAGGGTCTGATGAGGTTGGTTATGAAGGTTAGTCCCATATTCAGGATGAGAAGAGGTAATACAAGTTACTCAAGGTCAAACAGCTTGTAGGGAGGGCTGTTTGAGTACTACAATAGTCCTGACATCCCTGAATTGGATCCCATGTCCCATCCTTCCTTCCCACATCTTGCAGTCAGGAGAACAAGCCACTGGGGTCCAATCCTACAGAGCTCTTACTGGCAACTAGAGCCTCAATCAACTTTCTCTACCTGCCCTTCTGGGGTGGTGGGTCACCTCTTCTAAGCTCTTGATCCAGAGAGATTTTGGTTCAAGGCTGTCTTGTCTTTGGGTGGGTGGCAAGGTAATTTTGATTGTCAGGAGGAGCCCAGACCTCTTAAAAACCTAAGACAGACAATGAGGTCTAAGCTCTGGCTCTCTGCCAGGGAGAGGACAGTGGCCAGATGGAGGTACCCCAATGGGGACAGCCCCAAGCTGGGCATGACCTCTCTAGAGGAAGGTGTCAGGGGTAAGACAAGGGAAGGGGGAACTTTTGGTTCACTGGAGCTGAAGGCAAAGAACTGTGGCCAGAATACCACTTGGGTGAGGGTGTTAGGGGATGTGGCAGAGAATGGTCCCTCTTTGGTGAAGCTTCCCAGTTCTATGAGGCTCTATAGGACAGAAAAGGGGCCCAAATGATCCCTTTCTGCCAGGGGCTCAGTTAGGGACACCCCAGGGAACACCAGTGTGACCTCAGGAGTCACCAGGCCTGGCTGCATGCCCTTAGGTGTGTCCCTCATTTTCCTGAGCATTGAGCATCTGTTTCCTCATCTGTGAAATGGGGCAACACCCTCTTCCTTGGGCCTCACCCCACCCAGGTCTACTCTCTGTTCTTCTCTGCCTGTTCTGAGCATCACCCTGGCTTTCTGGCCTCCTGGCTCCTTTCTGGCTGGGTTTGGCCAATGGAAGTGGCTGGCAGGAGATAGAGCGTGGGAGGAGAGAAAGGTAAGGGTATTCCTCTCCTGATGCTCTGTGCCTGCTTTGGCCCTATCTCTGGCAGGTGCTCTGTCCCTCCATGTCCACAGTTTCCACCAGGTAGCTCCTCTCTGACTTCAGCACCTGGGCAGGTAACAGCTCCCCACGGTGACTGGGCTTCTTCCCTTCTGCTCGGTGAATGGTCTCTGCTTTCAGATCGCTTCAGTTGAACCACTAAAGGGATTCTTTTATATGTTCAGCTCTCCAACCTGAACCATGAGTTAATCCACGTAAAATGCTTGGCACAGTGCCTGGCATGAAGTGATTGCATGATTCTTGTCACCTATTATTTTTGTTGTTACTATGACAAGGTTGATACCACCCCTGGCCCCTGGCTCTGACATTCTTTGCCCTTTTGCTTCCTCTGTGAGGATCTCCTACCCTCCCTCCAGCCTCCCAAGGACCTTCAAGCCTGGGCTCACTGGCAAACGGCCAAGGAGGGGGTCTGAGACAGGAGCTCTGGGACCCTGAATCTTCCAGACAAGGGGGAAAGACGATGTGGCCCACAGCCCACCACATTGACATCCAGAGACCCCCCACATTGGGAACCTGCCAGGCCTGGGGATACAGGAAGACACATGTCCTGGGGACCCTCCTAAAGTCCTGGGAAAGGCATCCCCCCATTAACCTGAGGGCCGTGGCTCCCTCCGGCCCATGAGCCAGAAGATGGTTAGTTCAAGCAGGATAGACTTGAAGCTGGTTCCCTTTGGGCCCCCAACACTGTGTTCTGTTTGGAGGGCAGGGCTCAGCCTTGAGATCCTTTAAGTGTCTCCGTTCTCTCAATGAGCTTATCCACAGTATCTATTCATACATCAGTAGCCAAGATGCAGGGAGTTCACGCTGCAGTGCTGGGGGCTTTGCACACCTCCGTCTCCCCACATAGCCCTTCTGAGGGGCTGCCTTGATTCCGGGGGCCCCCCGCTTCTCCCTCTTTGGTCAAGGTCAACTGCTGGCTTGAGCCAGCTGTGGCTGTCGGGACCCTCTGCTTCCCTGTGACCTCCTCCTCACCTCTCCCAGCCCAGCCAAGAACTGCCCGGAGAGAAGCTGGCGGGAAACTTACCCCAAACTCGGTCACGAGGATGTCGGTGATGCTGCCCAGAACAGTCACAAAGTCGAAGATGTTCCAGGCATCGCGAAAATAATTCTAGAATGGGGACCCACAAGATAGAGATGCCAACGCAGGGCTCCAGGGATGGCCCCCATGTCCAGCCCAGGGTGCCCATTAAAGGCACAGTTGCAGACCAGTCTGAGTGCCCGGAACAGTTACAGTCAATCAAATAGCAAAATGTATCTTGCTGCTCAGTTATCATGTGCTCTGAGTGGCCCCTCCCTCCCTGACACCCCCTCTGCCTTCCCATGGCTTGCCTGATCCCAGAGGGGGGCCCTCCAGGTGCTGTTTCAGCCTCACTGGTTGTGGGGAGGGACAGGGCTGCCCTTCTGGGCTGTGCCTTGATTCTCCAACAGTTCCAAGGGTCCCCTGAGACCTTGGATGCACCATAAATGACATCACTGGGATCCTTGCAAAGACCATCAGAGGGAAGGTTTATCACCCATTTTACACAAGGCAACTGAGGCTCAGAGAGCAAAGTTGCTCACCTCAGGCATCACAGAGGTGAAGAGATAGGATTTGAACCCAAATCTGGGCAAGTCCAGTGTCTATGGACAGGACCGTGCTGAATCAGGACTGTGCTTATAGCAAACTTGCTAAGACAATGGCCTCTGGGTTCACATCCCAGCTACACTGTCATCCAGCTGTGTGGCTGTGGATCAATGACTTAAACTCTCTGTGCCTCTATTTCTTAATCTGAAGAAGGAAGACCGTAACAAGGGTACAGCAGCCTTCCGGGCACACATGAGGCTACACTTCCTGGTCACCTTGTGTATCTAGTTACACACAAGGCTCTGAGTCTAGTTACAGCCAATAGGTTGTGAACAAGAGGCAGCATGAGTCACCTCTGGGCAACCACAGTACTCGCCAGAACTCTCTAAGCCCTGGGCCTGGTGACCAGCAATGTTCCAGGTGACAGCTTTTCTGTGAGCCTGGATCTCTGAGTAACTGAAGGCAAACAGCCTCCCACCACTCCTGCTGGGTGTCAACAAACCCTTTGTTGACTGGAGCAACTGAAATGTGGGGTTGTTTGTTACTGCCACTTAATTTGATCTATCCTGACTGATACATCCCTGGGCTGGATTTTGGTGCAACCGGGACACACAGATATAGTCTGTTGTTGTTAAAACACTGAAATATTTCACCCAGTTTGAGCCCACAATGAATAAGCACCTCTGCCTGGATCTAAGGGTGTGGCTCAAATAGCTCTTCTCTCAAGGTTCAGTGGGACCCATGCTAAACACAGGCTTTCCCAGCATTGTCACAAAAGCAGAGGGTGGGTCAGAGCTTGGACCCCATTCTAAGCAGTTAGCTTCTCACCTAAGCATCTCACACAGCAGCAGCCCCTCTGCCTCACAGAGATAGACCTGGGCTTTGGAGCCATGCTTCTCAGGATCAAATTCTTCTAGCATGTATGAATCAAATGTCCTTGGAGTTGGACTGCTTTGGGCTCAAGGCCCTCTTATGGAACATAAGGGTATAACAATCTGATAATGCATGTGAGTCACTGAGTGTGGGGTCTGGTATACAGTAGGGCTTCCCAGGTGGTTCAGCGGTAAAAAATCTGCCTGCCAATGTGGGAGACTCAGAAGATGCTGGTTTGATCTCTGGGTTGGGAAGGTCTCCTGGAGGAGAAAATGGCAACCCATGCCAGTATTCTTGCCTGGAAAATCCCATGGACAGAGGAGCCTGGTGGGCTAGTCCATGGGGTTGCAGAGTCAGGCATGACTGAGCATGCATGCATGCATGCATGCAGGTTCTCAATAGATGGATGCTGTTTTAGGATTGAGAGGAATTCAGGTTCCACTGGCATTTTGGGGTATTTATATAGCTGCTGCTAGGGTCCTACCCAGATGTCCTCATATTTGACTGTACAACCTTGTCATTCTGCCCAGGGGTGTTCTGTAGCAGCATACTTTTTGGGGTAATTAACAGCTTCTTTGGGAGCAGCTCTTCATTATGGCTTATGAGCCCTGGAGGATAAATATCCCAGCTCCCTCACCACGGGTGAGATGACCAGAGTATGTGATCTCTGCTGCCTCTCAGAGGTCCTCCATGGAACTGCACTCCAGTTGCCAGCATTGCTAAGCTGCTCAACAACACATCCTGCACTGGCTACCTTCCCTTCTCTGTCTCACTCCCTCTCTCCCCTACGAGGCTTCCTGGGGTCACCTTTCAGATAAATCCCTTGCACTCAGTTCTTGTCTCAGGCTCTGCTTATGGGGGGCCACAAATACAACTTTCTAGGTGGCTGGCCACATGCTTCAAGCCCCTGGACTAGAAGGTTCCCTTCTATCATTTAAATTCCACATGGGGAACTTGGGGCTTCATCTAAGACTGAAGGGGGAGACTCAGTGCAGAACTGTGCAGGATTATCAGGGGTGGAGGAGATGGGGTTCCAGGCCCTGGCACATTGCATCACTTCACCACCAGAACATTGACTGGGAAAAAAATAAAATCACAAGACACAACTGCACTGGGCAGTTGGGTCCATGCTCATGGTCCCCTCAGCTCCGGCTGGGTGTGTGGTTCTCTCATTTTGTAGATATAGACACAGGGGCAAAGAGGCTGAATGCTTTGCTTTTGGTCACCCTTCTAGAAAGGGGCTGAGGCAGCATTCACACTCAAGTATGGGTGCTCCAGGACTTCCCAGGTGGCTCAGTGATAAAGAACCACCTGCCAATGCAGGAGATGCAGGTTCGATCCCTGGGTCAGGAAGATCCCCTGGAGGAGGGCATGGAAACCCACTCCAGTATTTTCGCTTGGAGAATCCCAAGGACAGAGGAGCCTGAAGGGCTGCCGTCCATGGGGTCGCAAGGGAGTCGGACATGACTGAGTGTCTAAACAACTACATGGGTGCTCCAGAGACTGACTTCTTCCCCGTACATGTTCTGTGATCTGTTCTGGGTCACACAGCCCACAGGTGGAAACCCCTGGACTGGAACTCTTGAGTTGGTGCAGTTGCCCTGACTGTAGAGTTCCTACCCCCTGCCTGGCTGGTCCTCAGCGCAGGACCCAATCAATGGTCCAGACTGTACGCTGGGTTCCCCTGAGTGTCCTCATGAAAAATACCGATTCGGGGGCTCCCAGCCCACTTGGTGAATCAGAACAACTCAAGGTGGATTTGGGGCATCATTCAACTTTAAGTGCTTCTGTTAGTTGCAGGATTGGGAATCACTGCTTTGGAGGAGAAAGGAGGCGTGATGAGCTTTACTGTAACCCTTCCTGGCATTTATTGAGTGCTCAATTCCCTGGTGCCTCAGCGGTAAAGAACCCGCCTGCAATGCAGGAGCCTTCGGAGACTTGGGTTTGATCCCTGGATCAGGAAGATCCCCTGGAGGAGGAAATGACAACCCACTCCAGTAGTCTTGCCTGGAGAATCCCATGGACAGAGGAGCCTGGCAGGCTACAGTCCATAGGGTCTCCACAAAGAGTTGGACGTGACTGAAGCAGCTTAGCACTCAAACCATGCCAGGCTTCCCCTCCTCAGTCTCCAGACTCACATTATTTGCGTTTGGGGTTTGCAAGAGCTCTTCTGAGGGAAACACAGAGGATGGGCTTTTCTTGTGATGGAGGAGAGAGAGGGGAGGTGACACAGCCTGAATATAATCAGACTCGAGGTCTGTCTTGTGTCAAAGCTGACACTTTTTACCACCTCGGGAAGCTGAGGTGAGAACCCAGCCTCCATCTGCTAACACCATGAGCTGCAGGTCATTCTTCTTAGAGAGGTGGGCTAAGCATATTCTCAAGTGCTTGACAGGCAGGCCTCCATATCCTCTGGTCTCACATCTGTGGATTCAACCAACTGCCAATCAAATGGGTTGAGTCCTCAGATGTAGAACCTACAGATATGGAGGGATGACTTACCTGCAACCTCTTGAATGCAGTATGAGAACACCTGATTTGTATCAGTGGCACAGATCGTATTGGCAACCTGGGGGGTCTGCTGTCTACTTTTAAGACAGAAGGAAACTCTAAAGTCCCATTAGCGGCTGGTGAAAAATACAGGTGTAATTTTTTCACATCTCATTTCATGGGTCCCCTCACCCACAACCCCTACCCACAGATCCCTTTGGGGGTCAACAGACCTCAGGTTAAGACCTCTTGCACTGTTAGTGGGTCATGAATTACATTATAAAAAGGAGGGGGCAGTACTTTCCTGACAGTACAGTGGTTAAGACTCTGCTTCCACTGCAGGGGGTGCAGGTTCCATCCCTAGTTGGGGAACTAAGATCTCATATGCTGTGGGACTGGCAAATAAAAAAAGGAGTTGGGGTGGGAACATGGAATCAAGAAAACAGACAACCTCAGAGTATAGGGTATATTCTAACAGGAGATATGGATTCTGAGAAAATTTCATTTCGGTTGTCTGTACTTCTGTGTGGGCTTCCCAGGTGGTGCTAGCAGTAAACAACACACCTGCTAATGCAGGAGACATAAGACATGTGGGTTCCATCCTGGGGTCGGGAAGATCCCCTGGAGGAGGGCATGACAACCCACTCCAGTATCTTGCCTGGAGAATCCCATGGACAGAGCCTGGCAGGCTACTGTCCAGGGGTTGCAAAGAGTTGGACATGACTGAAGCGACTTAGGATGCATGTATGCATGTACTTCTGTGTATTGGGCTCCATTGCAAAGTGTATTTCTTACTGAAGATTGTGGCTAGAACAGTTTGAATGCTATGGACTCGGCTTGTCTGGATCTCTGTTTCCTTATCTCCAAAATAATAATTACCCTCTCTCATCACATCATTTAATATGCAGAGTTTGGTGTTACTTGGTAAGTATGAGAACACCTAAGTATATAGGATATGTGTGAATTGGAGGGATGCTCAAGTCACCACTGGGGTTGGGGGCAGAGGGGCCAGGTGGGGAGACCACCACCAGCACCCAGTATTCCTCCGGGCTTTCCCTTAACCCATAGCTCTAGCCTCATGGCCGGACTTACCAGAATCCCAAAAGCCATGACTTTGAGCACACATTCCAGTGAGAAGAGGGAGGTGAAGACGATGTTGAATACTCTCAGGGCATTTTCATAAGCAACAGAGGCCCCGTAGAACTAGATGAGAAAGGAAGAAGAGAGGTGGGGTCAGTGGGCGTGGTATTGGGGAACACATGTAGGGGTGCAGGGGTGGCTTCATGGCTGTCTTTTCCTAGGGGCAGGCAGGGCTGGGACACTTGGCTTCCTTCTTGAGGTCCTGTGGAGCCAGCCTGAGCCGGAGCCCAGCTCTTCGCTGGCTCAGCTCATCTTTTCACATCAAAGCAAACATTCTTTTCTTGAGCCCTATCTTAACAGCCAAGATCCCAGGACAGCCTGGCCGGATGGGGCTCCTTGTGATGCAGGAGGATGTCTACAGCATCCTCTTTGTAATTTTCAAAAATTTTATGTATTTATTTATGGCTGTGCTCTTTGTTGCTGCTTGGACTTTCTCTAGTTGTGGCGTGTGGGTTTCTCATTGTGGTGGCTTCTCTTGTTGCAAAACATGGACTCTAGGGCACGTGGGCTCAGTGGTTGTGGCTTGAGGGCTTGGCTGCCCCATGGCATATGGAATCTATGGTGGCTCAGATGGTAAAGAATCTGCCTGTGATGCTGAAAACTGGGCTTTGATCACTGGAGAAGGGAATGGCAACCCACTCCAGTATTCTTGCCTAGAGAATTCTATGGACAGAGGAGCCTGGAGGGCTACAGTCCATGGGGTCGCAAGAGTCAGACACGACTGAGCAACTTTCACTTTCATGGGGAATCCACAACCTTTACATCTAACTACCAGGTGGCTCAGTTGATGAAGAATCTGCCTGTAATGCAGGAGACCTGGGTTTGATCCCTGGGTTGGGAAGATCCCCTGGAGTAGGAATTGGCAACCTGTTCCAGTATTCTTGCCTGGAGAATTTCATGGACGGAGGAGCCTGGCAGGCTACAGTCTGTGGGGTCGCAAAGAGTTGGACATGACTGAGCGACTAACACTTTCCCTTTCTTTTCACTTTCACCAGGTTACAGGAAATCCGGCAGATGGAGGAAACCGATGCACCCAGAGGTGAGACAGTTTTCATTTAATTCATCTGGTATCCTCAGAACTTAATAGTGGGGGCGGGCATGGAATGGTTAGGGGGGAGGGGCAGAAGATGGAAATTTAAAAGACAAAAAATTGGAGACCATGTGTAGCCGCTTGGATTTTGGCTCAACAACTCACTGTAAAAGACATTTTGGGGACAACTCAATATGGATCTTCTGGTGTTAACACTAATCTTGTCAAGTATAAGAACATGTGGGAAAATGTTCTGATTTTTTAGAAATGCATGCCGAAGAATTTAAGGGTGAAATAGTGTGCTATCATTTAAAATATTTAAAAAAATAGATGAAATATCCAGAATAGGTACATCCATAGAGACAGAAAGCAGATGAGTGGTTGCCAGGGACTGGGGGGAGGGGGATGGGGAGTGACTGCTAATGGGGATGGGTTTCCTTTTGGAGTGATGGAAAGGTTCTGGAAATTGGGGTGGTGGTTGCAAACATGATGAATGCAATAAATGCCACCATACACTTTAAAATGGGTACTTGTGTTATGTGAATTTCACCTCGATTAAAAAAATGAGAAAAAAAATAGGTGAAGCAAACATAGCAGAAATTCTATATGGGTAACCCTGAGGATGGAGACTGGGTGTTTACAAGAACCTGGATACTCAGGATGTGGCCCAGGGACCTGCAGCATCGGCATCACTGGGATATGGTTAGAAATGCAGAGTCCCAGGCCCACCTGGACCTTCTGAAACAGAATCTGCATTTTAACAAAATGCCCAGATGATCTGGGAGCAGGCTGAGAAGGGCTGTGCTATTCTACCCTTCTCTCTTCTGCTTGTTTACAACTGTTCATGATCCTAACAATGGAAAGATAAAAGCACTTGCTTGTAGAGATGAGTTTTCAGGTGAACACAGGCACTGCTTTTTTGCCTATTCAAAAAAAATCAACAGTTAGGACTTCTCTGGTGGTGCAGTGGATGGGAGTTCCCCTGCCAATGCAGGGGACATGGGTTCGATCCCTGGTCCGGGAAGATTCCACATGCCAACAAGCAACTAAGCCCATTTGCCACAACTACTGAGCCCAGGCACTAGAGCCTGCAAGCCACAACTACTGAAGCCCATATGCCTAGAGCCTGTGCTCCGCAACAAGAGAAGCAACCACAATGAGAAGCCCATGCGCTGCAATGAAGAATAGCCCCCACTTGCTGCCACTAGAGGAAGCCTGTGCGCAGCAATGAAGACCCAGCACAGTCAAAAACAGAAAACATAAGTTAAATAAAATCAACAGCTAAATTTATAGAGTGTTTTTAAGAATCCAGAAATGTGCTAATGTCTTCACAGGAATTTTCTCTTTCAACCCTAATCCCCACCAGGTGTATGGAAGATGCTATTTTTTTAAATAATTCTCATTTCATTGACAGGGAAACCAGGGGCTTTGGAGATGACCACTGCATCTCATGCCACTGGTCACTAGCTCAAGGTTCAGTAGTGAATTAAATGGTAGAGCTGGGCTCAAATTCAGACCTCTGGTCTCCAAAGCACAGGGTAAAAGGTCCTGACTTTTTGCTCTGAAGAGGCTCCTTGGCTCTAAGGGCTACAAGGTCCTTACCTGCCCTCCTCACTTCATTCATCACAAATTTATCAAGGGGCTCTTTTTCCCTTGGAGTCAGGGCCTCTCTGAACCCCTGGAATTTAGTGGTGATCAGGACTTGTCTCAGCCCCTTGGAGCTCACAGGTGGGTGGCAGACTGTCGGACAACCCAATAATGATATTGTGACATGTGAGGTAACAGATAGGAGGGTACTTCCCTGGTAGTCCAGAGGCTAAGACTCTGAGCTCCCAGAGTAGTGGGTGCCAGGTTTGATCTCTGGTCAGGGAACTAGAGCTCTCATGCAAAATTAAGAGTTACTGTGCTGCAATCAAAGATCCCACGTGCTACAACTAAGATATGGCACAGCCAAATAAATAAATAAATAAATATTAAAAAAAAACCAAATAGGATGCTTGCTACGACTTCATATGGTCCTGGGAGGCCAGGGAAGGCTTACCAGAGGAAGGGCTCTGCAGGGGCAGCCGGAAGGGGCTGGCCAGATGGAGCCCTGGGAATCGTGTGACAGGCAGAGGGAATAGCAGGAACAAGGGCTTGGTAACAGAGTGCGGTCTGTCTGGGAAACTTCTAGTGGGTTCCATCTTGCTAGGGAAGGACCGGTGTGTGGGGCAGGGGAGCAGGGGTCGTGGTTAAGCAGCGCCGGGGGAGGAGGGCTCACCTTCATCATGAGCACGATGGTGTTGAGGGCGATCATGGCCATGATGGTATACTCGAAAGGCGGGGACACCACGAACTGCCACATGCGGTACTGGAAACTCTGCTTGTTCTGCGGCATGTGCCGGGTCAGCGGTTTGGCGCTGATGGCGAAGTCAATGCAGGCCCTCTGTGGGAGACAGCCCGGTGGCGTGAGGGCCGGAGGCAGGAGAGAGGTGACTGGACATCCAGCACCCCTCAGCTCACTCAACACAGTTCTCCTGCACATTTGCCCAGACGTCTACTTCTCTTAACCTCTCCTGTTTCCCATAAACTTGCTATGAATGCTTTCTTCTCCTGACAGCTATGGCTCCTTGAGAAGTTACCATCAGCCAAAACTTATGCTTTGGTGATACTGCCCCCACTATCTCATCGAATCCCCTCTGCAAACATGATCAGTGGGTACTATCAGTAGCCCCACTTTACAGATGAGGAAAATAAAGGCCCAGAGAGGTTAAGCCACTTGCCTAAGATGGCACAGCTACCAAGTGGGCGAATCTCAAATTTCAACCAGAGTCTGAATGGTTAAAAGCCTAACCATTCTTTCTTTTCTTAAAAAATTGTTATTGAAGTGTAATTGATTTACAACATTGTATTAATTTCTGCTGCACAGCAAAATGACTCAGTTTTATATATATATATATATATATATATATATATATATAGATAGATAGATATATTCTTTCCATGGGCTTCCATGGTGGCTCAGTCAGTAAAGAATCTGCCTGCAATTCAGGAGGCCCTGGTTCAATCCCTGGGCCAGGAAGATCCCCTGGAGAAGGAAATGGCAACCCTTGCCTGAGAAATCCTGTGGACAGAAAAGCCTGGCTGGCAACAGTCTCTGGGGTCACAAGAGTTGGACACAATTTAGCCACTAAACCACCACCAACATTCTTTTCATATTCTTTTCCATTACAGTTTATCACAGGATGTTGAATATAGTTTCCTGTGCTATACAATAGGACTTTGTTGTTTATCCATTCTATATAGTTTGCTTCTGCTAATTCCAAACTGTCAATCCTTCCCTCCACTCCCCCACCCCCCCACAATGACAAGTCTGTTCTCTACGTCTTGAATATGTTTCCGTTTCGGAGATAGGTTCATTTGTGTTCTATTTTAGATTTCACTTACAAGTGATATCATATGGTATTTGTCTTTCTCTTTCTGACTTATTTTGCTTGGTATGATAATCTCTAGGTCCATCCATGTTGTGAAGCCTAACCACTCCTTCTTACCAAATGTTTAGCTTTTCTTTCTCTTTGAGGGAGGCAGACAGGGAAGAATAATGATTATTTAGTCTTAAGGGCCAACGGAGCAGAGGAAGAATGTATTCTAGGTCCTCTTCCTAGCTTGGATAATTCTAGAAGGGCAAACAGTCATGCTTATACTCTCTGGTGGACTGGATTTTCTTTCATTAATATTCTCCACCCCTCTCTGGGAGAGATTGTACTTCTTTGCTCCACTGAAATCAGATATGGACATGTGACTAGCTCTGGCTAATGTAATGTGAGACGTGACACATGTTTTGCTGTTCTCTTTTTTAATCTGAAGTTTCTCAGAGCGGAACCAGAATAAAGATGACAGGGAGCCTGGATATGCAGTCCAATCTGTTTGTGCATATCTGGCACTGAGATTTTAGGGATGCTTGTTACTGCATCATAACCTAGTCCAAACTGACTGATACATACACAACTCCTCTTTCCTCTGGGAACCCCATGAGGGGCTACCCTTCCTGCAGAGTGGATTCTGCTTAGAGAATGCTGCTGTACCCTCCCCAGATGCCCCCAGAAGCTGGTTCCTCTGTGTGTGTGTGTGAGTGGTGGGATGTCAGTTTCTAAGTGGGGATGCAACTGGAAAGTGGTACCTCATTTTTCTCCAGGCTGTATTCCTCCATCATCTTGTCCCCCTGCTCCTGGAAGGTGATGATGATCAAGGCCACAAAGATATTGACAAAGAAGAAGGGGAACACCACAAAGTAGACAACATAGAAGATGGACATCTCCATGCGGTACCCAGGGCTGGGACCCTGGTTCTCAAAAGTGGCATCCACGGAATGCTTGAGGACCCTGTGAGGACCAGGGTGGGGAGAGGGACAAAGTGAGACAGGGGAACAGGAATGGAGGACAATATCAAGAGGAAACAAAAGAAATGAAGAGTAGTCACTGTTTCTGACGGCGGTCACAGTGGTTACTTTATGAAGCCATAATCTTCCTAACACTTTTTGTCTTTGGGGAGTGTTGACAACAATGTTAGTTACCTCTACTGCCCTGTATTGAGGGCTTATTATGTGCTAGAAAAGATATTCAACACTTTATTTATTTTTCCAGTAACCCTCTCAGGGAGGTTATTACAGGCTCCATTTTGCACACAAGGAAACTGAGGTTCAGCAATTGAAAGTGACTTGCTGTAGATCACCCACTGAGATGGGGTCATGTTGGGATTTGAAAATGGGTTTGTAGTCATGTATGGGAATGGGTAGGGGGTCATGGAGGCAGGGTGTGTGTGTGTATGTATGTGTGTGTGTGTGTATGTGTGCGTGTGTGTATGTGTTCATTTAAGTACAGGTGGTGGTAGGAACTGAGGAGGTGCAATGAGAATGCACATGAGTGTACACATGGCTGCTCTGTACAGTTGCACAGGTCATGCACTGCTCAAGGGCTCTGCATCTAAGTGGCACCATTCACATTGTAGACGTGATGGATTTGTGTGTTAATGATGACAATTTTTTGGCAGGGAGCCATAAAGTGCCTTCTTTGAGCAAGATCATTAAGTATATTATTGCGATGCTTTTCTGACAGATGGAAGTGAAGTCTGTTGAGGAAGGGGTATCTAAAACTTCGCTCAAAGGTGTCTAATGGGCAAGCACTGATCCCAAGTGTGTGGGTACTGTGTATTGGGGAGTAGAGAGGCATGTATTGGCTAGGGTGTTTGGGGAGCGAGGGAAGGAGGTGAGGATGCTGAAGACGCAAGCTGGAATCTTACCAAACCTTCAACTTGCATTCAGCAGAGACCTCTGGGAGGAGGACCGGGACTAGGGTGAGGAGATCGAGGCACTTGCTGAGACACAAATTCAGGGAGTGTCAGACCCCTCAGTAATCGAGATAAATAGCATTTTACCCCAATGTCTAGTATTTTCTGCAATTTTTTTAAAAGTTTTTCTTTGTTTGATGTGGACCATTTTTAAAGCCTTTATTCAATTTGTTACAATATTGCTTCTGTTTTATATTTTTTCAGTTTTTGGCCTTGAGACATGTGAGATTTTAGCTCCCCAACCAGGGATCGAACCTGCACCCCTTGGACTGAAAGGCAGTCTTAACGACTGAACTGCCAGGGAAGTCCCGTTCCTGCAATATTTTAGAAAGTTAAAAAAAATGCCCAAAGGCCCATGATGAACAAAATATCAAGCATTTAAATTCTGGGGACTTCCTTGGTGGTCCAGTGGTTAAGATTCCACACTTCCAATTCAGGTGGTGTGGGTTTGAGCCCTGATTGGGGAACTAAGATCCCACATGCTGTGTGCAGCATGGTCGAAAAAAAAAAAAAAACCTAAAAAAAATTAAATTTTGGGCTTCAATTTTAATTTTGGCATGAGTTAGTCTCACCCATATCACCCTAGCCCTAACCCTGTCTGGGATGGATTGGTCCTGACTTGGAGAATGTTGCACCCACAGCCCCATCTTGGAGGTTTGTGTTCACCAGCACAGAAAGGGTTAAGGGGATGTGACCACTTGTGTATCTATGTGCAGCCTTTCTGCAAATTAGAAACAGTGCTTGTTCTGGGAGCATGAAGGCCCACACACTCAAGGGTTTGGCAAGCAGAGAGATGGCTGGATTTCCACCCTTCGAAGCCCAACCACACGTAGGGGCTGCTGCTCTGGTTCATCTTGCATCTTGCATTGTCCCCACTTCCGGAAGCCAGGAGTGAACCTCTCCTTCCCTCAGACCTTTCTCAGCACTGGACTCTCAGACCCTTTTCTCTCCTGCCCCCTGGGCCCCCCGCCCCTCTGAGCTCCTCCTGTGGGGCTCTCTGCCTGGTCCACTTACTGGGGCCAGCCTTCTCCCGTGGACACGGTGAAGAGGGTCAGCAGTGCCCACAGCACGTTGTCATAATGGAACTCATACTTCTTCCACTCTCGATCCCTCGCCTTCACCTCATTCTTCTCATAGAGGAGGTACTTGCCGCTGCCACGGAAAATGGGGACGGTTAGTAAATGGAGGGGTTTCTCCAGTGGCTCAGTGGTAAAGAATCTGCCTACCAATGCAGGAGACCTCAGTTCCATCCCTGGGTCGGGAAGATCCCCTGGAGGAGGGCAAGGCAACCCACTCCAGTATTCTTGCCTGGGAAATCCCATGGACAGAGGAGCCTGGGGCTACAGTCCATGGGGTTGCAAAAGAGTCGGAGATGACTTAGTGACTGAACAACAACAACAAGGAAACAGAGGGAAACCCGCCTTTGGCTCCAGAGCGACAGAGGAGGAGGGGACCACCAGCCCACACTGCCTCGCACAGCCTGCAAAGCAGCAACACCCCGTTTCTCCCTGGAGCATGTGTGCAGCCACTGGGAGACAAATCCATGGATGCCATGGCCTGAGTTCAGGGGGAGAGGACTCAGACACTCACATCCTTTTCTAACTTGAACACTTCTACTCCCAACGGCGGGAGCACCAGGCTTGCGGGGTGGTTAAGAGCAAGGAAGGAGAAAGGCACACTTTGGGGTTCATCAGAACAAGGTAGGCAGCCGCTGCTCCTTCTCAGGGTAGGATACAAAGGCTAGCCCCAGACTCGTAGCCTAATGCCTGGGATCTTTCCGATTTCAGCCAACCAAAAAACAGCTGGGAATCCTTTGCCACATAGTAAAACGGGCATCCCTGGTGGCTCAGTGGTAGAGAATCTGCCTGCAAAGCAGGAGCTGAAGGAGATGTGGTTCGATCCCTGGGTCGGGAAGATCCCCTGGAGGAGGGCATGGCAACCCACTTCTGTATTTTTGCCTGGAGAATCCCACAGACAGAGGAGCCCGGTGGGCTACAGTTCATAGCGTCACAAAGAGTTGGACATGACTTAGCATGCATGCGTGCATGACCCTTTATACTGGTGACAAAAGCAATACTGACTGAGCGTTTGGTTAGTGAGAGGCTCAGCACTTTCCTGGACTGAGTCTAGAACTTCCCATCAGGAAGATGACCCAAAGATGGGGGGACTGCAGGTCCACAACTTCTGAGCTACAATCCCCAAATCCAGAAAGCTCTGAAAACCTAACATTTTTTGTCCTAATGGCAGTTGGCAAATGCCAGCCTGCAGATCAAATCAAGATTTGTCTCTGGGTGGCCTGTAAGCTAAGCAGAGGTTGTTTACATCTTTAAATGTTTTTTAGCCACTAAGTCGCTAAAATGCTGTTGTTTTTAGTCGCTGACTCTTTTGTGACCCCAAGGACTGTAGCCTGCCAGGCTCCTTTATCCATGGGATTCTCCAGGCAAGAATACTGGAGTGGGGTAGTCATTCCCTTCTCCAGGGGATCTTCCTGACTCAGGGATTGAACCTGTGTGTCCTACATTGCAGGTGGATTCTTTATCTGAGCCACCAGGGAAGCCCTGAATGGTTGAGACCAAATCTAAAGAATTCATTCATGACAGATAAAAATGAAAAGACTTTCTCTCCATAAAGAAAGTTTGATTGGCACACATCCATTCTGATTCCTTTACTTATTGTCTGCAGTTGCTTTTGAGCTTCATTAGTTGTCACAGAAAGTGTATGCAAAGTCAAAGATAGCTACTATCTGGCCCTTGACAAAGTCTGCCCATCTCTGATCTAATGTGTTTGGCAACAAAACCTGATCCAACTGGATGTGAGGCTCTGTACTTGCTATTTATCCCATTTGGTGCAAATAGTTGCCTGTTTCCCAGCAGAAGTATTGCATTTGATCACAAGGCTGCTTTAATCAACTGAAGGTGTTAGGTGCTGTGTGGGACATGTGGGACATGCGCCTCGCAATTTTTCTAAAAATCTCAACATATTCTGAATTTTGAAACACATCCACCTGTAAAGGTGTCCTACAAGGAACTAGATGCGTTTTGCTATCCCCTACTTGACAAAGGTGGCGACTCATAAGTTGAGCAACCAGCTTATGGCTCACGCTGAAGCTATGGGGCAGGGAGGGACTCATATACTACAACTGATTTTCTACTTGCAGATCCAAGCTGGTTGTAATCGGGCCGCCCTCAATACCCAGCCCCTCAGTTTCCAGGTCCAAGATGAAACGGAACAGGACCCTATGGTCCTCCCCCTCCTACCAGGTCCTCAAGCTGCTTTTTGTCTGTGGAAAAATTTTAGCCAATGAATGTTTAATCAGAGGAGTGAGAAAATGCAGAAGCAAAGGAAAGCAGTCAAAGAAGACTACATAATAATAGTTTAGTCATTAAGCAGAGTCAAGGGCCTTTAGCTCCTTCTCAAGGGCAATAGATAATATCCTGAGCCATATCCTGTGAGCTGTCTTACATACTGAAATCCCCCCCAGGTGGAAGACGTTAACGACATGATGACCAGACTGTAGCCATACATAAGCTGCCACGGTTCTGAGAATGGGCCCCAAGGAAATGGGAACAAACCGACCCTGGAACTGAAGATTAACTGTACTTAAAACAATTAAGATGATGCTGGTCAGGCCACCAGTGACCAATCTGAAGATGACCACCACAGCTGGCTGTGCTGTTTCTACACGTAGCTCCCTCTTTCCGTCTATAAAAGTTCTTACCCACTGATTGTTAGCAAAGAAGGGGTAGCTGGCCTTTGGACAGGACTCACCACCCCCCCGGTTGCTGGCATCCAAAATAAAGCAAACTTTCCTAAACCAGCTTTGCATTTCTATTGGCTTTTGAGGGGCGAGCAGCCAGATCCCCACTTGTGGTTACAAAGAGATTGGTGCCTTGATCGCATCCCACCCGCCAGCCCCGATGGCGACGCCTAGAAGAGTTAAGACTCACCGGCAATCTTTCTCAAACTCCTTAGACTCATCCGTGCAGTGGAAAAACTTGCCCTTGAAGAGCTGCACGGCCACCACGGCAAAGATGAACATGAAGAGCATGTAGACGATGAGGATGTTGAAGACATTCTTGAGAGAGTTCACCACGCAGTCAAACACGGCCTGGTGGGTCAGGCGGGCGAGTCGGCGTGAGGAGGCTGGGAGCTGGCCCAGCCTCCACCTACAGCAGCTCATAATATCAAAGTACATGATTCCCATTTTACAGAGAAGGACATGAGCCAAGGCCACGCAGTTCTGAGAAGTAAGTGTGGGGGCTGCACCTAGTTCTGTGTTTTTATGCATCACAACCCCCCAATTCTAACCCCTGGGAAATGGGGGACACTTCTACGAGCTTCTCCAAGGTAAGCTCATGGCTCTTCAGGGCAAGAGGAGAGATCGTCGGTGGAGAGGTCATTTCCTGTTCATTCTGTGTGTCCCTGCCTCACGGTCCCTCTTCTTTCCCAGCATCTGGAGTTGTGCAATCTCCTCCTTTTTTTGCCCACCGATCACTAGGGGGCGCTCTGGATTTGCGAGTTGACTTCACCTGCCCTGGAGATTCTGCCTTGGGTAAGATGAAATCTTTCCATCATCTTGCCAACCCCCACCCTCCGCCCCCCGCCCCACTCTGCTCTGAATCACAGTGGGTCCTAACTACAAGTAAGCATCAAGGGTCATCAAACCTACTGGAAACGCATGTTAGCTTTACTGGCTTTCCCCAGGGGACAGAGTGCATAGCTTTCACAGGGGTTTCAAAGGGGGCTGTGACCTAGAAAATCGGGAAGAGCCACTGAACCGACTACTGCTGGATTCCACGTATTTCAACGCAAGCCGGCTTTCAAGTCCAGAAAGTAGCCACATTTTCTCTTTGAATAATTCATCAGCAAAAAGGGGACATCGAATCATTATTTCCCAAACCATGGGGGAGGAGCCCACCACCAGTGATATCAGACAATATTTTTAGGTCCTTACAGGAGCCACAAATCAAGTAACACCGATCACATGGTAGCAAAATTATTATAATTCTTTCAATCTTTTTGAGTGAAGGAGAAAGTCTTCCTTAGTTGTCGCTGTGGTAATAACATTTATACTTTTCCTTTTTATACTTAGGGTTTTTTTTTTTTTTTGCAAAACAGAACTCGCAGGATAAGTTAGTTCTCCAACCAGGGATGGAACCTTGTGTCCCCTATGTTGGGAGTGTGCAGTCATAACCACTGGACCACCAGGGAAGTCCCTATACTTTTCATTTTTTTAAGCAAGAAAGAACAAGCATCCATACTCAACATCTTTGTCAGGCAATTCTTCTGGGCTAGATTTTGAGAACAGATATTTTTTGTTAACAGATATTTAGTTTTACTTTCTATGAACAGTGGATTCTGGTTTTCCAACTTGAGAAACTTGACAAGCATGTCCTTTTAAAATTAATCTACTTAAGTAAAAAAAAATAAAGTCACTTGACTTAAACATTAAGAAAGATAATACAGGTGCAACATAAGTTGAAACGGGGTGTTTGCATGACTAAGCTTCATATCCTTTCTTCTTTCCTTTTTTTTTAAATTTGAAATGGCAAGTTTTTGGGAAATGCTGTTTCGTGCTGTTTTGGAACAGGAGATATTGGAGCCTAGAATAGGCAGGTGAAAAGTTTAAGGTTATGTGGGACCAGAAACCTAGTTTCCTGCTTCCCAGATTTGGGTTGTGCCCTGTTTTATCCACATGATGCCTTCATGGGAATTAGGAAAAGGAGTCTCAACTTTGCATGAGACATTTCACCTAATGGAAAATTACCATAATATACAGAGTTTGTTCCATTAACTCACTTTACTGCCATCTACTGGAAAATTGTAGTAATAAGTATATCCAACATAAAAAGTAGCAGCATCCCTTTCAAAGCAGTGTCTTTGAGCAGTGAGCAATCTGCTCAACCGTACACGGCAACCCTGGTAGATCTCCCATATACCCCGATCTCACCTTGAGCTTTGGCAACCGCTTGATGGTTTTAAGAGGTCGTAGCACCCGGAGGACTCGGAGGGATTTAATGGTGTTGATGTCCTTTCCTTTGCTATTGCCACTGTGAAGGGATGTTAGGATGGGGAGAAGGGAAGAGAGGGATCCAAGGTCAGGCTGGGTGGGGGGTGGCCTGCAGCCGCACGTGACCCCAGCCTCCCAGGCTTAGGAATCTGGGGTAAACCTGGCATAACCTTGCCTTGCTGAAAAGCAGTCAGTTCCCCTGCTACATATGGGCTCAAGGGTTAGTGAGCAGATGGCCTTCTGTGGTTCTTGGGTTTGTTGAGGGCCCTCCACTGCTGGGCTGGGCCTGAGCAACTGCATGGGGTGTCCCTTAGATCCAGCATGAAGGAGTTGGCCCTTACCCTAACCTTGTGTGCTCTCCTCGGAGCTGGTCTTAGTGAGCTTTTAGAAAATGGGATGCCCTCACCCCCACTTTTCCAACAGGATCCACAAAGTCCTTAAAGTGGCATTTAAACAAGAACTCTCCTCCCCCACCCCCTGCCCCAATATTCCCTGAACCCACGGAGCAAAAAGAACTAGAACATCAGATGCTGATGTTGAATCACTGCCTCATTCTTTCAGGGTCTCTTAGCTCATCTTTGTCAGATTGCTGCATAAAAGTCCAACCCAGGGTCTACTGGGCATGAGTCCTAGCATTGTAGATGCCATGACACCCTTAGCCAACCATAATTCAACCCCCCCCACCCCACAGTGAGGAGGGCACTGGGTGTGGCCATCAAAGGCTTGTGATTAATGGAACTCACCACCCACCCAGCTGCCCAAGCCAGAAACCCAATAGTCATGTTCATCCTCATCCCAACAGGTCACCCTCCTACACATGGCCACCATCCTAGGTCAGACCCCCCATGATCCACCTCCCAACTTCCCCCTCCCCCCCAACTCTATGTCTCTCTCTTCTTCCACCTTTTCTGCACAGTGACCAAAACTGTCATGTCACTTTCTTGCTCCAAACCCCTCTGGAGCATCTGAATTCCTAGCAGTGCCATCTTTTAACTTGGCATTCAAGGCTCTTCAAAATCTAGTCCAACTTACCTTTCCCTTTGCATCCCCATTGATCATGACACACCCCAAACCCCAGCCACACGCTCTGGCTTCTGTTCCTGTGGCTAGAACTGCCCTTCCTCCACTGCTCCATTCACAGAACTATGCAGCCTTCAAAGCCCAAGGTAAATGTCCCTTCATGTGACAGCCTCTGCTGACTGCCTCTGGGTTCTGCCAAACCCCAGTGCTTATTCAGAATCGCTTTTGTTTCTGTCACTGGCTCTGGCTTTAGACAGCGTGTGTGTGTGTGTGTGTGTGTGTGTGTGTGTGTGTGTGTGTGTGTGTGTGTGTGTGTGTGTGTGTGTGTGTGTGTGTGTGTGTGTGTGTAGTGTGTGTGTGTGTGTGTGTGTGTGTGTGTGTGTGTGTGTGTGTGTGTGTGTGTGTGTGTGTGTGTGTGTGTGTGTGTGTATGCTCAGTTGCTCAGTCGTGTTCAACTCTTTGTGATCCCACAGACTGTAGCCCACTGGGCTCCTCTGTCCATGGGATTTTCCAGACAAGACTACTGGAGTGGGATTGCCATTTCCTTCTCCAGGGGATCTTCCCAACCCAGGGATGGAATTTGCATCTCCCGCATTGGCAGGCAGATTCTTTCCCACTGAGCCACCTGGGAAGCCCTGGCTTTAGACAGAAAATTCCTCCAAGGCAGAACTGTGGTTTATCCTTTTACGTGTTCATTTTCCCTTTAATCTTGGTTCTTGTCTCTGCTCCCAGCACATGCCTGGTGTGTAGTTTCAGGACACATGTGAATGGATCCAGATTGGAGTTCTTTGGGGACCAGTTGAGCAAACATCTCCCTATAGTCACCTCTTGGGTCATGGATAGAGCTGCCTCAGAGACATCCTCCATCGTGTGCCTGTCTATCCAGGTGCAAAATCATTTTTAATGACTTTTTTTTAAGGGTTCCTTTCTCTCACTTTTCAGAGAAAAAGAGAATTGGACTTTAGCCTGTCAGGCACAGCCATGCTCCAGGATTCAGCAGTCTGAGCACAGTTTTTTCTTTATCTAAACCAAATTCATCTTTATTATCTCAAAGCTGTGTCCCAGTCGCTGAGATGCTTTTAGGCGGAACACAGACACAAGTAACAGGATCACACAGGGAAACAGCTATGTTTTCTTCAAGTTATCTTTCAGGCTTTCTGCTTTGGTCAGAGAGGAAATCCCTGGTAAGTGTTCAGATGTGTCCAATGCCTCCCTGGTGGTTGTGGTTTAGTCGCTAAGACATGTCTGACTCTTTGCAACCCCATGGACTATAGCTGGCCAGGCTCCTCTGTCCATGGGATTTTCCAGGCAAGAATAGTGGAGTGGGTTGCCATTTTCTCCTCCAGGAGACCTTCCTGGCTCAGGGATCAAACCTGAGTCTCCTGCATTGGCACATGGATTCTTTATCTCTGAGCCACCAGGGATTCCCTTAATGTCTCCTTAGCACTCACTAATTTCCCTTTTAACAAAGAACCTAGCTTGAATGCAACAACTTGTAATGCAACTGTTTCACTTTTGTTGAATTCACTTTGCAGTTGCCATTCTATCTGAGGTCAACGATACTGGTTGTATGGGGATGACATAAGGTCTTCTAGCAAACTGCAATGAAGCTTAGACTCTATGTTGGTGGGAAAAAAGTCAAGCAAGTGGACATCTAGGTTGTAGCAGAATTGGCTAACATTTTTTTTTTCTTTTCTTAAAATTTATTTCTAATTGGAGGATAACTGCTTTACAATGTTGTGTTGGTTTCTGCCATCCATCAGCGTTGAATTTGGCTAAAATCTTGATGCACCAAACTGCTGACATTTGGGAACACGCCTCCTGGGGCACACCTACTCATCTAAAAAGGAATCTATGGCCATTGTGGGTGTGTCTCTCTCCCAGGAGGCACATCTCCCTTGGGAGAGGCTGAAATAATCCTCTTTGTTGAGACACCAAGGAGAATGTTCCTGGCAGTTTGGTTCCTGAGCATGCAGGAATGGCTTGATCAAGGTATTCTCACAGAAAACAACCAGATTTTCGAATCACTTTGTTGAGACTGTAGATGTTTCTGGAAGAGGGGAGTCCCTCCTCTTAAAGCGCAAGCCCTCATTGTTTGGAATGTCCATGCTTCTCCCACCTGGGAAGTTAGACATTCACTCCCCTGATAACCACCCACCCAGCTTTTCTGCCCTACTGAAATCAGATCATGGGGAGAGCGCCCTCCATGCCCATTACATTCTCTGCCAAGAACTGGGCTTAACGGTGGGTCATGGTGAGAGGCAGTGGGCAAGACCCCTCCAGGCTCAGGCTCTCTGGGGAGTAGGCTGAGGGGCTCTGGTCACTGCAAGCGACAGGACGGTGGCAATGACACGGAGCTACAGAAAGAGGCCCAGAACCAACATGGCTGCATCAGGGCATAGAGAACAAGACAGAACAAGAGAGAGAGAGAGAGAGGCACTTTACCGTGTACTGCTCCTGGTGAGGTGGCGTCGGAGGGAGAGACAGGTCGTAAGCGGCCTCAGAAGAAAGAACACAGAACACGCACATACACGCACGCACACCTGAGCGCTCCCTTGCCCCGCCCGGGCACCAGGAGGGGCTGCCTCAGGCTCGTGGCTCCGGATGGTGTCCATCCTTCCATCTGGAAGACCTCCGTTCCGACCCCTGCCCTTGGCAGGCTCCTGGCACTGCCAAACAGCACCGAGGAAGCCAAATTTTCAAGTCGCAGGACAGCCAGAAAGTTAACTACCGAAGGTGAATTTGCCACTGAAGGTCACTGCCAAGAGCTGGAGAAAAAACCCTTTTCTCCAGGATTTCTGGGACCGGAAGACTTTAGAATGTCTTTTTTCCCCCCCAGCCACTCTGTGCTGCATGTGGGATCTTAGTTCCCCAATCAGGGACCGAACCTGCAACTCTAGTTGCATTGGAAGTGCAGAGTCTTAACCATTGGACCGCCAAGGAAGTCCTTTAAAATGTCTTGAAGGGGATGAGCTTTGGAGCTGGGGAGACCTGGGTTTGAATCCCAGCATCGCCTTTATTTTTGGGTGTTTGTTTTTGAACTAATTTTCTAATAGATTTCACCTGGGATGAATGGGCGCTCGATGAGTATTGGAATAAAGCAAACAGATAAACAGGAAGTACCTATTCACAAAGCAAGAGGAAAGAATCCAGCTGCTTTGAGTTGCTCTTAATTATTGTCCTCATCTGTGAAACAGCCCTTGGGGATTCTGAGGTTTGATAACACAGTTAAGGCCCTGACTTGACCCCCTAAGTTATGAAGAAGAGAGAAGGCCGCTAGGAGTTCCTATTTGGGATGAAATTAAGGGGCGACTCTCAAGAGTCTTCTGGGGAAATATGGGCCTGGGGAAACCTCTCTGCACCTGGCAGTGGCCCCCTGCACAACTCATCTTTGGAATCAAGGCTCAGTCTTATTACGGCCCTCCAACCATGACTGGAGATCAAGGTGTGAGAAACTTGACCACCATTATTAATAGAACAGTGGAACTGCCAAACAGATACTCTTCAGAATTTCCCACCTGCCCCTCCTTTTGAAATTAGTGATATTTCTAAAAATATAATGGTTTAATGCCTACAAATATTCCCATTGGATTTTTCCTCCTCCTGCTACCTTTTCATGTTACCTCAGTGGTTCTCAAAGCTCAATGTATCTAGGAATTATTGCATAGACAGAATTGTATAGATGCTCCTTTTTGGATTATTGAGGAAGGTGTTTTCAAATTTATTTTTTAACTTTGAAAAACATTAATCCATGGCTTGTGGGATTATAGTTCCCTGACCAAGGATAGAACCCATGCCCCCTGCAATGGAAGCTTGGCATCTTAACTACTGGACTGTCAGAGAAGTCCCTGGAGAAATCTTTCAACGACAGTGATTTCTGCTCAACCTGATGGATGACATAAGGTGTAATATGTGAGTCTTCTGAATGTCACTGTGTCTGCCTGCGGGAGGGTGGTACCATTACACCCATTTTCCAGATGAGGCAGCTGAGACTTAGAGAGGAAAAGTGATTTATCCAGGGTCACACAGCCGGCAAGTGACAGACTGAGCTTCAAACCCAGGTTTATGTATCTTGCACTCTAATCTTCTATATTTTTCCATTTCATTATACACACACAAAAGAATGCCTTCAAAGGTAGGGCCTGTTTTGAGGAGGATAATAAAAAAAATGACTTCCTTCTTTGGCTTCCTTGCAGTTGGGCTCCTGAGCATGCAGGAGTGGCTTGACCAAGGTGCTCTGCCAGCTGTGCTGGCCTGCTTTGCGGGAGGAGTGGCAGCGCCAGATGGACTCTTGGCAGTGAGGGCAGGATCACGATCCGCCAGCTGCTGAGAAATGTCAGTTGGCCACCCCGATGCATGGGCACAGGGCGTGATGTCATGTGTGGTGACTCATGAAATGGTGTGTTAATGGTGGTTGCATGGACACGGCACACAGTCAGTAGATGGAGCAGGACACATACACACACACAAATACACACACACGGATATTGGGGGGAGGTGCAGGAGGGGTAGAAACCAACACAAGAGCTTTGACACATCCTTTGGAAGACCACAGGGATCATCTTCACATATCCCAGACGGGGCCACAATCATAGCACTGTAGAATCCTTGCCTCCACCCCAACAGGCCAGAACAGCAAGATTCCTTTTGACAAAGAAGGGAATAGTCTCATGCCCTCTTCCCCTGGACTTCTAGGCCTTGCTGGAGACTCAAGGAACCCAGCTTGGCCAGGCTGTCAGGTCTCATCCTCCTGATTTGTGAAAGTGTCCACATTCAGGGCTGAGAGTTGGGCGGCAATCTTGAATCTGACAGCTGAACTCAACCTTAGTGATCCTGCCTGCATGCTTACTCGCTCAGTCATGTCCAACTCTTTGCAAACCCACAAACTGTACCCTGCCAGGCTCCTCTGTCCATGGGATTCTCCAGGCAAGAATGCTGGAGTGGGTTGCCATTTCCTCCTCCAGGGCATCTTCCCAACCCAGGGATTGAACCTGTGTCTCCAGAGTCTCCTGCACTGCAGGCGGATTCTCAACCGCTGAGCCATTAAGCCCTTAGTGATCTTGCTAGACTCATTTCCCCCCACAGTCTCTCTGGCCTTCAGTTTCCTCATGTACAAAAAGGGAATAATAGAGAAATTCTTGCATGGGGTTGTGAAGATTGAGTAAGTGGAGGCTGTTACTGTCATTACCCAGTCAACTGTCTCAAATTTATGGGGAAACTGAGGCAAGAGAGGTTCAGGGACTTGTGCATCTAGAGAGAAACCAAACAGGCTTGCAGGAACCTTTTTCTGAAACAATCAGGTTCATTTCATACTTGCTGGGGACCTCAGCCTTGTCTATGAGAAAACAGGCACACAGGACAGAAAATGTGAATTACAAGAACAGAAAGAAAGGAAGCAAAAGACTCTGGGATTGGGCACTCAGTGGAGGCTCTCAGAGCATCCCTTATTCCTGCCAATACGACATCTATCTGGTAACAAGGAAAGGCCTTGTAAGGCAAGAGATCTTCTCAGGTAAGAGAGGCCAGGAACCTGAAGCCAAAGGGAGGACTCTGAAACTTTTCTGGGGAAAAGAATAGCAGCTTGAGGGCTCCTTCTCTGGTGGAATGGCCTCAGGCATGCAGGAGTTGCTTGATCAAGGCACTCCACCAGCTGTGTCTGGCCTGTCGCCCTGCCCTGGAGGGGGCGTGGCAGGACCAGATGGATTCTTGGCAGTGAGGTGGGGAGGGTGTGGCAGGGGTGGGGTCTCAGAGCCTACCTATTCCATCCCTATGACCCTCACATAAAGGCTCGCCCCGGGTTATCAGCCCTTCTAAAACCCCAAGAACGTCCCTAACACTCGTCAGGATCCCACTGGCAAAACTGTACACATCCCAGCTCCTCCAAGACGTATAAGTTCACTGAGACTCATGGGGATGACATGAAATCCCTTTCCAGACCCTTTCCTCAAATAGGAATTTAAAAAACAATTTGAAACAGGGATTTTCAAGGGCATGGACTGGCTGGCTTTATGCCTGTAGCAACTTCATAAAACCAGTTTCAAAGGTTGACTCTGCAAACATGCTGCCAGATTTCTGTGAGCTGTAGGCTCATTTTGGATGCCCTTGTATAACTTTATATTTAAAACGAAAACTCAAAAAATTAAAAACACAAAGTCAGCTCCCTGTGGCAGATTCTTCTGCAAACATAAAAGAATCCTTTTGCTGATAGATTCTGGGTGGAAAAATAATTTTGTTTTTTGCAGATTAGGTTTGCTTCAAATTGAGTCTAATTGTAGCTTCAGGGAAACTAGGCCCATTATGGCAAAAGTTCTATGACTGAGAGGCTTGTTTCCCAAACTGCGAGGTCAAACGGGGGCTGGAGGTGCGACAGGGCAATGGCGGGGGCCCCCCTCTTTGGCAATGAAACTTGTTGGCTCCCACAGAGGTCTGGAAGGAAAGTTCCAAGGATGAACTGATGGGTAGCAGACACTAATTCTATTGTACTACACCTAGGGGTGTAAAACAGAGGGCAAAACCCACCACCCAGGCCAGGCCACAGCGGGCAGGGGGGTTGTGTGTGGAGATGGATGTGGTCTCTTCCTTAGCCCTGGGGGACTTGGGAGCTGCTGGGCAGATGTCATCCTGGAGGGCTGGAGGGAGTGTGGGAGGGGGTGCCTACCTGCACTTGCCTTCCCTGGTCCTGGACACCACCCCATGGAACATGGTGGGGACCGGGTCTTTGACGCCAGAGTGAATGGTGGAGTGCCGGCCTTCTCCAGGCCATGTGGCTCAGGTTAGGCAGAAGGTCAAGGCAAGGGAGAGGATGGAAGGGAGAAAAAGAGATGGGAGGAGAAGAGAGGGAGAAGGGAAGAAACGATGGGGGAGGCTAGGGAGGAGAAGAAGGGAGGGGGAAGGGTAATGGAGGCAGGGAGGGGGGAGAGAGAGAGCAGGAGAGGGAGTCAGAGAGAGGGAAGGAGAGAGGAAAGGGGCAAAGAGAGAGAGGGAGAAAGACAGAAACAGGAGCAAGGGAGGGAAGGGGATCCGAGATGGACTCACTCCAGGCTTTTCACAACTGAAACTTTCTCAGAACCTAGCATGGTTCCTAACTGACCTTGTAGGAGTTGCTCAAATAACTGATGGATGGAGGGACAAGCATATTTAATTACATTCTCATACACACAGTGTATTGCCTTTTAAAATCTTTTTTGAGGGGAAGAAATTTGTGCTCACTTGATAAGAAACCAGTTGTACCTTGTTTATATTTTATACATCTAACTCCAATGAGGCTGATTTTTTTTTTTTTTTTGGTCATTTTTATTAATCAGCATTCTGTGAAATTTCTATGTTAAATCCTGTACTCACTTAACTATTGAGGTTCAGTGTTTCTTACTGATTTGTAATTGCTTTTTATATATGAAGGCCATGGATGCCTTGTTTTATTTGTGGCAATCTTTCCCCTCTAATTTGCTGTGCACTTCACTTTGATTATTATTACTATTAAATCTACAGGACATCTTAATAATAATGTCGTCAAACTTCTTAAATCTTTAAGATGACTGCTATCATTGATGATCAAATACTCAAATACTTAAAAAAGTGGGAGAGAAGAAGGGGGAGAGGAGGGAGGGAGGAATAAAATAGAAAGAAAAGGATAGAAAGAGAGTGGACCGAAAGAGGAGGAGAAAGTAGAAGATAAAGAGAAGGAGGTGGGAAGTCTGGCTGGAGTCAGAAATACATTCAGCCTCCTGACTTTCATGGTACATCTCCACCAGCTCAGAGGTTTCAGAAACTCTGGAGATTTCTAGCTCTTCTGACACAACTTGACCTCATTGTGTTCCCAGGAGTGGCCCACTTTAGCCCTTAAATTGGAAATGGGTCACCACGCTGGCCTCCTGACAAACCAAGGCCTCATTGTTTGGTCAGGGGGCCATTCAAGGACTCCTCCAGGTCTGCTGAGAGGGGATCAGGAGGCAGAGGCACAGAGGAAGCCCCTGATTTCTCATTATGTGGGTGAGGTGGGTCTGAGTCCTTTTTGAGACTCCTTTTTAGGAATGATCCAGTGTGACTGGGCACAGACAAGGTCTGTAAAAAGACTTGTTTCTGGATTAGGAGCTGATTAGGTTTTTCGACCCTGCCCCAAACATCTATGACTTGAGGAATGTACTGCTAAGTTTGCTATCAGGGCCCTAAGAGCTAATGGCTACTCAGCCCTTGGATGCCATCTTGGAATTGCCACCCAGAATTTGGGCACCATCTTGTAATGGCTACTAAGCCTTTGGGTGCCATCTTGGAATGACTACTGAGCCCTCAGGTACCATCTTAAAATGGCTGCCCAGAATTTGGGTGCCATCTTGAAAGGGCTACTAAGCCTTTGGATGCCATCTTGGAATGGCTGCCCATAACTCAACTGCCACTTTGATATGGTTGCCCAGAACCTGGGCACCATCTTGGAATGGCTTCTCAGCCCTTGGGTGCTATTTTGGAATGGCAGCCCACAACTTGGGTGCCATCTTGGAGTGGCATGATGAGACATGACCTTTCAGAGTGTCCTAGGACTGCCAGGGAAGTTCAAGACACACGAGGGGAGTCATCAGGTCTAGAATTACAGGGCCTTCAGGCATAGGGTGGGGGTCCAAATTCTCATGCACATTCATTTCCTGATTGTCTTTTTAGGGGCTCCCCAAAGAGACAGCGGAGCTTGTAGAGCAGAAGGAAAATGAGATGTCCTGGTGGGGCTAGTCTACAGAAAGCAGCACAGCGAGGGGTTGGTGGCATGGCTGTGTGAGGAGGTAGAAGGTGGGGGCCCTTCTCCTTCTTCCTCCATGGTGGCCATCATGCAAAAGCCAATCGAAGCTCTTCCTGGTAGCATGCGGATGCCTCCCGCCACCCCAGAGCCCCCCTTTCCCATCTCTACACCTCGAGAACATGTCCCCTGATCCAGTGGGTTGGGGGTGGAGGGACAAAGTGGTAAGTGGAGTCTTCAAGAGGAGACTTACGTGAAGGCAAAGGCCACCAGGGCCCCACTGACCACTATGAAGTCGAGAATGTTCCAGAGGTCACGGAAGTAGGCACCCTGGTGCAGGACGAGTCCCAGATCGATCATCTGAGGAGGGAGAAGAGACAGTGCTCTGATCCCTCATCCTCACCCTGGGGAGTAGTATCTACCCTTTTAGGCTTGGAGGAGGGGCCATGGGAGGAAGCATGGTAACCAATGGGACCACCTCATCCTGAGGGGATGGGTCAGAGGCCAGGGGACCTGGAGGAGGAGTGAGAAGCCCCTGCTCAAGGCTGCTTCCCACCTTGGGAAAGGTAGTTCTGACTTGCTGGTTCTTAGGTCAAAACTTCAGGGTCCCCCTGGCTCCTCACCTCATATCAGATCCATCAGCACACCTCATTGGTTCTACTTTCCAAACCTTCTAAGAATCTGCCCACTTTTTACCACCTCTGCCACCACCCTGACTGGTTCCCATCATCTCCTGCCTGGACCAGAGCAATCACCTGCTCCCAGTTCTCTTGGGTCCCACCCACCCTACTCCCCCACTCCCACCCTGCTCCTCCTTTCAAGTCTGACCGCCCACAGAGGCTAGAGGGTGCCTGTGGACACCTGAGTCCAGTCACATCCCTCTGCTCAGGACTTTCCATGGCTCCCACCTCACTTGGGATAAAAGCCCAAGACCGTCCTGTGGCCCCCAAGTTCCTGCTAGATTTGTCCCTGTCACCTCTGCTCTCATCTCCCTGCTCTGGTTTCCCCACTCTCCTCTCTCACTTTCAGCCACATCAACTTCCTTGCTGTTCCTCAAACACACCAAGCATTTCCAATTTCTGGGGTGAGCCTCTTGCACCAAGGTGGCACTCTTGAGAGTGAAGAATCCTGTGGAGACCTGGCACTCACCTTGATCACCATCTCAAAGGTAAAGACGCCTGTAAAAACGTAGTCAAAATATCGCAGCACCTGCAGGGGATAAAAGCAAGGGGGCAGTGGATCATTGGCTTGCTCCAGCAGAGCCCCTGTGAACCTAGCCATGGCCCACTGGGGCATGTGGCCTCAAGCAAAGTCCCCAAGGAACAGAGTCTCCACCCACATGAGAAAATGCTGCAGCCACGTACAGTGGGGCAGGTCCTGCACTGCACAAGGGCCCCTCCCACCCTGTCTGGGTGCAGATTTGTATGTTGTGAATGAAACTGTCCAGCAGATGGCAGCAAAGTCCTAACAAAATCATTGTTAAGGCTCATTTGCATACCAACTGGAAGGGTGCCTTTTTTTTTTTACTTTCCCAAAGCTCTATATGGACTAGAAGTGGCCTCAGGAAGTTCAGGCAAGACTCTTACCTCTTTTGGCAACAAGTCTGATCCCCCAGTGTCTCTGACCTTCTGGTCTCCTGGATGAACAACTGTTCCTGCATAGAGTTTCCTAAACATGATGAGCCTCCAGGACAGACACTGGGGCCAACCTCACTGCGACATCCATTTCCTCCCAAGTATGCAGCCATACCCTCATCAGAGTGGGTTGATTCTCCCTCTCCCCGCTACCTTACACAAGACCAAGTATTAGTGGCTTCTGGATGGGCAATGTCTTGCACTCTGGCCTCTTTCCTGGCCATGCCATAGCACATCCCTGGTGTGACCCTGGCATGAGGATGTTGAGTGGCATGAGGATGCTGGCAAACTGCCCAGCACGCGGTAACCCGAGGGGCTGACCTCAGATCTGCCTTGTAGTGAGGGCTGTTAATTACTGAGCAGGCCACCAGAGGGCGCCTGTAAGCACACAAGTCGGATCACTGCCCCCTTCTCTGCTCAAGAACCCTCTATGGCTCCCACCTTACTCAGGGTGAAAGCCAAAGTCCTCTGTGACCCCTCAAGGCCCTGGACAATCTGTTTGGTCACCTCCCTCCCCTCACCTTGTCCCATTCCCCTGGCTCACTCCACTTCTGCCACCCTGGATATTCTTACCTCAGGGCCTTTGTACAGGTTGTCAGCCTGGAATACTCTTCCCCATGTTCCACCTGATATTCTCTCTCTCCTCCTTTATGGCTTGGCTCAAATATCACATTCCTGACTGCCTGTTTAAAATTCCATTTTCCTGAAGCTTGCAATCTTCCTTACCAAGTCTACCCCTTCCCCTACATTCCTCACCCCTGGCACTTATCACTTCCTGGCAAACTATTTGTTATAGTTATTAATAACATCACTGTCCATCTCCCCCACCTGAATGTCAACCTCACAGGGGCAGGGATGTCTGCCTGTCCCTGTGCTGTCTCCAGCTTATAGCACAGGGCCAGGCATACAGTAGATACTCAAGAAATGCTTGCTGAATGAACACATGAGGCTGGAGCTGTACTGGGTCCTGCAGGAGCTGGACTCTGTGATCTGTGTGGTCACAGCTCACATTCTCATTATGCGTGGTGCTTGAAGGGCCCTCCGAGACCAGAGTGGCCAGGATAGCTGACTTCCTGGGATGGGTGGCAGGTGCAAGGGCTTGGAAAGTTCTGGGAAGGCTGAGGGGATGGTGGTAGGAGAGCATTTCAGGGGTACCAGGCAGCTGAAACAACATGGATAAAGGTCTGGTTCTCTGTGAGCTCTGGGAATGGAGGGACTATCGTACACCCTGTCAATCCTTGATGTTTAGCTCAGCACCTGGCACATGGGAATTGCTTATTAAATAATTACCAAATAAAGCAATAAATGAAAAGAAGGAAAGCAGCAAGGGGGTAGAGAAAAGGTAGGCCAAGTGGTCAGATGAATGAAATTCTGGAGAACTTAATAAATTGAGCAGGAGGAAATCAGAAGACCAATAAATTAGGTTCAACCATATCTAATATGTAGATCCTTTTGACTTCTACGAATGGCAATTTTCTGTGGCTCAGTGGAATCCAAAATTCTCAGTCTTATTTATCATAGGGAAATACAAATCAAAATCCCGATGAGATTCCAGACCCACCAGGTTGGCTAAATGAAAGAACCAACAGCACCAAGGGTTGGCAAGACTGTGGAGCAGTGAAAGCCTTGTACGTTGCGGGTGTGTATCACTGTATCACTCAGTAAACATTCTGGCCACAAATTTGGGGCTGACCATATGCAAATTCTATGATCCAGAAACTCAATTTCTGGTTTTATACCCTGGAAAGAGTCAAGCCCAGGGGCCCCACGTCAGGAGTAGGGGGTATGGTGACAGCATTCTAAACTGCAGACAATCCAAATACATGTCAACTGGAAGATGGAAAAACAAATTATGCCATAGAGGGGAATATTACACAGCAATGGAAAAGAATGACTGTCACCACCCAAGAAAATAAGAACTCATCTCAAGGTTGAGTGACAGAAAGAGATGCACAGAATTATTCCATCTGTTCAGTGTTAGAAGTGGGAAGAAATAAATTCTAGTGTTTAAGGACGCATGTGTAGCTGGGAAAATTAGAGGAGCTAGGAGATGCTCTTTCCAGAAGAGAGGGCAGGGATACCTCTAGGGTAGGGTTTTTTAAATACTGTTGACAATAGGGGTCAGATTATTCTCTGTGGTGGGGCTGCCCCGTGCACTGCAGGGTGATGACCAGTGTCCCTTATCCCTACCCTCTTGATGCTAGTAGCAATACCTCTGCCTGCTCCAACTCATGACACCTGAACATGTCTGCAGACCTGTTCCTGCTTGTGAACCCAGCTTCACAGGGAAGGAGGAATCGAAGAGGGGCCTGTGGTTGAGGTCTGTTTTGTTCTATTAACACTTCTTGCCTTGGGTGGTGCTTACATGGGTGTGTGCACTTTAAAATCCTTGATAAATGAATGGATTGTATGTGTTCTGTTCATTTTTCTGAGGCCTGTTTCAGACCAGCTAATGAACAGAACTTGGGGAGGGGTCCCAGGGTGTCAGCTGCCAATAAGGCGCCACCATGCACTTGAAGAGGGAGGGCTTTAAAAAATTTTTTTGGGGCATGTGGGATCTTAGTTCTCCAGGGATCAAACCCACACCCCCTGCAATGGAAGTGTGGAGTCTTATCCCCTGGATCCACCAGGGAAGCCCGGAAGAGGGAGGGCTTTGGGGAGAGATGCTTCAGCTGGGAGATGGAGTGATGGGGCGGGGTGGGGGAGCCAGAGCTTTGCAAATGCTCCACAGGGGGCTGCTCCTAGTCCTGTCAGGGTTCTCTACAGCCCCAGGAGCTCAAGGGTTCCCCTGGACCCCCCCATGCCCATAATCTCCCTGCCAGAGATGACGCCTGCTCCAGTCTCCTAGAGTCAACAGGGGGTTTGCTGACCTCTCTCGGGACGTCCCCTCCCTGAGCCTGGCTCCTTGGGTCCTAGGGGGTGGGGGAAACGGGCAGTAGGAGATAACAGAGTGTGGCCTCAGCCCTGCCCTGGTACCAGGTTCCTCTGGGAGCCTTGCTCTAATTATTTCCTTCCATCTCCCCTATCAGGTCCCCAAGGGTCTTGCTAGGCCTGTGAAGGCAGGGAAAGTGCAAAGTAAGCTGCAGACGGGCTTGATTTATGGGACTTGCCAGCCTGGCCAAGGCTCCTAACCTACTTAGTGAGGGCGGCAGGCCTGGCTCCCAGTGGAAAATGGTTCCTATGTGTGGGGGGTGATGGGGGTAGAGAAAGGAGCTGGGGAAGATGGTACAGCCATCAGTCCAGCCTCTTGTCACCTTCTGGCCTGCTGATACCTTGGTTTCTCCTCTCAACCACACTCATTTCTGCTTGGCAGGACTCAAGCGGGGACATGCACACAGTAAGTGCTTGATAAATGGAGACATTTTGAGGGAAGCATTGGGAGATCTAGGGCGGGCAGAATTGGAATTCTGCTGTGTGACACCAGACAGGTCACTTAACCTCTCTGAGCCTCAGTTTCTTCATTTGTCCAATGGGGATACCCCTAGCATCTGGGGTTGTGCCTGAAACACGGCAAGTGCTCAGTGGACAGTGGCTGTTAGCAGACCCTGGGTCCCCAAAAGGAGAGTTTTTTTTAGCTCTCTTAGCCCTCTAAAATCTCAAAGTTTAGGCTGTGCCCAGCTAAAAGTTTAGATTGTGACTGAGTCAAAGGGCTTCCCTGGTGGCTCAGATGGTAAAGAACCTGCCTGCAGTGCAGGAAACCTGGATTTGATCCCTGGTTCAGGAAGATCCCTGGAGAAGGGACTGGCAACCCACTCCAGTATTCTTGCCTGGAGAATCCCATGAACAGAGGAACCTGGCAGGTTACAGTCCATGGGGTTGCAAAGAGCTGTACACCTCCGAGAGACTAACACTTTCACTTTTCTGAGTCAAAACAATCCTTTCTTTTAAAACTTCAAGTCAGAATGAAAAAATCTATTTGGTGAGACCTGGCTGCACAGGGGATGCTGCTGGAGCACCTTCTGCCTTTGGACTCCCCCACATTCTATGCGGAGCTTGTGCCCTTCCACATCCTGCCAGCCTCACTCTCCTCACCAGAGATTCCAGCAATTTTCAGCCCCAGCCACTCTTGGGCCATCTCTTCCCCACCAGGCACACAGAACCACTGTCTCAAGGAACATCGTTCATCAAGACCAGAATCAGAGCTTCCCCTCCCAACTAGTGGCCACGGGGGCTGTGCCCAGGGGTGACCCTAACATTCCTTCCACCCCAGCTATCAGCTTTTTACGAGGCAGGAGAAAGTGACAGAGGAGCTGGGCTGGGAAGGAGCCTGCTCGGTGAGACTCACATTGTTTCGTGGTGCATTGGGCTGAACAGGATCCTCGGCCGCCAGGGCAATGCTGCTCATGGCAATGACCATGAGAATGCACATCTCAAAGTAGCGCAGGTTCAGGATGTAATGGCACAGGCGGCGAAGGCTGTTGAGGACAGGTAGATGTGCAGAGGTCCACTCAGACAACAGGCTCTTGAGCCCTTTTGTTCTGTCATCTCCTTATATCACTTACCACTATCTGAGATCTCTAACTTCCATGGTCCCACACCCAATAGAGTATCAAGCTCCTACCCCAGGGGGCCCTCTTGAGGCAGGGGAGCCCTCCACAGGGGAAGATAATTCCCATCTCTGTTTATAAGTTCCTGTCACTTCCAAACCACCCTCCTGGAACATCTTAACTCACAGACTGAGTTGAAATACTGTCCTTGAATCTGTAGGAGATGAAAAAGCTTTCTATGCATAAAATGTCATATAGTCAAACCAAACTGGAAGATTCTGGGTTAAGTAGATTTCTTTTTTTTTTTAATTAGTTGAGTGACCTTAGGCAAGTTATTGTACCTCAGTGTTCTCATCAGTGAAACGACCATAATAATAGTATCTAACTAATAAGAATGTGAGGATCAAAAGAGTTAATATATGCCTGGTACATGGTAGGGGCTCCAAAAAGTTAGTTACTTAAATTATGAATTGCAGGCCTTATCAGTGCCTTTAATACACTAATGAGACAATAATGAGATGATTAACTTAAGTGGACTAATAATGATAAAAATATCATGAGATTGTATGAATAGCTGCAGGGCTGAGTGCCTAAGAACAGGGCTGTTGGAGTCACTTGCTTGCTGTTTGACTTTAGGCAGGTGATTTTGCCTGTCTGGACCTCAGTTTCTTCATCTGTCAAATGGGGATAAGCAGAGTACCAACCCCTATAGGGTTATTATGAGAAAGGTTTTTTTATTTGGAAAGCATTCAGAGAACCATGTCTGGTGCTGAGTGCCACATAAGAATTTCTTTATTAAAATAGAGAATGGCAACCAAATAAAAAAGCAAACACACAGGCTGAGTCTCCAAGAGGCAGGTTAGAGGAAGCCGTTTCCCCTGCAGCTTATTTGACGTGATTCTTCTTGGTGTCAAGAAGCATTTTGAGGGACCAGAGTTTTAAGAAACACCCTTTGGAAAAATGCAATTCTAAAACAACCTTTGAGCCAGCAAGACATAGATGTGGTAAATTTCTCCCCTAAATAGTCTGGCCTCCTCAAGGCCCTCCCAAGACAAAGGGCCATGGAACTCAAAGACCATCTACCCAGAATCCAAACCCTCGTGGAGCAGAAGTTAGGAGCAGAGCTCAGGAACCAGGGCTGTCATGTACAGTTGTAAACGTTGTGCACTGCACAAAGTAGCCATTTCTACAGGACACCTCTCACAGCACAGACAGTGTAGATTTGGGTATTTATGATAATGATTTTCTAGCTGATGGCAGGAGGGGGTCTTTTCCAACAAACCAGTTGGAATCAGTTTTTTGAAATAAGTACTTTATAATAAGTTTCTATCTTATACGACTTAAGAAAGGGACATCATTTTTTAATTGCTCAAAAGTTCTCTATGGACTAATGGTCTTAGAGGCGACTCTCCCCCATTACCCTTTGTCTGGGTCTGCCCTCTGGCCTGACTTTCACTGCCCCAGTGGGAGCTCTGGGCCCCCTGCCCTGGCCATGGGCCATACTCACGGGTTGGTCGTAGAGAGGATAAACATGGAGCTGTAGGGGGGCATGGGCTTGGGGCCGTCTTCCCCAGGGTCGTCTTCCTCCTCCTCTTTCTTCTCTTCCTCCTTTTTTGGCAGTGGGTCTGGGTTGGCGTTTTTGTTCACTGTTGGGACAAGAACCAACACAGGGCTCCCTCCACAGTTTCCCACCTCTGATCTCCTGCCTAATTCCCAAAGCAGGCAATAAGCAGCTGACACAAAGTGTCTACTATGTGCCAGGCACCCTATTATGGCATTGAATCCTCACTTGACCCTATGAGGTTGGTACTTTATGATCTCCACTTTACAGATGAGGAAACTGAGGCACAGAGAGGTGAAGAGACTTGCCTAAGGTCACACGGCTGGGATGTGGCAAATCTGTAATTTGAACCTGGGCAGCCCGGCCCCAGAGGGCTTGCTCTCAATCACTCTACAGCCTTGAGTCTGCTGTGACCTTTACCGGATATTAATACAGACCTGTCCTCAGTCCCTGATGACCTTCATACTGTCACTTGGAGGTAGGCAGGGTGAGTCCCCAAAGCTCCACTTTACAGATGGGAATACTGAGCCCCTCCCATAGTCAAAATGCAGGATTCCCCTCGTTAACACCCCTCTCCTGACTGAGGCGAGGCACCACCCTCCTGAGCATTGATCCCGCAGCCTAGTTGCACTATGGGTCTATGGATAGGCTGAGCCTTACTGAGCCTCAGTTTTTTCATCTGTGAAATGGGCACAATGGCAAGATTTATGTTATACGACTGTGGCAAGGATTTACAGGGTAAACTTATGGACAGCTCTTGCATAGAACCGGGCTACTGCTATCATCTTAAAAATAATAAACCCAGGGGGTAATTTCCAAATTTCCAGTGTTTCTCAGATCATCATATTACATGTGAGAGGTTTTGGGAAGAGGCAAAAACAGCCAATTTCTCAAGGTCCTAGACCTGCACTGTCCGGCATTTGAAATGTGGCTAGTCCAAACTGCGGTATGCAGTGTGAAACATGCTAGATTTTCAAGACCGAGTAGGAGAAAATGTAAATATATGTAATAATAATTTAAAAAGCATTGATGACACACGGAAATGTTAACATTTTGGATATAAATCAATAGCATTTTGGGTTAAATATAATTTATTATTAAAATTCAGTTCATCTGTTTCTTTTTATTTTTTAAAATTTTTGGTCACACCCTGCGCCATGTGGGACCTCAGTTCCCTGTCAGGGATTGAACCCCCGCCTCCTGCATTGGAAGGCAGAGTCTTAACTACTGGACTGGCAGGGAAGTCCCTCTTTTTTATGTTTTAAATCACTTATGTCTTTCTTCCTTCTGCCCCCCTGCTTCCTCTCTTTTCCTCCCTTCTCTTTTTTAACATGGCTACTAGAAAGTTAAAAATTACACAGGTGAAAAAAAAAAAATTTCACAGGTGGCCTGCATCACATTTCTTTTGGATGGCGCTGGCCTAGAGAATTATCTCACTCCCCCCAAATTTCCATCAGAGGAATCTGCTGACCCCTCACATATGGGGGCTTCCTGGCTCTCCTGTGGGAATTTGGGATGCAGGAAAATTTGCTAACCTGTCGTGTACTTGCCAGGCATCATATCCAAACTATCTCATTTAATTCTCCTAGCAGCCCCTGTGGGGGCAGGAACGACGTCTCTACCCATTTTCCAGAAGAAGCAATTGAGGCCAGAGAGGTGGAATCACTGTCTAGAGTCCCTTAGCTGCGCCTCTGGGGATGAAGCCCAGGGGGCCAGCTCCCCTGTCCAGGGATGTGTGAGATTGGGCTCGTACCTTGGACGATGGTGTGGTTGAGTGGGGGTGGGCAGGCCGGGGGGATGTCCACTGTGGTGTGGTCAGGTTTCCTGGCAGTCTTAGCTGAGTTGGCCTGGGTGCTGCTGGGGTTGGTGACGATAAGGCTGTTCTCAGGGGTCTTGGGGGGGCCGGGGTTGGACGGGTTCCCCGGGTTGTTGGCTGTCCGGCGGCTGACGGCGTTCTGAGGGTTGGTGGCTGTGGTGGTGGGGCCCGGCGTGGGGCCAGGCTCCGTGCTGTTCCCCATCTTGGCCGGGCTCTGGGGCAGGCCGGAGTGGCTGAGGCTGTCGTGGGGACTGGCTGACTCCGCCGTGGCCAGTTTGTTGTTCTTCATGTTGTCGATATCCTCGGCCAGTGGGGGGTCTTGGCGGCCCAGGTCTTGCTGGATCGGCCGCGTGGTCGACAGGTTGGGGCCTGACACGGGGACCCCGGAGCCCTGGTTCTCTCTGCAGCAGGCAGGCCAACAAAAAAGAACCCGTAAGCGAGTTAGAACATAGAGGGGACGTGTCTGGATCCTGCCTAAGATTCCAACATGTAACACTGGCCGTCAAGGGGCTGTGTTCTGAAATTCTCCTGTATCCGGTCTATTCTCGTTAGGAATCAAGACGCCATGGGGGGCACGTCCCTGGTGGTCCAGTGGTTAAGGCTCTGCACTTCCAATGCAGGGGATGCGGGTTTAACCCTTGGTTGGGGAACTAAGATCTCACATGTCACGAGGTGCAGCCAAAAGATTAAAACAAAAAAAAAGACCCCATGGGAACGTAAGTGCCCACCTCTGCAGGTCTCAGTGTGGTGCTTCTCCTGCCAGAAGGGCTGCTTCCTAGGAGATGAGGCTACTCCTTCATGGAGAAATCAGAGCGGAAAAGAACTTTCTGCCAGCGCCTACATCTCTCCAACCCAAACCTTCCTGCTCCTGTCTGTGTGTCTCCCATCAGCTCCTTGGCAGGATAAGGACATGCACTGCTTCCAGGGGTGGCTAAAGCAGACCCATAGATATCACCTCTTTAGTGGTGGAAATGCCTACAGCTTTTTTTTTTGGCCCTAGCACGTGGCATATGATAGGGCCTTAGTTCTCTGACTAGGGATCAAACCCGCAACCCCGACAGTGGAAGTGCTGTCTTAACCACTGGACCACCAGGGAAGTCCCTCCCTCTGGCTCTTCTGAAAGGCAACCCCCAATTCTGTATCCCATGTCTTCCATGTCTCCTCCTAACAGCTCACACCCATTGAGTACTTGCTGTGTGCCAGACATGACACATGTCAGCTCATCTTCAAAAAAACCATAGGGAGCAGGTAGTATTGTTGTCTCCATTTTAAGATGAAGAAACCAAGGCCCAGAGACAGGCAGGGCCCTGCCCAAGGCTACATAGTTAGTTGGTGGCAGACGGAGCTTGGACCCAGATCACATGGCTCCAGCACCCATGCTAACCCCCACCTGATGCTGCAGCTCTCTTACTAAGCAGTTGGAGATCTCCCAGGGGGTTCAGCCCACAGTCGCTGGATGCAGGGAAATCTTTGACACTCTCTGTAACCACCAATAGAGTGGGCCAGTCTCTCTTCTATTTCAACTCATTAACTTCTGGAGCAATCTTATGAGGCCCAAATAGTTACTGTGTCCATTACAGAGATGAGGAAACTGAGGCCCAAAGAAGCTGAGTTAGGTATACTAGAAAACGGTTTTGTCAGGCTGTCTCCATCACACACTCACTCAAGAGACTAGAAGCGAGCAAAAGACAGCCCTCAGATTGTATCCATTCATGGAACACCTGGGAGATTAGATGCAATCACAGGAACCAATGCCCCTGGACAGCATGGGTTTGGTTCTCAAGGCCCAATCTGGAACCTTAAATCTATCTAACACTTAAAAATTAAAAAAAAAAAAGTTGGCCTCTGTAAATCAACTATACTTCAATTAAAAAATAAAGCAATTATCCTCCATTTAAAAATTCATAAAAGAAAGCTGACCTCCCCTGGAGGTCCTTCCACTGGCTAAACCACTAGTACCATCTTCCTTGTTTTAATTTTAGATTTTAACTTGCAAAAGTCCATGGTGTTTTTAACCAAGCAGAAGAAAGATGAGATAATTTACTTTTGGGTTTGTGTCTCTGAGGCCTCACAGGGAGAGGGACAGGCCCAGGCAAATTCCTCACTTGCAGGTGCTAGGCTGACACTTCAGAAGACTGACTGATTTGGCTTTGAGTCTCACCAGGGCCATTTTACTAGCTGTGTGGCCCTCTGTAGCTTGAGTAACCTCTCTGAGCCTCAGTTTCCTCATCTTTTTTGATGTTGTAATTTTTATCTGCACTGGGTCTTTGTTGCTGTGGGCAGGCTTTCTCTGGTTGCAGCGAGTGGAGGCTACTCTTCAGTTGTGGCGTGCAGGCTTCTCATGGCAGTGGTGGCTTCTCTTGTTGCGGAGCACAAGCTTTGGAGTGTTTGGGCTCAGTAGTCGTGGCACGCGGGCTTAGTTGCTCTGCGGCATGTGGGATCTTCCAGGACCACGGATCGAACCCGTGTCCCCTGCAGATTCTTAACCACTGGACCACCAGGGAAGTTCCCTGTACCCATCTTTTGGACAAAGGGTCTTTGCAGATGTAATTAAGGATCTTGAGATCATCTGGGCTGAAGGTGAACCCTAAATCTAATGGCAAGTGTCCTTAGAAGACAAGCGGAGAGACACACATAGAGGAGAGGACAGTGTGAAGATGAAGTCAGAGACGGGAGTGATCCTTCTATCAGCCTAGGGATCCCAAGCACCAAGGATTGCCAGCAGCCCTGGGAAGCGGACACTGATCCCTGGACACTGAGCATCAGCTCTGATGGTGTGGAATTCAATGAAATAAATCTTAAACCAATATTTCCTCAACCTCTTCCACAGCCCACAAAGAGGCTGCTAATGCTAATCCCCTCCTGGCACCTTTTTAGAAGTTGCACATCAGTTGAAAAGCTGGTTGGGGATATTTTCTCATCATTTTATATATTGTTTTAAGTAGAGCTCTACCCAAATGCGGGCTCAGTGAAGTTATCATTTTCAAAGATAATCTGAATCCTTTGGTCACCACCTAGAGAGGCTGTACTATATAACACAGGAGCTGACACCACAGCGTGCCTTTTGTTAGAGGGACAGCCTCCTGCATGGGCCCGAGCCCCTTGTTCAGATGGAAGGGGGATCTGAGGGTCTTTTGTTTCGCCTTGTTTTTGCTTCTTTTGTTGGCTCTGCTTGCCATGGGGTTTTAACAAGCTCAGCCTGCAGAGGCCTAATATCAGTCTCCAGGATGTTTTATTTCCAAGTGTCTCCAAGGAGAACTCAAAAGGGGCAGGAAACTTTGAAGTCAGGCCCCTTCCCCCTTCCCTCTTGGGGATCTGCCATCATCTGCCTGGAATAGGCAGCTGATTGCATAACGCCTGCATCCCGTTGCCAGCTAATCACTTCAGCATCTGGTTGCTAAGGATTACGGACAGCTTGCCCCAGGGCATGCTCAAGTCCCTAGATCCAGAGGATGGATGGTCCTGCTTCCTTGTGCTCCACTGTCCTTAGGACGTGCAACCTATTAACTCATTGAGTCCCCACGACAGCCACTATCTGAGATGCTGCTACTAGGATTGGGTTCATTTTACAGATGAGGAAGATGAAGCCCAGAGAGGTAAAGGCATGGTGTTACCCAGCTGGGAAAAGGCTGAGCTGGACTCCGGTTCCACAGCTCTTAAGCTACAGCAACATTCAGTGAAGACCCTGGGAGCAATGGATGACTTGGGGTGCATGGGATAGAGGTGCTAAGGAGATTGGTCAAAGCAAATTGAGGATACTATAAGAATCAATATTAAAAGACGGAGCCCCTCCTTTCACCCCATCCCATGAGGGATCAACTGTGAGGCTCAGAAGTCCAGTCTCTCTCTCTTCTTGTTCCTTTTGGGAAGTAGGTTGTCATGGTGATGGGAGCAGGTGGAACTAGTATGCAAATAGCTGAGATATTAATTCTCGGGTGGTACAGGTCTTGGCAAAATGTCCTCTGGCTCAGCCAAATCAAGCAGGAGGCACTGCCTGGTTATCAGGGAGTGGTGGATGCCCTGCAATCCACAGATTTTTGCAGCGATTCAGAGAAAGCTCCATTTTCATTTTGGTGGTCCTAGGGTGACACTGGGCTCAGCTGCCTGGTATGAGGAATCAGGGGCCAGCAACTGTTTAATAATACAAAATAGAATGTGCTCCACTCACTTTTCACTGGGGTAAGCCAGTTAAAGTTTCAGGGGAGGGGGACATTTAAAGCTGAAGAGGAAGAGATAAAAGTAGAAATGTGGGAGTGGGGGAAAGGCTGGGGCAACAGAAAGAAAACAATTATACTTATTGTCAATGCTTAGAGAATCAAAAACACAGAACACGTCTGGGGAAAGACCTAAGGAATGACAAGAGCAGAAATGCATGAGGCAGGACTGTTGGGGTCACTGGCTTTGTCATAATATAGAACTGAAATGTCTTTTTAGTATGCTATGTCCTTGAATAAAATTTTATCTTTGCCATTCTTATTTTTTTTGGTCATGCCATGCGGCATGTGGGATAATATTAGCTAAGATCGTTGAGACCTTATTCTCTACCACTCATTGTTCTAAATGCTATATGTGGATTTTTTTTTTTTTTTTTGCTGCACTGCATGGCATGTGGAATCTTAGTTCCCCTGATCAGGGATGGAACCCGTGCCCTCTGTAGTGAAAGCATGGAGTCTGAACCAGGGAAGTCCCTCTTTTTTTTTTTTCAAGCAGATGAATGGCTTTTCTTTATTTTCTCTTTAAAAGTGCCTAAATCTTTATGAAGTTTTATTTCCAGTGAGCATTAGAACATTTTTATCAGCTAAATGAACAACGCCTCTCCTGGCCAGGGCATTTGACACATCTATTAATAAAGGAGTAAGCAGAGCCCTCCTGGTGTGGATTTGGGGGTAGGGGTGGGGAAGTACTTTGGAGAGAAGGGGAGCAAAGGCCACCTGTGGGATTCAGGAAAGCTGGGTTATCACATTTCTACTATCGGCTGGTTGCCCCCTTCGGGAACACCTTTCCTTCTCTGGGCCTCAGTTTCCCCATTTGTAAAAAGAGGCAGTTTGAGTGGACAATCTAAAGGCTATGGATTTAAAGTTGGTTTTTATGTCAATTGATGCAAGCGTCTTAATAGTGATGACAATATAACAATAGAAAGAGCTAAAACTTATTGAATGCTTATTACTAGTGCTATTACTAAAAATAGTTAACATTTGAGTATCGAATAATCATATTCCTACTAATAAGAGCTAATATTTTCTGAACACTGATTATGAGCCAGGCACTATTTAAAGCATTTTACAAGTATTAACTCATTTGAACTTTATATCTACGCTAGGAGGTAGGTACCATTTTTTAAATATAATTTGTTTATTCCACAAGGAATGTGGAATCTCAGTTCCCTGACCAGAGATAGAACTCTCACCCCCTGCAGTGGAAGCACAGAGTCTTAATCACTGGACCACCAGGGAAGTCCCAGTAAGTACCATTCTTATCCCCATTTTACAGATGAGGAAATGGAGGCACAGAGAGGGGAAGTAACATGCTGAAAGTCACACAGCTGGCAAGCAATGGGGCAGGAGTGTGACCTCTTGGCTCCAGGACCCTTGCCCTTCACCACCAGGCTGTGTTGCCTTTCTATCCTTGTCATTCTGCCTCCTTCAATGATAGGAGGAGGTATAAATATGAGGATGATAACAACAGGAATATTAGTCATCTTAATAGCACCAGTGACCCATTGGTTCTTAATTATGGTGTGCGTGTGCTCAGTCGTGTCTGACTCTTTGTGACCTCATGGACTGTGGCCCGCCAGGCTCCTCTGTCCATGGAATTTTCTGGGCAAGAATACTGGACAGGTTGCCACTTCCTTCTCCAGGTCTTAGTCATGGAGCCCTGTGCTAGACTTTATTGCACCTAAATCCCCCTCAGTGGCCTCCCCTTTCCTGGGGAGGACTCAAGATTCTACTGACCTATTATTGTCCCTTCAATTTCTTCTACTCTTTCCTTACCTTCCAAACTGCAAACTCCCCTCCTTCTGTTCTATCTTGGGGACTTTGCATATGTTGTTCTTAGCCTAGAACACTATTCCCTTCTGGGGAACAATGGTTTTTCAGAGGGCTGTTGTGGAGCTATGTGGAGAACTAACGCCATAATAATTAGGGGGCACTGTGAGCATTTAGGAAATGGGAGGCAGGTGTATAAACATCTTACCACGTGCAAGGTAGTCTCACTGGGGAAGAATTATTCTTTTTCCTTCATGACTTTCTAATGTCCCTCACACAGGTGAAAGATCTGCTTGTAATGATCTGAACCTTTAGTTTTTTTTTTATTCATTTATTTATTTGGCTGCCAGATCTTAGTTGAGGCACGTGGGATCTTTAGTTGTGGTATGCAAACTCTTAGTTGCAGCATGTGGGATCTAGTTCCCCCACAAAGGAGCGAACCCAGGCCCCCTGCATTGGGAGCACAGAGTCTTAGCCACCGGACCCTGGATCACCAGGAAGTCCCTGAGCCTTTAGTTTTAACCTAACTCTGTTTCACAGATCAGCATAAAGTTTTTTCTTTTTTGGCCACATCATGTGGCATGGGGGAATCTTAGTTCCCTGACCAGGGATGGAACTTCTTTCCCCTGCAGTGGAAACTCAGATTCTCCATCACTGAACCGCCAGGGAAGTCCTGCTGCATGTTTTAAATACTCATTGCATCTTCCTGGAATGCAAGTATTAGACAAACTGAAGCAAGAGTAGACTAATTCACACAGAACTTCACCATTTTGGAACTTCTCAACACTGATGGTAACTCCCTCATGTCATTTGAATTGTTGGCACCCTGAGGCAGCTGACATTTGCCCCTATCGCATTCATGGTGATTCTGTGCATAGGTGCCTGCATCAGAATTGCTTCACTCTGGGGGACTTCCCTGGCAGTCTAGTGGTTAAGAATCCACCTTCTAATGCAGGGGATGTGGGTTCCATCTCTGGTTGGGGAACTAAGATCCCATGTGCCAAGGGGCAACTAAGCTGGTGCGTGGCAACTATTGAACCCAAGCACTCTGCAGCCTGTGTGCCACAACTAGAGAGAAGCTGGCTAACTGCAACAGAAGATTCCCCCTCCGCCATCACCCCTGCCCTGGCCACAGCCAAATAAATAAAAGGTGGTGGTTTAGTCACTAAGTTGAGTCCAATTGTTTGGGAACCCATGGACTGTAGTCCATCAGGGTTCTCTGTCCATGGGATTTCCCAGGCAAGAATACTGGAGTGAGTTGCCATTTCCTTCTCCAGGGGATCTTCCCATCTAGGGATCAAACCTGGGTCTCCTGCGATGCAGGCAGATTCTTTACCAACCAAGCCACCAGGGAAACCCAAATAAATAAACATTAAAAAAAGAAAAATTGCTTCATTCGGTTCTCTAGAGTCTCATTATTCAAAGTGTGGCCCCCCAACCAGCACTGACTCCTTAGAAATGCAGAATCTCAGGCTGCATCTGAGACCTACTTATTTAGAATCTGTATTTTCACGACATCCCTGGGGATTCTTGTACACATTCAATTTTGAGAAGTACTACCTTAGTATATCGGAGAAGGCAATGGCAACCCACTCCAGTACTCTTGCCTGGAAAATCCCATGGACGGAGGAGCCTGGTGGGCTGCAGTCGATGGGGTTGCTAAGAGTCTGACACGACTGAGCGACTTCACTTTCACTTTTCACTTTCATGCATTGGAGAAGGAAATGGCAACCCACTCCAGTGTTCTTGCCTGGAGAATCCCAGGGACAGGGGAGCTTGGTGGGCTGCCATCTCTGGGGTCACACAGAGTTGGACACGACTGAAGCGACTTAGTAGCAGCAGCAGCAGCTTAGTATATATGGAGTATAGCAGAAGCGTTTAAACACATTATTAAAAACCAATATGGTGCTGATGTATGTAAATTAAATCATTATGCTATACTCCTTACACTTATACCATTAAAGTGAAAGTGTTAGTGAATTCCGTAGGCAAGAATACTGGAGTGGGTTGCCATTCCCTTCTCCAGGGGATCTTCCTCACCCAGGGATCGAACCTGGATCTCCCACATTGCAGGCAGATTCTTTATCATCTGAGCCACCAGGGAAACCCAACACTTAAACCATGCTGCCTGGCAATTATATCTCAATAAAACTTGAGAAAAAGAAGAATATCCAATGTCGAAAAAAGAAAACACAAAAACTTAGAAAAACTTTGTTTCTTTTTAAAAAAGAAAAGAAAAAACCAAAATGATGTCCTAGTGACAGGTGATAGAAAAGAAGAGGATGCTAATTAATAAAAGATCATTGGCTGTTTCAACATTTAAGTTTTTGGGTTCCTCAATGTACAATCACTGTAGGATCTTGTAGGCAGTGTTATGAAATATTGTTATAAAAAAGAGGGTGTCATTTCTGATTGGGTGAGGTTCTGGCTTGGGAGATGCCTCCGAAAGCCTTGAACCTTGCTCTTCCTTCAATTCTGACCCAGGAGTGGCCTTTCAACAACCATTCCTCGTCCCCTGCTCCCTCCCCCCCAGCAGAATAACGTAAGGTAAAAAAATGATTGACTCAGTAACAGCTGCTGCTGCTGCTGCTAAGTCGCTTCAGTCGTGTGTGACCCTGTGCGACCCCACAGACAGCAGCCCACCAGGCTCGAACACTGGAATACTGGAGTGGGTTGCCATTTCCTTCTCCAATGCATGAAGGTGAAGTCAGTCAGTCGTGTCTGGCTCTTCGCGACCCCGTGGACTGTAGCCTACCAGGTTCCTCCGTCCATGGGATTTTCCAGGCAAGAGTACTGGAGTGGGTTGCCATTTCCTTCTCCAGTGCATGAAAGGGAAAAGTGAAAGTGAAGTCACTCAGTCGTGTCCGACTCCTAGCGACCCCATGGACTGTAGCCTACCAGGCTCCTCCGTCCATGGGTTTTTCCAGGCAAGAGTACTGGAGTGGGTTGCCATTTCCTTCTCCCAGTGACAGCTAAAAGGATCTAAATTTCCCAAGCACTTACTATGCATCGGTTGCTTTCAGGCCCTTTGCATCTACTACATCCTTTAATTCCCGCAATGACTCAATTAGATCCCACTATCTCCATTTTACAGATTGAGAAAACTGAGGCCCAGAGACGTGGAGTCCCTTGCCCAAGGCGACACAGCAAGCATATGGAAGAGCCATACCATTCTGGGGGAAAATTTTTGTAGTTTCCCTGATACAAGGGCATGACAGTTTGCAGCTTCTGGTGCCAGATGACCTGGGTTCAAGGCCACTTATTAGATGTGGGACTTTGGGCAAATCAGCTCTGTCAGTTTCCCCATCTGTGAAATGGGCTATGGCAATGCCATCTATCTTTGCGGATTGGCGAGAAGCTGAAATGCGTGGCTCAGGAGAGTACCAGGTAGCTAGCTGCTGCTGCTGCTAAGTCGCTTCAGTCGTGTCCGACTCTGTGCGACCCCATAGACGGCAGCCCACCAGGCTCCGCCGTCCCTAGGATTCTCCAGGCAAGAATACTGGAGTGGGTTGCCATTTCCTTCTCCAGTGCATGAAAGGGAAAAGTGAAAGTGAAGTCGCTCAGTCGTGTCCGACTCTTAGCGACCCCATGGACTGTAGCCTACCAGGCTCCTCCGTCCATGGGATTTTCCAAGCAAGAGTACTGGAGTGGGGTGCCATTACTCCTTGGTTTTCACCGCTTCCACTTACTTCCTCCTGCGGTGCCGGCGCTCCTTGTCCTCCCTGCGCATGTCCGCGTCGTACGCGGGGGGCGGCCCATGCCGATGCCGCCGCCTCCGCTCGCCACCGCCGTCTGGGCCCTCGCTCTCGCCCTCGCCGCCCCGGGCCGGCCGGCTGCCCTCGCGGTGCCGGGACCTCCGATCGGCCTTGTCCTCCGGGCCCTCGTCGCCCGGCCTGCGGTGCGCCCGGTGCCGGCGGGGCTCTCCGTCAGCGCCGGTGCGCGGGGACCCGCTGCGGCTCTCGCGGCTGCCCGCCTGCCGGTGCGCGTGCCTGCGGTGCGGGTTGCCCGCCTTGCTCCGCTCCGCCTCACCCTCCCAGAACCCCGGCTGCTCCAGGCCGCCCTCCCGGGCGTGGTGGTCCGACTCGCGGCCGTAAGGCCCCTCCCGGCTCAGCTCGGCCTCCTGGCTACCCGCCCAGGGCCTCCGGGTGTCCAGGCCCACGGAGCTGCTGGGGTCCCGGGCCCGGTCGTGGTAGCGGGCCTGTTTCCTGAGGAAGTCCTCAGCTCGCTGCTGCCCGAGGCGCTGGTCCACCGTGGGCTCGGCCGCCCGGCTCTTGTTGGTGTTGTTGTTACGGTTCTCCTGGGGGTCGACCACCAGCGGCCGGTCCAGGTGGGTCTTCATGTCGGGCCGCAGGTGGCGGGCGTACGTGGCCTTCCAGCGCTCGTCCGGGTCCATCTCGTTGTAGAGCGCCTCCCGGCTGGCCAGAAGATTCTGCTTCCTCATCTCGCTTGTCCGCTGCTCCCACACCGACTTGGCGGGCTTCTGGTTCTTCTGTTGCTCCTTCCTGCAAGGAAATCACGCCAAGGTTATGGAACTGCTGGGCGTCGTGTCCTGCAAGGACCACTCAGGCCAACAGGAGTGTGGGCCCAGGTGGACACCTTGGTGGGTGGGTGTCTTGCTCCAAGTGGGCATTTTCACCCAGATACATATCTCAGCCCAGTGAGCATCTTGACCCAGGTAGGCATTTCTGCTCAGGTAGGTACCTTGGCTCAGACGGACATCTTGACCCAAGTGGGCATCTCTGCCCAGGTGGGTATAATGGCCCAGTGGGCACCTCTGCCTATGTCGGTACCTTGGCCCAGAAAGGCATGTTGACCTGCGTTGTGGGGAGGTCTCTTGGCCCAGGTGGGATAGCTTGACTTGGCTGGGTATCTCCACCCAACTAGGTGTTTTAACCTGTGTGGAAAACTCAACCTGGCTGGTCATCTCAGCCTTACAGGAGCCTCAGCCCAGGTGGGCATCTTGGTCCAGTAAGGTATCCTGGCCTGGCAGGGCATTCCGTCTAATGGGGGTCTCAGTCAGGTGTATGTTCATCGACTGACCTCTCTATTCCTCTTCAAGTTGTAGTACATGGCCCCTGGGGGTGGTCCTGATGTTCAGAATACTCTTAACCTCTGAGACAGCCAATCATAATGAACACTGACCTGCAGTAGGTTCTGGACGCCCCTGCGTAGGCACTTGAGAGTCTTGAGACAGTGCCTATCTATGCAATGGTGAAAAACACCAGTGGGATTGTTGCTGGGGGTGCCAACTGAATCCCTCGAACATTCAGATTTTTCCAGGCATTCTGTGTGTATCTGTATTTGTATACAGACCATCACCTCCTATGGGGTTCCATGTCTAAGCATGTATTTCCCTGTGTTCCCCTTTTACAGCCACCTCCTTGCATTTTGGGGAAGAAAGCCCCCTCTACATTGTCCCGTGATGCGCTGCTCCACAGTGCTGCAAAGTCCTGGGACGACCCAGCAAAGGCACAATTCAGAATATCAGTGTATCAGTGTTAATGAATCTTTCTTTAATCAAAACACCTTAACTCTCACCACCTTACCACCTGTGATCCACCAGCAAATTGTGTTCACTCTTACCTTCACTATCTGTCTAAAATTCAGCTATACCCATCACCTGCTCTGGCACCACCCCGGTCCATTCCTTACTATCTCTTTTGCAGGGAACAATGCAGTCCTTTCTAAACTGGTATCCTGCCCTTGCTCCCCTGATAGCACCTAGAGGGCACCTGAGTCCCTATTCCTCCTCAAGAACCGTCCATGTGTCTCCTCTGGCTCAGGACAAAATTCTCAGTCTCCCCCATTGCCCACAAGGCCCTACAGGATCTGCTCATCACCTCTCTGCCCGTCCTGCCACTCCCCCCACCCCCACTCACTCTACTTTAGTTACATGGGCTTCTTTCATGTACCCTAACCACACTGGCATGCTCCTGCCTCAGGGCCTTAGTACATGCTGTTCCCACGGCCTGAGATGAGTTCCTCCCTCACCTTCTTCAGGCTCTGTCACCTGAGATCGTCCCTGACAATTTCACTTAAATCATAACACTCACCACTCCTAGCCGTCCCTATACTTGTCAACCTCTTGTTAGTGCTGTATTTCCAGCAACAGTGTCTGGCACATAGTATGTGCTTATTAACTATTTCTTGAATGAAAGTGGGTGGGAGGGCAGAAGTACTTTTTCCTAAGGCTCAACCCAGTCAGGGACTGCTCCCTGCCCCCAAATCCTTGACTGGGAGCGTGCAGAGGCTGAGGAGCCCAGAGAGCATCTCAGAGTTGGCGGCACTTACACAGCTATGGACATGTTGGCTGCAGACAGAGGACTCACTTCTGCCACCTCTTTGGCTTTCTGGAGGGCGAGTTTCTGGTTGGCAGCCTCTTCTTCTTCTTGTTCATCCTAAAAGGCACATAGGATCCCTGTTCACAAACTATGAACTGGGCCTTGGGGGCCTCATCTCTGACCCTACTGTTAACCAGGGGCATCATTTGAGATATTTACAAACAGGTTTGGCTTGGGTGTCAACCAGTCAGAGCTGAGGCCCCCTAATTGGAATGTATACTCATTGGTTAAGTGTACTGCTATCCCCTTCATGTCCAGGCTTGATATCCAGCTCATTCTGAACCCTATTTTAACACACAGAAGAAAAGGCAAGGAAAAAGACTGCCTTCCCTTCCCACAATGGAGATTTTTCTGTAACTCTGTCTCAATGAGCTGGAAATTAATGCAAAGATTTTCCTCTCATTCTACTTCCTGGGTCATTTAAGCTCTCTGAACCAAGACTTTAAATAAAACATCAACAAGCCCCCACGTGCAGAAATATCTGGCACCCACAGCCCATCCCATGCACTGCCAACAGCCTCCAGAAGGGGAATCAGGAGAGGAACTTGGATTCTCAGCCAGTTAGGTTCACAGAGGAGGAGGATGGGGGAAGATGTTTTATAAAATACATACAGAAAAAGACGTTTTGGGGCTTTAAATCCTTCTTCAGCCTTCATGCAGGGCCTCATTCGTAAAACAGAAAAGCCAACAAAGAAAAAGCAACAAGAAAGAAATGGCCAGAGACAAACCCGCCAATAAGCAAGATCATGCGGTGGCAGGGCACCTCTCCCACTCCGCTGGGATCTCTGAGGCAAGAAGCAACCTTACCACCTCGGAAATGGTCAGATCAGGACACTCTGTGTCAGTGACAACACAGGGGTGGGACTTGACTGGCCACCCCGCTCTCTCAAGTCCACCCCTCTTCTCAGAGCCGAGTCCCTGGACCACCTGCCTCAGATACACTGCAAATGCACAAATGCAGATTCCCAGGCCTCCTGAAGAACCTGGCCTGGGCCCCAGCATCTGCGTTTTCAACAAGCTCCCAGGTGAGTCTGAAACACGCTCAAGTTTAAGCCGCACTGCATGTGGTTAGAAGCACAAGTTCTGGATCCATCTAGATTCAAATAGCAGCTCCTCCACTTTCTGCTTACCTTGGACGAAATCTTTCTTTGTACCTCACAATCTTCATCTAAAATTTCAACTCTCTTTGACTTCCCTACTTCATATTTCTCCTTAGCACTTATCACTAGCTGACAAGTTTCTTTCTCGTCTATCTCTTCTGCTAGAATATCAATGAAGGCAGAGATTTGTTTGTTTTATTCCTGGTTATTTCCCTGGCCGCTAGACCAGGCCCTGTTCACAGCAGGTGCTCAATAGATGCATTTCAATGAATAACAAAATCTGTAAAATGGAATTCAGAGAATTTGCCTATGAGGTTTTCTGTGAGGGCTAAATGAGATAAAAACCTATCTAACAACAAGGTCCTATGATGTAGCACAGGGAACTATAGTTAATACCTTCTAATAAACTATAATAAAAATATGAAAAATAATGTATGTTTGTAACTGAGTCAGTTTGCTGTACACCAGAAACTAATACATTATAAATCAAACATACCTCAATCAAAAATATTAACCACATCAGGGGCTGAGTGGGGTCCCTGCCACATTTTAAATGCCCAAGAAATGCTTGTGGAATAAATGAAGGAAAGAATGAGGGTCTGGAGGACATTTCACAGGAGATGAGCTTTCTCCTTCCCTTTTCCCACCCTCCTGGGGTATCCCTTCCCCCACGACAGCCCTTGAGGATGGGGTCTTGCAACCTAGATGAGCTCATGGTTGAAATCAGCCCCTGGAACAGTGACGCCAGTGAGCCCCATGGTGGCCAGGACTGTGGCCGTATGCTTGGGGCAGAGATTTCCGTTTTCCTCCAGTCAGGGCTGGGCCTGGGAAACTCTCTCTCCCTCCTGCCATGGCTGGCAGATGGACGGTTGGCAAGGTCTTCTCAGTTCAGTTCAGTTCCCTGAATATGGCCTGTGTACCTTAAGGCATGGGGGATGGGCCGGTGAAGCTGAGGCAGGCCCCAGGCTTGGCCCTCCTGAATGATTCTGCATATGTTCTCTTAATGTGATAGGGCTGCAGGTGAAAGACTTAGGATAGACCACGACCACCTCCTAACATGCCTTTGTTCCAGACATCTTCCCCTCAAACTGCAAAAAGGTGCTCAGCTTCCCTTGTGCAGTGCACTACCTGTTCAACCATTCCTAGCAGCCCTGCTCATGGGCTATCCCAAGGGCATAAGCTGTGTTCTTGAAAGCAGTGTTGCCTTCTCTGTGCCTAGCTGAGGTGGACCTGAATCCCAGGGAGTACAGGGCTGCCCTAAGGGCATATGGCATAAGATTTTGCCCAAATAATCCAATACCACTGACCATGAGTGAAAACTGGGCTTGCTTCCTCACACGGACAGTTCATACCCCCACACCCCGAAATCCTTTTTGATTTCATTTCCTGCGCTCTGCTCTTTGAGGGATCACACCTCTGCTCTTTCAATTCCTAGCTATGTGGCAAGGTCCTGGCCTCTCTGGGCCTTAGTTTCCCCATCTGCAAAATGGGGATAACAGTTACTCCCTATCTGTTATGCTTTCTGGTGTCTGGCATACAAGAGGGGCCATCACATTTCCTTTGTTGTTAATTTTTATTTTGATCATTACCTGCTCAGCTGGGGCTCAAATGAAAGTTGGCAGGGTGTGTGGGTAAAGAACTCAGGCTCTGGAACTTGCCAAGTCTGGGTTTGAATCCTAGCCTTCCCTTTCCCAGCTCTGTAAAATGAAGAGCTGTAGCTCCGGATCTCTGGTCACACGAAGTGACTTACAAAGGCTCCCTTTATTGATCACTTTCCGTCTGCCCAAAATTACGCTGAGCTCCTGACATGTATAGCATGATGCTTTAAATAATAGCAGCTATCATCATCCCATCTGGGGTCCGTGATTCTGCCTTTCCGAACCTCAGTTCCCTCTTCTGCCAAAGGGAAATAACAGTTATGCCTGGAACCACGAGCATCATAATTCTTTACTGCTGCCACTCAGTGGTGAAGTCCGGCCAGTTCCCAAGCTCACGGGGACACACACTGAGCCTCAGAACCTTCTCTGGGTTACTCTCCATCTGTCCCCTCCTTCCGGGTTTAGGGTGGTGACAGTGCCTGCTTGCCTGGAGGCTGCCGCATTCCTTGGAAGCCCCTCGACACTGCCCGCTCCCTATAAACGGGCACTCTGGTGGAGCTTGCCATCTGTTTCCTGCAGCAACCCTGCTGCCTTAACCACCCCTACCTCCACCCTCCTTTGCTGTAGAAGCCACTTGATTAGGGACAGTCTAGTTTGGGGGTGGGGGAGGAGGTGCCTTTCTCCCTGGCACAGTGCAGCCAGGACAAAGGCTCTGACCCCAGCTTCTGTCCCCCACCCCACCCTATGCCCTGCCCGGCACAGTCCTGATCTGCCATGAGCTGGTGGTAACTTTGCACAGCAACATTCTCCCACCAACTCCACCTTGGTGAGCTCCTGGGCGTTGGCCAGATTATCCACCGCGATGGCCAAGAACACGTTCAGGAGGGTGTCTGCAAACGCTGGAGTCAGGGAAAGCATTGCCACATGAACCCTGATATCTGGGACTCCTGAACCCCTGCCTTGTGCTTCCCCTGCTCTCCCCAAGGCCCCGGGCTCATCCCCTGCCACCCAACCCAGAGGATACAGTTCCCGAAGAGCGTCAGCACGATGAAATAGATGGAGAACACCATGCCGCCTTGCACGCCCCCCTGAGACTTGATGCCGTCATACATGACCTCGTTCCAGTCTTCGCCCGTCAGGATCTGAAAGGGGAGGAAGAAACACACAGCCAACCCCCCCCTCAACCTTGGGCCCCTCAGAGATGCAGCTGTGGAGCCGGAACCTGCCGTGTGGGCCCTTTCTCGGCCCTTATCTCTGGGTGGGGACGGTCTTGGCTGTTTGCGAGAGGAAAGGGCTGTCCTTGCGTGGAGGAGCTCTCAGCCTGTTCTAGCAAAAAGTGACCCTGGAAGAGGAGTTTCAGATCTTTCTGGTTTTCTCTGATGTGATAGGGAGATTTTGCTATAGGCTGAGTTGTATGTGTTGAGGCTCTAAACCTTCGTGTGGTGTTATTTGGAGATGGGAGGGAATTAGGATTAGCTGAAGACATGATGGTGGGGCCCTCATGAGGGGATTGTGCGTTCAGTTGTGTCTGACTCTTTGTGACTCCATGGACTGGAGCCTGCCAGGTTCCTCTGTCCATGGGATTTTCCAGGCAAGAGTACTGGAGTGGGTTGCCATGCCCTTCTCCAGGGGATCTTCCCGGCCCAGGGATAGAACATAGATCTCCTGCATTGGCAGGTGGGTTCTTTACCACTAGTGCCACAATGAGGGGATTAGTGCCTTTATAAGAAAAGACACCAGAGAACTTGGTCTCTCTCTGCCTCTCTGTCTCCCTCTCTCCCCTTGCTGTGTGTGAGAGAAGTGAGAAGGAGGTCGTCTGCAAGCCAGGAAGAGAGTCCTCACCAGGAATCAACCCTGGATGCACTCTGATCTACCTCCAGCCTTCAGAACTGTGAGACGTAAATTTCTCTTGCTATATATCCACTGGTACTTCTGGACCGCTGTTTCTGGGGGTGGGGATGGTGGTGGTACAGGTGACTGGAGGAAGCCTCAAGTAAAGAGATGCAAGTGCTGGCAAACAGACATGATGCTGATGTGTATGGGAAGGGCTAAAGGGATTTGTATGCAGGATCTACACAGTTGTTAAAAAAATATCCAGCTTCCCTCCTTTGCATTATTTCCATGAAAGTGACAAAAAGTGAGAGTGTTAGTTGCTCAGTCAAGTCCAGCGCTCTGCCACCCCATGGACTGTAGCCTGCCAGGCTCCTCTGTCCATGGAATTCTCCAGGCAAGAGTACTGGAGTGGGTTGCCATTCTCTTCTCCAGGGGATCTTCCTAACCCAGGGATCGAACCTGGGTCTCTGCTGCATTGCAGGCAGATTCTTTACCATCTGAGCCACCAGGGAAGCCCCATTATTTTCATGAGGATAAAGTAAATATGAAAGAACTCCAAAGATGTTAATCCATTATGTAGGGTTTTTCAGTCTTGGCACTACTGGCATTTGGGAACTTCCTCTTGTCGTGTGCATTGCAGGGTGTTAAGCAGCACCCTTGGCCTCTACCCATTAGATGCCAGTAACACCCCCACACCCCACTTGCAACAGCCCAAAAATGTTTCCAGATACTTCTAGGTGTCCTTGGGGGACAAAATCCCTCTTGGGCAACAACCCCTGTGCTGAAAACATATGGGTGGTGATTACTACTAGCAATAATCATTTATGTAAAGGCTCAGAATTTCATGGATGATTTCCCTTTCCAACCCCCTGTCTATAGGTCTCATTCAGAAGTTCCCCTTCCCCTAGGAGAAGAGAGGAGTGAAGTCACATTTTCCCATAAACTTTCTGTTCCCTAAAGAGACAGAACCCACATGGAACGGCTCTGGAAGTCCCAGCTTGGCCAGTTCTAAACCTTGGGGCATGTGCCTACATGGGTGCAGAAGGTGGTTTGGCGGGACCACCCACGGTCTATCTGTTTTCTTTGGAATATGGAATTAGGGTGTCTTCTAGTCACGGGGAAGATGGTATATTATCCATGTCTATTATTTTCTATATTCTGATGCTTTGACATATGGGAGGGGTCTTGCTGACCCTGGGGGGAGTCAGGACTAGCTAATTCTTAGAGTTAGTAAACAACTTGCCTGTGGGTGTGGTTTAAAAAATGAAAACCAACCAATTCAGAGCCCACACTCCAAACCATCTCCACTACTGGGCTCTTACACTTAGGCCAATATTCTACTGTTGGAATTAGCCCAGGATCAGGTTCCATACAACTCAAGACAGCTCCAGGGCCTGCCAAAATTATTCAAACTAGCCAATCCTAAGCCTGATCAACCTGCCTTACCCATTTCTTCCTGCAGAAGAGCCACAATAAAGGCTCCTGCCCACATTTCCTGTCCCCCTCCTAATGAACCCTAGTGCTTCTCCATAGGGCCCTGTATTCATGGGACTGGGTGAAGGTTGTACCTGAAAAACTGTCATTATTGCTGCTGGAAAAGTGTCGAAGTTGGTAGGAGGAGTCCCTTCATCGAAATTAAACCTGTGGAGAGGGCACAAATATTTCACGTTGGTCCCACTCTAGGTGTGTGAGGGCTTGGCTCAGTATCTTGTTTTCAGGGCAACATCTCCAGCATCTCTGTTTCCCCTAGAAGGACATCCTGAGTGGTACCCAGGGCCCCACCCATCTGGGTCAGTGCACTGGGCATCATCCAGGCCATGAGGAAGGCAGACTGTGTGACGCAGGTGGGCCTGGGTCTCTGGATGCACTGAGCAAGGTAAGGATGGGAGGCCCTGGGCAGAACCCCAGGGAAGCAGAAGTCAGAAAAGCTGCTGAGCACTTACTGGCCGCCGAAGAGTTGCATTCCCAGAAGGGCAAAGACGACGATGAACAGGAAAAGGAGGAACAACAGGCTGATGATGGATTTCATGGAGTTGAGAAGAGAGACGACCAGGTTCCTGAGAGATGCCCAGTACCTGCCAAGGGAGGCCAGGGTTGGGGTATGGGGGTCAGGCTGGGGCCAGGGTGGCGGCAGCTGAGCCCATCTTCCCAACATGGGAAGGAGGTGGCCCCACCCTGGCCCCCATCCCCACCTTGGGATGTCAGGGAACCTGAAGACTTACTTTGTGACTTTGAAAATACGCAATAACCTGAGGGCTCGTAACACACTGATTCCAAAGGATGTGCCGGGTTTTATGACGGCCCAGATGACCTCAAAGATACTCCCGATGATGACCTAGAACAGAGGATCCCGGTCTTGTGTCCATGCTTTTTGCAAATGTGCCCTGAGTCTGGACCTTGCAGGAACCCAGTCCAACTTCCCACCTCAAATGAAATCATAGTGAGGGTCTCATACACCTCTTATCCCTTCTCTTTTTTAACTTATTAACATGAGTGCAAAGAATTCCTGAAACACATAATTACAAAGTGAATGCCCATGCAATCCACCTATCCATCTATGTTGAGAAATAGGGCGTGTCAGCACCCTGAAAGCCTCTGGGGAACCCTAGACATAGCCACCACCCTGAATTTTATAATAACAATTTCCTTGCATTAAAAAATTGAGGTGAAATTCACACAACAGAAAATTGACCGGAATGGTTCATTTAAAATAATGCACGATTCAGTGGCATTTAGCATGTTCACAGTGTATAACCATCACCCTTCTCTAGTTTGGAAACATTTCCATCGCCCCCAAAGGAAACCCCGGGCCCATGAGCAGTCAGTCCCCAGCCCCCTCCTCCCAGCCCCTGGCAACCTCTCATCTACTTTCTGACTCTGGAGATTTGCCTGTTCTGGATATAAATGGAATTATGTAATATGTGACCTTTTATGTCTGGCTTCTTTGACTTATGTTTTCAAGGTCTTTGCCTTAAAGTATTCAGGGATCCTCTGTAAGCCATATAGCTTAGGTCTGAACTCTTATGAGCAGAATCATGCTGTATGGACTAGTTTTGCCACTGTCTGCCTCCTTCTGTGCAATATCGTGTGGCTGATAGGTGTGGCTACTGTTGGCTGCCTCTCATTGGTGCAGAGAATTGCATTATTTATATACAACTTATTTATCCACCCTACTGCAAAGGGAGATTTGGGTCATTTGGTTTGGGACTAGCAAAGCCACTCAAGGAATTGTTGTAAGTGTCTCTTAGATGTCTGCGTAAGTTTCTCTAGAGTGAATCCCCAGAAGTGGATTCGCCAGGTCATCCCTTACTTTCCAAAATGGGTCCGTAAATTTCCCCTCCCACTGGCAGTGGTTGGGGAGGGTTCTGGGAGCGCTGTATCGTCATCAAAGTTGGGGATTATCCTCTGATTCCTTTTGCACTCAGCAGAGTCTGTCGTACCCAGGCATGACCCTACTTTTCTCTCCCCTGTGTCCCCAGGTATCAGCCATTCTAAGCATATCAGCTGGAGAATGAATTCCTTAGAAACCAGAGCACTTACCCCACAATCAAAACAGTTGAAGGAAGAGTGGAAGTAAGGCCGCGTCCCAAGCCCGTACATTTTTATAAACATTTCGGACATAAAGAGTCCTAAGAAAATGAATTCTGCATAGTCTAGAAAGGGAGCGGGGAAATAGAGAGGAGATTAGATTTGTGGAGGGAGCTTCCAGGTGGCTCTGACGTTCCTATTAACTGAAACCTTGGCTGGTGCGTTCCTGGGTGCTTACTATGCTTTTTAAAAAATTAACTAAGAAAACTTAAAATTGAAGTATAGTTGTTTCAGGTATGGGCTTCCCAGGTGACTTAGATGTAGGAGATGCGGGTTCGATCCCTGGGTTGGGAAGATCACCTGGAGAAGGAAATAGCAACCCACTCCAGTATTCTTGCCTAGTGAATCCCATGGACAGAGAAGCCTGGTGGGGTGTAGTCCATGGGGTTGCAAAGAGTTGGACACGACTGAGCAACTGTACATTCACGCTTATTCCAGGTATATATAGTTGAATCAGCAAAGTGATTCAGTTATACATACATATATATATGTGTGTGTGTGTATAGATATTCTTTTCCATTATAGGTTATTTCAAGGTATTGAATATAGTTTCTTATGCTATATAGTAGATCCTCATTGTTTATTTTATACATTTTACTATGTTTTTAAAATGAACAAGCAACTATACTCCAATAAAAATTAATTAAAAAGAAACAAATGAATGAATGAACTAACTGGCTAATAACTGACTAACTCAATAACTAACAAAGTATTATTACTAAGAATTATGTAATAATACATAAGAATTATGACTCAACTGCTTTTATATGCTTGAGCTCCAAAGGAATAATAGAAATATTAATAGAAGTCATAACAGTTTCCTATTTGTAATCCTTGTGTTAGGGACTTGGTCGGGAGTGCCACAGGCAACCAATCTGAGACATGGCTTTTCTCCCAACTAGGAAAACTCATTGGATGTCCCCTAGAAATCCTGTCTTGCTAATATCTAAAAGTCTTGATATAAGACAAAGCCTTTTGTTTTTTGATGAGAATGCATAATGGTGAAATTTTGCCTTGGGAAGAAGTAACTATGAGTATTTGTTTGCTCCAGCAAAGAAATGGTTAATAGCAATTCCTTTTCTGAGAGGGCTTTCTTGGTGAGGCAGGAAGATGAATGGTCAGGAAGGGCATGAGCAGTCACCTTTTGATGGGGAAGGAGAGGTAAGGAGAGACTCTGAGAGGAAGAAAGCATATAGAAATCCAAGACAGAGGCCTCAAACTTCTAAGAATTCCATTCTGGTCACATAGCTAGCTCTGTTTGAAGGTGAAGAGTATTTGTTATATCACTTTTTTTAAATGGTGTAAGACTTTTTTCTAGTTCTTTGTGATTCTGTTCTATTGGCTGCTCCACACAGCTTGTGGGATTTTAGTTCCCTGACCAGGGACTGAACCCGGGCCCTCAGCAATGAAACTGCTGAGTTCTAACCACTGGACCACCAAGGAATTCCATAGTATATCATTCTTAAATCAATTTTCACAAATTTATTTATTTATTGGGCTGTGTTGGGTCTTAGTTGTAGCATGTGGGATCTAGGTCCCTGACCGCCTGCATTGGGAGTGCCGAGTCTTAGCCACTGGACCCCCAAGGAAGTCTCTATATCATTCTTTTAAGAGGTGATTTGAACTGACTGTCAAGGTCTTTCCCACTCATTCCTGATTATTGAACTTTCCCTTAGTTTTAGGACCCCAGGGAGCTTTCAGTGTCTGAGGGAAACTCTGGGGTCTCCAGGGCTCCCAAGACTGAAACATCAGTAAGGAAATCTGTCTGTAACATCTGATGCATTCCAAAAGCCACCAGAAGAAATTTGGGGAGGATGTCAGAGTTTCCAAGATGCTCGTTCCCCAGTTACCATGGAATCATGAGAGTTGGTGATGCACAAGACCTGAGAGAATTACTGATCTCTAAGCACTGGTGGATCTGGAAGAAGTTTCAGGGTCATCAAATCCAATTTCTCCCAAGTATAGAAGAGAAATGTGAGACCCAGAGAAACGACTACACTTCATCAATTACAAGACAGATATTTTTGTTCATGTTTTGACATCTCCGAAACTGGGGTGTAACTTAAAATCGGCATGCCCTAGTTTAGACGGCAGCATTGTTTCATTTCTTAGTGGCACATAAAAATAAAAGAGTGCCATATAATCGAAGAGGTGGCTCAGTGGTAAAGAATCTGCCTGCCAAGCAGGAGACCTAAGTTCGATACCTGGGCTTGGAAGATCTCCTGGAGAAGGAAATGGCAACCCACTCCATTGTTCTTGCCGGGGAAATCCCATGGACTGAGGAACCTGGCGGGCTACAACCCATGGGGTCGCAAAGAGTTGGACACATCTAGCAACTAGACGGCAGCAGCAATAATTAAAGATGTCTTCATTTGAAGGATAATGGTAATAATTTGTCCAGGGTCACATGGAGAGTTGGGGGCAGAGCAGGCACTGAGAACCCAGGTTACCTGATGATCATGGCAGGGATGCACCATCAGATATAGCTTGGTTTCAAATCCTGGCTACATCATTAACTAGCTGTGTGACTCTGGGCAAGTTACTTAACCTCCCTATGTCAGTTTTCTTAACTGGAAACTGAAAATTAAAGGACGTTTATAGACAGAGAGGCCCCAGGCAGGAAGTCTCAACCCCCTGTTCCCAAAGCAGGACAGACAGAGCAAGGTGATTAGTGGGGAGAATATGGGAGATTAAAAATAGGCTATATGAGGAGGTTAAGACAAAAAGTAAATAGTTCTCATTTATAAGAGACTCCAGGGGGACCAAATGCAATTACTAAGGTTGGAACTAGGTCAGGGCTCTCAGAAGGAGAACTGGCCCCTGGGGAGTGTCCTAAGGGGGTGGTCAGCCAACGTGACTGGGAACAATAAGGGTTACAAGGAGACAATGATCTGGACTAGACACCCAGGCCTCGCGAGGCTGAAGACTTGATTTCTCCAGTGGTTGTGTGGGTTAATTCTGAACCAGGTCAGAAGGGCAGAGAATCTACAGACCTAATTCAGACAAGCCAAAAGATGCAGGAGGAGGGCAATCAGCAGGCAAAAAGGTTTTGGGGAGTCCTCACTTGGGGCCTATAGGCCAGAGCCAAGGTATCCAACTGCCTTCCTCACTTTCCAGCCACTACTCTTGTTGATTTCTCAGAGCTCTTTACTTTTTAAGCCCTGCTCATAGATCTCCCCTCCTTTCCTGCTTCTCCTCCCCCAATGTTGTCAACAATTTTGATACTATCTCATGTTAATTCCTGAAATTTGGGAATAGGCCCAGAAGGGCAAAGTCTTGGAAATCCTGGTTCCCACTTCAGGAGCAAGATGTTCTCACAGTTGTTGGAGGCTATCGTCTAGAAATGAATCCGAGACACAAGGAAGTCAAAAAGGTCAGGAGAGGAAAGGGGAAAGAAGCAGAAGATTTGAAAGAAAAGGGAAGAAGCAGAAATGAGAAGAAAAGATGAGTACAACATACAGGTTACTTTTTTGTCTCTAATGCACCTTCATCTGTCAACCATAAATATGATTCCCAGAGATGCACCTAGAAATCATATGTATGTTTCTGTCTCTGGCTGTCTTGCAGTCTGTCCCTCTCTGTCTTTATTCCAATGCACCTCTACGTGCCTTTCTTAGAAAGTGATCATGTGTCTGATGGCCCAAATTCCAGCTTCCAGCTCTCAGGCGCCCCCTCCCCCAAATTGGGCTCTGTCACTGAGGTAGCAGGAACATGAGACTGATCTCCAGTTAGAAATCGGCCCAAATGAAAGGGGAAAGAGGGAACACATACTGCCAAAGAAAGAGAACTGGAGAAAGGGTGTGAGGAAGGGATCAGGGAGCTGGTGGGGGTGGGGCCAGGCGGTACTCACAGAGGAAGTCGGAGAGCCACTCGGGCTGGTTGTAGTGAACGATAGCGACACACAGCGTGTTGAGGGCTACCAGACTGAGCACAGTCCAGTAGAAGGCCTGAGTTTTGACCATGCGGCGGATGTAGAAACGCATCCTCCTCTCCTTTTTGTGAAAAAAAGTTGAGTTCTCCAGCTTGGCACTTTTAATGCTGGCTCGGGCGAAGGGAGACCCTGCCAGGGAAAGGATGGAGAATGTCAGGGTGTTCCTGCAGAGGAAGTTAACCGATGTGTGGCCCAGGCATGGATTTTGGCCAGGGAACCCATTAGCCTCCCAAGCAGGCAAGCCCCCGGGAACCATTATGACTCATGGGCTTAGCTTTCCAGAGATGGAACTTATGAGAAGGTGATGTCCCTGAAAATAACAGTGCTCAAAATAACCAATGAGTGCGCAGGATGTGGTGGTGGGGGGCTTCCTTGGTTGCTCAGGAGTTAAGAAACTGTCTGCAATGAAGGTAGATGTGGGTTCAATCCCTGGGTTGGGAGGGCATGGCAACCCACTCCAGTATTCATGCCAGGAAAATGCCTTAGACAGAGGAGCCTGGTGGACTAGAGCCCATGGGGTTGCAAAGAGTCAGAAACGACTGAAGTGACTGAGCCTGGTATGGCATGGCTCAGAATGGGAAGGCTGATGGCTCTCCATTGCTAGAGTCATCTTTCTGTACCTCCCTCTCCTGGAACTGTCTGATGACTCTGGGGGTCATGCTACAGGGTGGGAGAAGGCTGGAACCTCTGCTCAGGATTCCCAGTGCAGAGGCAGGCGGCAGAGCTGCACGCACCGTTCTTGGAAAGCCTCCAGGAGGAAGTATGGATAGGATCCTAGCTTACCATGGACACTTCACTTTAAAAATAATCACCAAAGAATGAGCCAGCTGTGCCCTCTGCTCACATGTATTTTTGCTCTTCAGCATTTACAAGGCACCTACCATGCCAGGCTCTGTCCCAGGTGTTCAGGATACATGTTAACAGCGTCCTACACTCCTGGGATGGATACTCCAGTGTGGGAGCCAGAGAGCAAACATAATATAATAAGCAGGACTTCTCTGGTGGTCCAGTGGTTAAGAATCCGCCTGCCAGTGCAGGGGACTTGAGTTCAATACCTTGTCTGGGAATATTCCACATGCTGCATAGCAACTAAGCCCATGTGCCACAACTACCGAAGCCCATGTACCCTAGAGCCCACCTGCTGCAATTACTGAAGCCTGTGCTCTGCAACAAGAGAAGTCACCACAATGAGAAGCCCCCAAACCACAATGAAGAGTAGCCCCTGCTCGCTGTAACTAGAGAAAGCCCACATGCAACTCAAACATAAATAAATAAAAATAATAAATTAATAGTGTGATGGAAGGTGCGAAGTGCTTTGGAAAAAAGAGAAAGAGCAAAATGAGGGGATGTGGAACCCTAGGAGGAACTACTGGGCAAGCTGCAGCATTAAACCAAGGGGTTAAGATGAAGGGGTTGGCCTGAGTCACCTTAGTATCTTAGGCAGAGGAAACAAACAGCAAGTGAAAAGGTCCTGAGGTAGGAATATGCCTGCCTGGCATATTTGGGGAACAGCATAAAGAGAAAAGTATGGCTGGAGTCAAGTGGTTCAGGTGAGAAAAAGGAGGTGAGGGCAGGGGAGTGGGTCTTGGCAGGTTCTGAGGGGCCTTGGGGGCTGCAGGGACAACTGGGGCTTTTGTTTTGAGTGAGGTGGGAGGCATGGAGGCAAGAGGGGCGTGACTTGACTCAGGGGTTCACAGATGTCCTCTGGCTGCTGTGGCACAGAACAGCAAGGGCAGGAGCAGAGTGGGGATGACTGCTCCAGTCCAGACAGATGATAACCAGGGCTGGACTCCATGGTGGCTGAGAAGGAGGTAGGTTGGGCTGATTTGGGGTGTATTACTATTTTCAACTTTATCTATTATTGTTTATTTTTGGCTGTGCTGGGTCTTCATTGCTGCTCAGGCTTCCTCTAGTTGCAGCGAGTGGGGGGTTACTCTTCATTGTGGTGTGTGGGCTTCTCTTGCTGTGGAGCACACGCTCTGGGGTGCAGGCTCAAAGCCTGTGGCACACAGGCTTTGTTACTCCAAGGCATGTGGGATCTTCCTGGACCAGGGATCAAACCCATGTTCCCTGCATTGGCAGGTGGATTCTTTAACCCACTGAGCCACCTGGGAAGCCCTGGGGTATTATTATTTAAGGTATATTTCAACATTTGTTGATGGACGAAGTGTGGGTGGAAGAGAGGGAGAAGCCAAGGTTTTTGGTCTGAGCCCCAGGAGGAACAAAGCTGTCATCCACTGAGAATGGACAGGTTTGTGGCGGAGGTTCAGAGCTCAGTTTCACATAGATTGATTTTATGTTCTAAAATACCTCTTCTTGAAAATCTTCCATTGCATTCATTAGTTTAGTATTCTTCATTGGCACATTCATTCTTTCATTTATTCATTAGTGTGCTCATTCATTGGAGAAGGCAATGGCACCCCACTCCAGTACTCTTGCCTGTAAAATCCCATGGATGGAGGAGCCTGGTAGGCTGCAGTGCATGGGGTCGCTGAGAGTCGGACACAACTGAGCGACTTCACTTTCACTTTTCACTTTCATGCATTGGAGAAGCAAATAGCAACCCACTCCAGTGTTCTTGCCTGGAGAATCCCAGGGACGGGGGAGCCTGGTGGGCTGCCGTCTATGGGGTCGCAGAGTCGGACACGACTGAAGCGACTTAGTAGCAGCAGCAACAGCAGCAGTGCTCATTCATTCATCCATTTGTTCACTCATTGGTATGTTTGTCACACATTCATTCATTCATTCTTTTATCATTTATTCATTCATTAGTGCACTCATTCATTTCTGTTTTTTTTTTTTTAATTTATCTATTTATTTTTCAACTTTGCCATACCATGCCACATGTGGAATCTTAGTTTCCTGACCAGGAATCGAACCCGTGGCCTCTGCAATGGAAGTGCAGAGTCTTAACCACTGTACCACCAGGGAAGTTCCCATCCTTTCATTTCTTCTTTCATCATTTATTCACACATCCATCCATCCATCCATTCATTCATTTGTTCATTTACACATTAATTCATGAAGCACTGCTCATCAACCTCACATCAGCCAAACACAGAAAACATCTCTCAGGATGCCACTTCCTATTAGCAAAATTCTAAACAGAGGTTGTGAGTTGGCATCCCAGGGGCCATACTGGTTCATTTGAGATTTGTGAAAGTTGAAATTATTGGTCTATGTTTAAAAACTGGGAGATTTTCCATACAAATATGGATTTCAGCTTCTCATGAATGAAAATAACAGCTGACATTTATCGAATATTTAACAGGCACTGCAGGGGATGCAGTTTACACAGTAAACTCCTCGTCACAACCTTAGGAAGTAGGGACCATCACTGACCTCCTTTTACACCCCAAGGAAACAGAGGCTGAGGGGGGTCCAGTAATTGACTAAGAAGCTTCAGGGCAGTTCAGAGCCTGTTGCACTCTGGCCTGCGGCCACCACACTGGACTCACTCCTGGAACTTGTGGCCATGAGCAAGCAACCACATGTCTGCCCAGCAGCAGCTGGCCAGGCTTGGTGGCTGGACTCTGCCTTCGTGTCCATCACTTGTCTGATCCCATGGGCATTGGGAACCCCAAGGTGGCTCTTCACAGCCCTTCCCAGTTGAGACATTTCTGGTTCTTTTGGTTCCCAAAGATGTGCACAGACCCACAGGTATCCACAAGGTTTGGCAATCACATGGGGCAGGAGGTCCCTGACCTCCTGCTGGAGCCATGGGAAAGCTCAGCTCCATCACCAACCACAGAGTAACCTTGGGCAGATGACCTTGGACAAGTTACCATGAGTCTTGGGACTCCAGTGCCTCCCACCTCATAGGGCCATTGGGAAAAATCAATGAGTTAATGCATCCTAACAGGAATTTCCCTGGTGGTCCAGTGGCTAAGACTCTGTGCTCCAAATTCAGGAGCCTGATTCGATCCCTGGTCAGGGAACTAGATACCACAAGCCACAACTGAGACTTCACATGCCTCCACTAAAAGATCCTGCAGGGGGCAACTAAGACCTGGTGCTGCCAAACAAACAAATAAGTAAATAAATATTTAAAAACTAACCCTAAGACGATGCTGCATGGATGTCAGCCACTAAGTCCTGGCTGACTCTCTGCGACCCCATGGACTGTAGCCTGCCAGGCTCCTCTGTCCATGGGATTTCCCAGGCAAGAATACTGGAGTAGGTTGCCATTGTCTTCTCCAGGGGATCTTCCTGACCCAGGGATTGAACTTGTGTTTCCTGCTTGGCAGGAGGATTCTTTACCACTGAACTACCTGGGAAGCCCCAACATGAGGCTGGCACATGATTATTGGACATAAAGTCTTTTACTACAACTCCAAGAGCTAAAATCTAGACTGTCACATGTCAACTCATGGAGGAAGTCTCTCCTGATCACAGGGTCTGGAGACACATCCCATAATAGGCACCCCACGTATCAATAAAGGAGAGGAAGGTGACTATTAATTGAATACCTACTATGTGCCAGGCCCTGTGCCAGCTCTGTACTGTCTCCTTTATTTATTGTATCTCATACTCCTTCTGACCCACGCTCCCTTTGTCAATACCCTTTTTTTTTTGGCCACACCTCGAGGCATGCAGGATCTTGGTTCCCTGACCAGGGCTTGAACTTGTGCCCTGCAGTGGAAGCATAGAGTCTTAACCACTGGACCACCAGAAAAGTCCCCTTTTTATATACACTCTTGTCTCTACTTTTCTTCCATGGTCTGAAAATTTGCAGGCAATCCTTAGTTTTTAAAAATAATTTTAACAAGCTATTTTATGAAACACCATATATCTCAGATGTCAGTTTCAATGTGGAATCAATAGAGAAATCTATTAAAAAGGTATTTTACATTCTATTTTTTTTGGTACCAAGTATTCCACATCTTTACATTGTTTAGTCGCTAAGTCGTGTCTAACTCTTTGCGATCTCATGGACTGCAGCATGCCAGGCTCCTCTGTCCTTAACTATCTCTTGGAGTTTGCTCAGATTCATGTCCATTGAGTTCGGTGATGCTATCTAACCATCTTATCCTCAGCCGCTCCCTTCTCCTTTTGCCTTCAATCTTTCCCAGCATCAGGGTCTTTTCCAATGAGTCGGCTCTTTGGATCAGGTGGCAAAAGTATTGGAGCTAAAGTATTTCAAATCTAATGTGTGAGTATGGAATACATTTCATTCAGATCAGCTGCATTCAAAGAGCCAAAAGTCCGAGGGGGCCAGTCTTAGTCTAGACTGTTTCACAGTGAGGATAGCAGTAGGCCACCACTAAGGCTTAGTTTCAGGATTTTTGGCAATTTATATGCCCTTCAAAGTCTTGCTGAATTGAAATAGGTGCCTCCCAAGTTGTGGGTTGAACTGTCCAGTGAAGAGATGTGTTGCTGGCTTCCTTGGTAGCTCAGAGGGAAAGAATCCCCCTGCCAGTGCTGAAGACACAGGTTTGGTCCTTGGTCTGGGAAAATCCTACCTGCTGTGGAGCAATGAAGTCCATGTGGCCCAACTGTTGAGCCTGTGCTCTAGAGTCTATGTGCCACAACTACTGAAGCTCTTGTGCTCTAGAGCCTGTGGTCCACAATCAGAGAAGCCACTGCAATGAGAAGCCCTCACACTGCAATTAGAGAGAAGCCCCCATTTGCCACAAGAGAAAAGCCCTCGCAGCAACGAAGACCCAGCACAGCTAAAAAAAAAGAGAGAGAGATCGAGTAATGGGTTGAAGTCTGAACCCCTGGTAGCCGTGAATATGACATTATTTACAAATAGGGTCTTTGCAGATGCCATCAAATTAAGATGAAGTCAGAGCTGATTGGAGTGGGCCTTAATCCAATGACTGGTATTCTTATAAGAGGAGAAGAGATGTGGGGACACGCAGGAAAGGACCACGTGATGACAGAGTCAGAACTCGGAATGAGGTGAGTAAAAGCCAAAGGGAGCCCAGGATTGCCGACCACACCGGAAGCTAAAAGACAAGCACGGGGGCAGATTGTCCCCGAATTCCTCAGAGGCAGCACAGCCCCTGCCAACATCTTGATCTCCATTTGGACTTCTGGTCCCCAGAATTGTGAGAGAATACATTTCTGTTGTTTTAAGCCACCCAGCTTGTGATACTTTGTGACAGTCGCCCTAGCAAATGAACACAGCCCACGCTGAACTTCTGTTCTTAAAATCACCTAAAGGGAATCTGATTTTCCTAACGTACTGGTGCTGTGATGGCAGATTCCATTTGTGGTTCAACTTTTCCTAGTGATGGCACTAGGTCCATATTTCACAAGTCAGCTGATCAACTCTACATGAGATAATTTTTTTTTTTTTTGCCCGCACTTGGTTTTCGTCGTGGCACACAGGCTTCTCTAGTTGCAGCACTCGGATTTTAGTTGCCTCGTGGCATTGGGATCTTAGTTCCCTGATCAAGGATTGAACCCATGTCCCCTGCATTGGAATGCAGATTCTTAACCACTGGACCACCAGGGAAGCCCCTATATGAGACCATTTTGTGATATGTTTATCAACTGACAGCATGGGAGAATCATCAATTATAAGAAATAGAGGAAAACAAAAGAATGGGAAAGACTAGAGATCTCTTCAAGAAAATTAGAGATACCAAGCAATATTTCATGCAAAGATGGGCACAATAAAGGACAGAAACAGTATGGACCTAACAAAAGCAGAAGATATTAAGAAGAGGTGGCAAGAACACACAGAACTATACAAAAAAGATCTTAAAGACAGCATTTACTGGGCAAACTAATATGAGGGCAAAATGCCACATGTTCTGCCTGACTTTGAATCACGTTGTTATTTTACAGAAATAAATAAAGGTGAAGGTGTCTCCTTGCCAGAACCCTGGAATTCAGGTTTCTTTGAAGATTATCTAGGAAGTCTCTGCAGCATAGGAACCCCTTCCTGTGGGTTTTTGAGCCACCAGGCAAGGGAGCTGGCTTTAGGTGGGTTTGCCTGTAGCAAAACTTGTCCTGGGAGACCAAGCCACTGGCCTGTGTTTTGGACCTATTGACAAAGCTGAAAGTCACCTGCTTTCTTTCTTTCTTTTTTAAAAATAATTTTATTTACTTATTTATTCTTTGGCTGTGCTGGGTCTTCGTTGCTGCATGGGGCTTTTCTCTAGTTGCAGTGAGTGGGGCCTACTCTTCCTTGCAGTGCGTGGGCTTCTCATTACAGTGGCTTCCCTTGTTGTGGAGCATGGGCTCTACGGCACCCAAGCTTCAGTAGTTGTGGCATGTGGGCTCAATAGTTGGGCTCTAGAGCACAGGCTCTAGTTGTGGCACACAAGCTTAGTTTCTCCATGGCGTATGGGATCTTACTGGACCAGGGGTTGAACCTGTGTCTTCCACACTGGCAGGCAGATTCTTTACCACTGAGCCACCAGGGAAGCCCTCACCTGCTTTCTTAACAGAGGTGCCATGGGATAGAGTCGGTCCTTATTCAGTCTGACAGCTTTCTACTTTGGTTTCTTATCTGCCTTTTATCACATGTTCGTCAAATGGCAGCCTTGGACATGGGTTCTCCAAGTTTTCTTAGGTCAGCCACAGAGAGACCCTCTGTGAATCCATCGTGGCTTTCAGGGTCGTTCTCACTATCCCCTTGTTAGGAGCTGTACCGTATCATCCCCTAAATTCATAGACTGAAGTTCTAACCACCCCCTGCCCCTTAGGTGTCTCTGAATACAATTGTACTTGGAGATAGGGCCTTTCAAGAAGAAATTATATTAGGACTTAATTTCTTAATTTGTCTAGCTGCAACTAGAGAAAGCCCTGGCCCAGCAATGAAGACCCAGCTTAGCCCAAAATAAATAAATAAGTTAAAAAAGACATAATTAAATTAAAATGAGATCATCAGGGTGGGCCTTAATCCTCTGTGACTGGTGTAGTTATAAGAAGAGAAGATGGGGACACAACACACATGGAGGAAAGGCCATGTGGGGACACAGGAAGATGACTGTCTGCAAGCCAAGGAGATAGTCCACACCAGAGACCAATCCTGAGAACACCCTGATCCTGAACTTCCAGCCTCCAAGACTAGGAGAAAGTTAAGTTTCTGTTTTTAAAGAATTAAGTCACCCAGTCTGTGCTATTTTATTATGGTGACCCCAGTGAACTGATAACACTCTCCCCATTCCATACAAAGCCCAGTTTTAAAAAACGCCCTTTCATGAATTTTTCTTTGCTTTTCCACCAGACAAATTCCTCCCTGCCTTGTACAGCCTTTAGACTCTTTATAATTAGACTCTGTGGGCTTCCCAGGTGGCGCTAGTGGTAAAGAACCTGCCTGCCAATTCAGGAGACGTAAGAGACACAGGTTCGATCAGTGGGTCGGAGAGCCCCTGGAGGAGGGCATAGCAACTCACCACAGTATTCTTGCTTGGAGAATACCATGGACAGAGGAGCCTGGCGGGCTACAGTCCATAGGGTCACAAAAAGTCAGAAAAGACTGAAGCGACTTAGCACACATGCACAATTAAGACTCTGTTGCTTTTAAGTAACTTTAAATTTATCTAATTATTTTTTTCTGATTTCAAAAGTAATGCCTGGGGACTTCCCTGGGGCTCTAGTGGTTAAGAATCTGCCTTGCAATGCAGGGGACAGGAGTTTTATCCCTGGTCGGGGAACTAAGATCCCACATGCCATGGAGCAACTAAGCCCACATGCCATAACCAGAGAGTCTGTGTGCTGCACTGAAAGATTCTGCATGATGCAACAAAGATCCTGTGTACTGCAACTAAGGCCCGATATAAATAAAAATTAAAAAAGTAATGCCTGTCACTAATCCATTCATTCCACGGAAATGTCATGGAGAAGGTGAAAATCCTCTGCAATCCTTTCAGTTTCTATGTCTTTAAGTACCTCTCACACTTCTTAAGATTGTTTTAAACATGAGACCACATATTTTACATGGTGTTGTACAACTTGCTATTTTTTCACCAAAAAATATATTTCAGACATCTTTCCATGCCATAACAGTTCCATTCTTTTTCCTGGCAGCAGAGTATTCGATGGTATATAAATGTTATATAATTTCTTTAACCTACTTTCTTTCTCCCTACTTTGCGGCACATGGATTGTTTCTGGTTTTTACTTTTTGGAACACCAGAAACAGTGCTGCTAAGAAGAGGCTGGTACATAGATCTTTTGCATACATGAAGAAATCTTTTGAGGCAGAAATTCTAGGTCAAAGAATGTAAACATCAACAATTAAATAATGCCCAACCATACATCAGAAAACACTGCAAACTACATTCCTGCCAACAGCATATGGCTATGCCCATTTTTTCACATCTTTGCCAACACTGGGTAGTAATACTTCTTCATCTTTTCTAGAAGGACTAATGACAAATAGTATCTCCCCATTAATTAAGAACAAGTGAGATGGTTGGATGGCATCACCAACTCAATGAACATGAGTCTGAGCAAACTCCCAGAGATAGTGAAGGACAGGGAAGCCTGGCATGCTGCAGTCCATGGGGTTGCAGAGTCAGACACAACTTAGTGGCTGAACAACAACTCAATCTTATCCATGGAGGAGAGCTTGACTTGGGTACCCCATGTTTTCAGTGCCTGGCATTTAATAAATGTGGTATAGACAAAAATGTTTGTCTATCAAAATTTAATGTAACAGGTTAGAAAATTGGGCAACTTACATGGGGAAATTTGTGGGACAGACGTACCCAGTCAAATGCATAGGGCAGTGATGGAGCACCCTAACTCTTGAATTTTCTGGAAGGACAGAAACAGATGTATCCACAAGTGGAAGTAGGATTTGTTCATCATTACGAGGAAAAGAGTGTTTTGGCTAGAAATTAAAAATGCAAATGAAAACAAGCTTTAAGGTATCATTATAAACTGATTTATCCAGAAAGGAAATTAAACACGTAATAGGCAATGGCTGGGGTGGGAGAGTCCATAAGCGTCTGCATACTTGGCAGGTTTATAAATGGGTTCAATGTTTTTGAAACTCAGAACAGCTCTGTGAATAATGAGTTGAAAAGCTGTTAATATCTTTGATCCTATAATTATCCCCAAGGAAATCCTCCCAAAGGGTGGGAGGAGTCATTGTACGTAAATGCTCCCAGCAGTGCTCCTCGTAAAGGCAAAAATTGGAAACAACTCAAACACCATATAATAAAGCTACGGCTGAGCAAACCACAGTGTGGCCACCCTCTGGAGTGTAGGATGGCATGGAAATCATGTTGAAACTCAGCAGTAAGCTTATAAACTAGGGGTGAGTGAAGGAACCTGAGTATGAAGTAGTTGGTTCCTAGGGATTAGAAACATGAGTATGTTTTGATTTTTATTTTGGGGCTGCGCTGTTCGGCTTGCGGGATCTTAGTTCCCCAGCCAGGGCTCAAACCTGTATCCTCTGCATAGAAGTCTGGAGTCCTAACCACTGGACTGACAGGGAATTCCCCAAAACGTGTGTATTTTGAATTCCCTCCCCCAGCGTTGCCTCTATACTCCAGCCACACGATACCCATTCAGCCTTAATGTCTGCTCCTCTCAGAGTCTCCTGTTATTTTCTCTGCCTGGAAGCTCTCTCATCCACTCTTCATACTTAGAATTTTTTTTTTTTTATTATTTATTTATTTATTTTGGCCATGCTGGGTCTTGGTTGCTGCACCAGCTTTCTCTAGTTGCAGTGAGTGGGGACTACTTTCGAGTTGCCGGCTTTTCACTGTGGTGGCTTCTCATTGCGGAGCATGGGCTCTAAGCTCATGGACTTCAAAAGTTGTGGTGCACGAGCTTAGTTGCTCCTCGGCATGTGGGATCTTCCCAGACCAGGGATCGAGCTCATGTCTCCTGCATCGGCAGGTGGTTTCTTTACCACTGGGCCATGAGGGAGGCCCCATAATTAGAATTTTTATTTTACTTTTTTGCTGCACCATGTGACTTGTCGGATCTTAGTTCCCCAAACAGGGACTGAACCTGCACCCTTGGCAGTGAAAGTGCTGAGTCCTGACCACTGAACCACCAGGGAATCCCCTTCATAATTGGAATTTTTAGGAACCTATTTCAGGCACTTCCCTGGTGGCTCAGTGGATAAAAGTCTGCCTGTCAATGCAAGGGACACAGGTTTGAGCCCTGGTCTGGGAGGATTCCCCGGGCTCCAGAACAATTAAGCCAGACAACCACAACTACTAAGCCTGTGCCCTAGAGTCTGCATGCCACAACTACAGAGCCCGTGTGCTGCAACTACTGAAGGCCAAGCACCCTAGAGCCTGTGCTCCACAACAAGAGAAGCCACCGCAAGGAGAAGCCCACACATCACAATGAAGATTAGACCCCTCCTTGCTGCAACTAGAGAAAGCCTGAGTGCAGCAATGAAGACTCAGTTTCAAAAAATAATAGAATCTCCTTAGAGAAGGTCGAAGCAACAGTCTCACTCAAGAGGGGCAAAAAGGAAAGACAAATGTTCCCACTTCAAACTCTGTCCTTGGCAATAACCAATGACAACAGCCTGGGCACAGCCTTCTGCAACCACTGCCGTGGCAAACTCCTATCTTCCCTTCGGTTCTCAGAACAATGTCACCTCCTCCAAGAAGCCCTCCCTGACCACACACCACTCTTCCAGAGCAGGCTGAGTGAGGAACATCTCCTCTGCAATGCCATTACCATTACAAGCTTATTTCTGTAACTGCCTACTTAATATCTATTTTCTGCACTGGACTGCAAGCTCCACAAGGGCAGGGATTTGATCTCTGTCCTGTTCACAACTGGGCATTCAGTAACAGTAGCCCCCCCAGTGAGCACTAATGAATAATAATATTACTCATGAATAATATTAGCCAGCATCATAGGGACCTTCTTTTCTGCCAAATGGTGTTCTAAATGCTATATGTGGTTTGTTTTTTTTTTTGGCTGCACCAAAAGGCATGTGGGATCTTAGTCCCTGAACAGGGGTCAAACCTGTGCTCCCTGCAGTGGAAGCACAGAGTCTTAACTACTGGACCACCAGTTTTACTTTACATAGATCCAGTGATTATTTAGTTTTACTTCTCCTTGCAACAATATGAGAAGACAGGCACTGTTGTTATTCCCATAATCATGTCATCTGCCCCAGGAAATACAGTTGAGAACGGGCAGAATTGAGACTCAATCCAAGCAGCTCCAAGCCCTCACCTCCATCTTAGAGGGGATCAGTAATAAATGATGGCCAGGCAGCAGCTGGGGGACTTACCCACAGAGGCGATGTCTGCCAGCTGATCCTCAGCCTCCTCGGGGTTGAGCAGGTCTGTCTTGCTCTTCTTTATAGTGGCTCTCCGCAGAGCTCCAACAATGGAAACATGGCAAGAGAAAAAGACGTTACCCTTTTTGCTATAACAACGACATTGACCGCGTGTGTCGCTGGGTGCCAGGCGCTCTATTAGGGACTTTCTCCATGTTGTTGGATTTCACCCACGTGGCAGTCTGGTTTCATGGGAAGTAACAGTATGCCCATTTCACAGATGTGGGGACAGAAGCTTAGGGAGGTTACATGACTTTGCCCACAGGGTAAGGATGAGAACCAAGTTCCTGCTCAGTCTAAGTCTGGGCTCTTGGTCAACATTTTCCCTCTAGGAGTCCTGGGATTGGACATGAAGACTCCTATGAAAACAGCCCACCTCCTTAACCTTTAGCACACTTGCCAGGCTGGCTGGGACTGTGGAAGCCCTTCCTTAATATTTAGCTTCTACACCCCAAGAGCTCTCCAGGGGATAGTGAGTTCAGGCACACACTTCCAATAAAGTGATTCAGACACCCCATTCCCTGGTAGCTCAGCTGATAAAGAATCCACCTGCAATGCAGGAGACCCTGGTTTGATTCCTGGGTCAGGAAGATCCATTGGAGAAGGAATAGGCTACCCATTCCTGTATTCTTGGGCTTCCCTGGTGGCTCAGATGGCAAAGAATCTGCCCACAATGCAGGAGACCTGGGTTCGCCCCCTGGGTTGGGAAGATACCCTGGAGAAGTGAATAGCTACCTACACAGAGTCGGACACGACTGAAGCGACTTAGCAGCAGCAGCAGCCAGTATTCTGGCCTGGAGAATTCCGTGAACAAAGGAGCCTGGCACGCTACAGTCCATGGGGTTGCAAAGAGTCGGACACGACTGAGTGACTTTCGCTTTCATTTATGGGTAATGTCTTTCTCTCCTCTCAAAGAGTAAAAACCATTTTATTCTTAGGATGGAGCCCCATCTCCTTTCCTTCCTTCTCACTCCTGGTTTCTTCAATCCACAGTCATTGCTGTGTCTAGTCAAATTTCTAATGTGAGACAACTGTCCTTAATAGTAAGCTGGATTCTTGGTGAAATTATTTTATTTTTGGCCATGGTACATGGCTTGTGGGATCTTAGTTCCTCAACCAGGGATTGAACCTGGGCCACTGCAGTGAAAGCGTTGAGGTCTAACCACTGGAGTGACCACCAGGGTACTTCTGGTGGTGAAATTACTTCTTTAAAAAAAATTTGGCTGCATCTTGTGGCATGTGGGATCATAGTCCCGCGACCCAGTATTGAACTTGTGGCCCTTGCATTGGAGGCAGGAAGTCTCAACCACTGGACTGCCAGGGAAGTCCCTGAAATTACTATTATTTATTTTACTTAGTGAACACAGATGGGGCTGACCCCGAGCCAGACACCGTCCCATGCATTCTATTTGCCATACTTAATGTAATATTCATAAACAATCAACTCAGGTAAGTATGGTAATTATCATGCCCATTTGACAGATGAGGAAAATGGAGGCACAAATAGAAGCTGAGCACGTGGTCAAAGCAGACAGGGCAGGCAAGAAACAGAAACCCTGTGTCAAAGTCCTGCAATTCCTTGAGGAAACAGAGTCTCACTATTCTCTATATCTTCCTGAGCCTGACCCAGTCTTGTGTTAGTTCTTGGCATCACCTGGGCCCTGAAGATCCATCCCCTGGAGGCCCCTTAGAAAGAAGCAACCCATTCTCCCAGCTCTGGCTCCTGCTGTGTTCCCTGGGACCCACCCCAACCCCCAAGCCAGGTTCAGAGCAGTTACCATCAAAGGGATGTCTCTGCTCCCCATCAGTTTCATCTTCGGCGAGGATCACCTCTTCTGAAGAGCAAGAGCACATAGTTAATTTATGCTCCAGCATCTGGAGAACTCTCCTGGGGATGGGTTCCCTTGGATGGGAAAGGACAAGGGTCCTCCCAGTCACTCTAGTCTCCCCTTGCTGAGTGACAACTCTATCAGCCAGAGATGTGCTTGCTAACTTGCTTTTGACTCCCACCCCACTTAAGCAACAGTTGTAATGCCAACATCATCCCTACCTGCTTCAAAATAAAAACCAACCTCCTAACCATAACTTATAAGATCTTGCCTGATCTGACCCGTCACCTCCCTGTCCTCCTTTCCTCTTGCTCTCCCCCTCACTCTGCCCCAGCCCCACTGGCTTCCCTGCTGTGACTCCACTCTGCTCCTACCCCAGGGCCTTTACACTTGCTGTTCCCTCTGGCAGGAAGGCCCCTCCCCTACACATCCACATGGCTTCCTTATTCACTTCCTTCAGGTCTCTGCTCAGAGGTCACTTCCTCAGAGAGACCCTCTCTGATCACGCTGCTGTCTCTCTTTCCTGCCTCCTACCCTGTTTTATTTTTCCTCTCAGCATTTAGCAACACCCAATATTATGTGTATTTGGTTATTTTCTGTCTCTCTCATTAGACTATCAGAGCCCTGCAGGCAGAGATCAAATCTCAGTGTCTAGAACACTGTCTGGCATACAGCAGGTGCCCCATAATTGTCTGAATTACCAAACAAATAAACATGTACAATATCTACTGTATGTTAAGTACTGCTCTTCTTTTTTTTTTTTTGGCTGAGCCACTTGGCATGCAGGATCTTCCTTGACCAGGGATTGAACCCATGCTCCCTGCAGTGGGAGTGTGGAGTCTTAACCACTGGACAGCCAGGGAAGTTCAAGCACTTAGCTTAGATTACCTTAGGGACATCTCAAACAGCTTTATGAGGTAGGTACTATCATGATCTCTGTTTAACAGGCTGAGAGACTGAGGCACAGGGCAGTGAGGAGCATTGCTAGGAGGTGGCAGAGTGGGGATCTAACCCAATGTCTGGTTTTAGAGCTCTTGATTATAATGTTATGTCATGTCCTGGCTTCATCTCTCTGGATTCCTGTTGCTAAACATTGGGACTACCAGTTCAGATCCTCTATCTCCTCCCCTCATCCATCTCCAAACTGTATGCATGACTCTCGCTGTGCTCCATGACATGGGATTTCAATTCTTGAGCCCCAGGATGAAAGGGCCTCACCTGCTTTTGAGATCCACTCCATGTACCCATTGAGCTCTCGTTCAATCTGTTGCTGCCGCCTCAGCTTCAGAAAAGCCCGCCGGTTCTCTACCCGCTCCCTTTCTTTGGCAAACTCCCTGAAGAAGCACAGGAGAGTCAGGTCTGGCTGTTTTAGAAATTTTAGGGAGTGTGCGTGTGTGTGTGTGTGTGTGTGTTTGGGGATTCAGAATCCCTAGAGGGCACTGCATTTAAACAAGAGGAATCAGGTTTTCTGGGAGAAGATCAGAATACTATAGAAGTGGGCATTTCTGCCAGCTTCCCACGTTTCCCACTAACTACACCCAGTTAGAGAAAAAAACCCCACAAAACCATAAACCATGTCATGCCAACCACTGCTGGCTGTAAACCCCATTCTCATTCTCTGTACTCTTTTTTTTTTTTCTCTGTACTCTTGACTAAAGAATAGTTTCATCCCTTTTTTAAGTTAGGCCAGTGACACATAAGCTGAAGATTTCTGCAGCAATCTCACTTCTACGATATAGGACCCTTTGGGTTTCCCTTTTTCCTCTTCCTGTTTGGAATGTGAGATGCCTATTTTGTGAGTGTGAGCTATTTTGAGACCATGAAGAATATATGAGATTTAACGTCTCTAATAAGGATGTCAGCATGGAAAGCTAGAAGAGGCTGGGGTCTATCATGACACCATGGAGCCACCAAACCAATCCCCAGGCTTGTAGTGAGAAAAATTAAACTCATTTATGATGAAGCCAGAAAAACAATCTTGGGGGTAGGGTACAATGTGTGTTATGAAAATGCATGTTTGATTGTAAGCTACAATTTTATATTTGGAAAATAAGGGAAGGGGAAAACCCAACCTGTTATTTGTTTAAAAAATGTAAATTATAGAAATTAAAACTCTATAGAATTTTCTTATGTTTTGTGTTGTGGGTCTTAAAATTTTGAGAAAACCTTCAAAAAAAGCACTGAGCTACCTTTTGGAAGTAGCTCAGTGCCAGGGGTGAAGCTTAGTGAGTGAAGCCTGGGTTGGATTTCAGTTCCCATGAATCTCTTCACCGGGTGTCCCCAGAAGTGCACAACTTGAGCATCTGTACATGGATTGCTGATAATGGACCAATAACCCAAAGCAAGAGAAGAGACCTATTCTGTGCCTGGAGAATGAAAACAAAGTGTTGATGGCCTCTTCCTGGGGAAAAGATGGTGTGCGGGAATGGGATGGGAGAAGTAGCAGAGACTTACCCAGACAGCACACCCAGTACGAGGTTCAGCATAAAAAAGGAGCCGATGATGATGAGGGGGATGAAGTACAACCAGTTCCAAGTGTTCCCTGAGGCATCATTGCTCTATGAAGGGTGAGGAAGGAAAGCAGGTGAGTACTGAGTGGGACTTAGGTATGACCTGAAAGGTGGAGGGGTAGCTCTGGTTCTCCAGGGGCTTTGTTCTCAAATGCCCTTGGCCTGTGGAGTCCTAGAGTTCTGGTAGCCCAGAGAGGGGAAGAGAGCACAAGATCAACCAGTGGGGGAAACTACAGAGGTACCGTTAGAAGGACAAAGCTCCCTCCTACTCACAGATTTTCAGAGGACCAGAAACCAGCATGAAACTCAGGAGGACTCCCCAGACCAAACTCCAGGAACAGAAGGGAAAAAACCCACTGAAATGTAGAAATAAACCCTTAGTTCCCTCCCTCTCTCCCAAACAGTCATACTGTCTCCCTTGGGAGGAGGTGCATGATGGTGGGATCTGATAGTTAGGTTAAATCACCAAGCTAGACAGCAGGACCATGAACCTTTTCCTCAAGTGTCTCACACTTCTATTGCCTGCAGCATCAATGTCAACCACAGAAAAATTGCCAGAAAAGCCTATCTAGGTCAATTTTCAAGGGGGAGGGTTGTCTACCAATAAAACATTCTTCTCTGGGAGAACAGAACACTAGGCCAAGGAGGAAGTTAGGAGGGGAAGAAAATCAAGACTAGAGAAAGAAAGAAACATAAAATCCAGCACTTACAGAGTACTTTTTTTGTGTGTGTGCCAGACACTCTTCTAAGCATATTACTGATGGTGGTTTATTTGCTCATTTAACCCTCATGATGTCCCTATGTTATTGTCATGAATTGTGGAAAACGAGGCCCATGAAGTCAAAATTGCAGAGCTAGACAGTGGTGGACACGAGATTTGAACCAGGTGGCCAGACCCCAGAGCCTATGGATTTAACCTCTGTCCTGGGGGGAAGCCCTCTGGTGTTTCATCAGCTCTGTGACATCTGCAGAATGTGGGGCCCCCAAATGTGGCTTTAAAAGCTCACCTTTAAAAGCACATTTAGTGCTACTGCTGCCCTGCAGAAAGGCTAAAATGAGAATGACTGACAATACCAGGTGCTGGTGAGTCTGTGAAGGAACTAGAACTCTCACATGCTGTCAGTGGAGGGTAACATGGTGTATGAGTTTCCTATGGCTGCTGTAACAAAGAACCACCAAATGAGTGGCTTCAAACAATGGAAATTTATTGGCTTATAGTTCTGAAGGCCAGAAACCCAAGATCAGGGTATCAGCATGGCTGGTTCCTTCTAGAGGTTTTGAGGGAGAATATGTTCCATGCCTTTCTCCTGGTATCTGGGGGTTTGCTGACAATCTTTGGTGGTTCCTTGGCTTGTAGATGCATCACCCTGATTTCTGTCTTCATCAATACATGACTTTCTCTCTCTGTGCATGTATGCCTCTGTGTCCAAATTTCCCCTTTCTACAGGGACACTACTCATATTGGATTAGGGCCCATCCTAATGGCCTCATCTTAACCAATTATTCCTGCAATGACTCCATTCCCAAATAAAGTCGTATTCTGAGGTACTAAGGGTTAGAGCTTCAACATGTGACTTTGGGAAGAGGCACAATTCAAGCCATCACACGTAGTACAACCACTTTGAAATGGGATGGGGATTTCTACTAAAATTAATCATGTATCTTCACTATGACCTGAACATGGCACCCCTGGGATATTATCCAACAGAAATGTGAACCTATATATGCCAAAGATATATGTAAGAATGTTCATAGCGGTGATCTTCATAACAGCCCCAAACTGGAAACAATCTGAATCCTTGTCAGCAAGAGAGAAAATAAATAAATGGAACATTGTACAATGAAAGACTGCCATTCATCACATGAAACCTTACAGACCTGGCATCCAGCAAAAGCCAGACAGAAAAGAGCATATATTAGGTCAGCCAAAAAGCTCATTCGGATTTTTCCATCTGATGTTACAGAAAACCCAACAGACCTTTTTGGCCAGCCCAATATGTAAGATTCTATTCATGTAAAATACAAAAACTGGCAAACAAGCTGATGATATCTGAGGTCTAGATGGAGTATCTTTTAGAGAGAGCAGTGACTGAGGAGAGGGCGAGAGGAGAAGCTCTTGAGGCTGAGAAGGCTCTGTTCCCTGATTCTGGGTGCTGGTTATACCCACGTGTCCAGTTTGTGAAAATTTATCCAGCTCCTTGCTTATGATTTGTGAAGTGTTCTGTATATTGATTTCACTTGAACCTCCCCCAAAGTTTTTTTTTTTTTCAAAGAAAGTCAATTTTACCTTAAAAAAGCAAGGAGATTCTGACGCATGCTACAATGTGGATGAATCCTGAGGACGCTATACTAAGTGAAATAAGCCAGACATGAAAGGATAAAAACTATATGATTGTACTCATATGAAGTTCTCATAGTTGTCAAATTCAGAGACAGAAAGTAGAATGGTGGGCAGGGTCTGGAGGAGGGGGACAGAGGGTTAGTGTTTAACAAGGACAGAGTTTCAGTTCTGCGAGGTGAGAAGGTTCTAGAGATGGACAGTGGTGACAATTTATATCAACGTGAATGCACTTAATGCCAATGAAGTGGACACCTAAATGGATTAGATGGTAAATTTTAGGTTATACTTATTTTATCACAAAATTAACAAAGAAAACAAACCAAAAAAGCCAATTTTTATCATCATGGACACAGACGGGTTCTGGGGACAATGAACGTGCCAGTCTCAGCTCACCCTTGTGTTCTAACAGAGTTCTAATGCTTTGCTTCTGGAAGGTTCTGGAAGAAAGAAAAGGGTCAGCAGAAAGGGATAGACAGAAGGCAGAACTGGCTTTGTGTTTCCCCCTCCAGTGCTGCTGTGGCTGAGGCATTTTGTTCCCATTTCTTAGGGCTAAATATAGCGCAGGGAGAGAAAGCCTGCACTGGCCAACAGATGAAAAAAGTCTGGGCTGCCTCAGGAGGCAGGTTTGGGATGGAGACAGACTGGTGGGTGGGTGGGGGGAGGAGGGCAGGACTGAATGGGAGAGAAATGGCTGAGGTCCCTTGGTACCAAGGCAGCCCCTCCATACTAGGATCTGCCTACACCCCAGCTCCCCAATACACTTAGAAGCACCTGGCCCCGTGATGCTGCCTGGCATAAAAGACACTCATGATGCCAAGTCCTCAGCCTACTGGAGCCCATTTAATCCTCTCACAAAATGTGGTATGTAATCCTTCCCATCTTTCTGGGTGAGGAAACAGGCAAATGGAGGTCAAGTCTTATGTCTGAGATCTCTGTCGAGGGCTGCATTGTATCCTGTCAAAAGATATGTTGAAATCCTAACCCCCAGGACCTGTCAATGGGACCCTACTTGGAAACAGGGTCTCTACAGCTGCCATCAAGTTAAGATGAAGTCATGGTCGTGGGCCCTAGTCCAATAGGACTGGTGTCCTCTTAAGAAGAGGAAAACAGGGACTTCTTTGGTGGTCCAGTGGTTAAGAATCCATTGGCCAATGCAGGGGACACAGGTTTGATCCCTGGTCTGGGAACATTCCCCATGCCACAAGGGAACTAAACCTGTGCACTGTAACTACTAAAGCCCATGCAGCTGGAGTCCATGCTTCACAAGAGAAGCCACTGCCATGAGAAGCCCGCACATCGCAGCTACAGAAAGCCCATGCACAGCAATGAAGGCCCAGTGCAGACAAAAATAAAGAAATAAAATAAAAACAATATTCAGAAAAGAAGAGGAAAACACCAGGTGAAGATAGGGACACACAGCCATGAAACAATGAAGGCAGAGACTGGAGGGATGCAGCTGTGAGTCAGAGAAGGCTAAGGGTTGACAGTCACGACCAGAAGTTCAAAAGAGGCAAAAAAGAATTCTACCCAGAGTCTCAGAGGTAGTGTAGCTCTGCTGGCATTGGAGAGGCAGGTGGGACAACCTCTCTCACTCTAGAAGAGCTTGTTTGAGCTGACAAAACACCCCTTGATTCCCACAGTCTCCACACCTAGTGGATGGGGAAACTGAGACTGTGGAAGATGCTATGATTTGCCTGGCTCACACACAGTGTGGATGGCATGGCTGTGACTAGACCCATCATTCTGGCTTGCATCCGACTGATTTTTTTTCTATCTCGCTCATTCACTGCACTTACATAGTATTTTCTGTTTATAAAAATTGGCCCAAGAGAGTCTTAAAGAAGAGGGAAAATACTGATTCATCTCAGCACTGTTGGTACCTAGCGTGGCGCCTGGCACTTAGCAAGCACTCGATAAATACTCATCAAACAAATTAATGGCTGAGTCCCAGTAAAATCCTTAAGTGCCTTCTGGTTTATGGCTTATTTTCCTCTAATTTTTTGAGCATGGTTCATTCAGAAAAAGTATAGAAGATGCAAAAATAACCCCCCCCAAACAACCAAACAACTCTCAGCCCAAAAGAACACCCAACTCTCCAGCATAAAGGATAAGAATGGGGTGGTTTAGACAACAAACGTATGGGTACCAAGGGGAAAAGGGGGTGTGATGGATTGGGAGACTGGGGTTGACATATACACACTGTGCTGTAGTGCTGTGCTCGTCATATCCAACTCTTTGCAACCTCATGGACTGTAGTCTGCAGGGCTCCTCTGTCCATGGGATTTTCTAGGCAAGAATACTAGAGTGGGGTGCCATTTCCTACTCCAGGGGATCTTCATGACCCAGGGGTTGAAACCATGTCCCTTGTGTCTTCTGCACTGGCAGGAGGATTCTTTACACACTGAGCCACCTGGGAAGTCCATATATACACTGCTGCTAAGTCGCTTCAGTCGTGTCCGACTCTGTGCGACCCCATAGACGGCAGCCCACCAGACTCCGCCATCCCTGGGATTCTCCAGGCAAGAATATTGGAGTGGGTTGCCATTTCCTTCTCCACATATATACACTACTATGTATAAAATGGATAACTAATGAGAACCTCCTATATAGCACAGGGAACTCTACTCAGTGCTCTGTGATGGACTAAAGGGGAAGGAAATCCAAAATAGAGGGAGTATATGCATACGTATAGCTGATTCACTTTGCTAAATAGTAGAAACTAACAACACAACATTGTAAAGCAACACGACCGATGAGCTTTAGCAGCAGCAGCAGCATATGCCAATAAAGAATAAAGAAGCCATACTTCACATGAAAAGATGCCGGTGGCTCATACAGTAAAGAATATGACTGTAATGCAAGAAACCCAGGTTTGATTCCTGGGTCGAGAAGATCCACTGGAGAAGGAAACGGTTACCCACTCCAGTATTCTTGCCTGGAGAATTCCACAGACAGAGGAGCCTGGCGGGCTGCGGTCCATGGGATCACAATGAGTCGGTCACTAATTATGAGAGAAATGGAAATCAACCCTAAATGTCCATCAACAGAGAAATGGACAAAGAAGATGTGGAACAAAAAAATGGAGTGGATTTGACCATGAAAGAGCCAGAACCCCAAGGTGCCATGAGGGAGGTCATATTTCTGTCCCAGTTTATGAAAAAGTGTTAGCTGCTCAGTTGTGTCTGACTGACTCTTTGTGATCCCACGAACTGTAGTCTACCAGGCTCCTCTGCCCATTGTATTCTTCAGGCAAGACTATTGGAATGGGTAGCCCATCCCCTTCTCCAGGGGATCTTCCTGACCCAAGGATCAAACCCAGGTCTCCTGCATTGTGGGCAGATTTTTTACTGTCTTGAGCCACCAGAGAAACCCTAGTTTATGCCTGTTATTAAATCATGCAATGCCTGCTAATTATTTTTTGAGCCCTCTTTTCCTCCATTCACCCTCAAAACTGTCCCTGTCTGGGTGGTAAATTATGTGGTCTTTCTGCCTCTGAGGTCTCCCATCACCTTCCCTGGCCTCTTCAGCTCCCTTGCTCATCCTCACTCCTTCAATTCCAGCCACATGGGCCACCTAGCTGCTCTTCACAAATGCCAGAACCATTCCTGCCTCAGGGCCTTTGCACTGGCTGTCCTGTCCCTCTGGGTCTCTCTTTCCTGATATATCTGTATGGACCCTCCTCACTTCTTTCAGGTCTTATTAGAAGAACTTCAACCTCTCACCTTGAGGGTCCATGACACTTTTACTGCTTTATTTTTCTCCTGAGCTTTCATCACCCTGTTACATAGGAGTCAGCAAACCACTGCCCACGGGCTAGTCACCTGTTTTTGTAAATTAAAGGTTTTTTGGCACACAGTCATGCCCATTCATTATGTATCTTCTCTGTGGCTGCTTTTGTGTTATGAAAGCAAGATTGAGTAGTTGTGACAGAGACTACATGACCCACAAAGCCTAAAATATTTAAGATTCTGCCATATATGTAAACATTTCTTAATTATCTTGTTGACAGCTTGCTTCTCTCACCAAAATGTCAACTCCCCCCCAAAAAGGGATTTTTGTCTCTTCCTCTTGCGGCACAGAAAGTTGCTTGTATGCAGTATACATCCAACGAATGTTTGTTGCGTGAATGTGTAATCTAAAGTGTCCGCCCCCTCCAGATCTGATGCTTTGGTATTAGCCAAGATGAACACCTGTGAATTACTAAGGGCTGAGGTCAAGGATTAGTTTCTACCATCCGTGACTGGCACTTTAATTGTCAACTAAGCACAGTTTTGTCGCTTTCCTAATTGACACTGAGAGAGAGTGACAGAGAGGAAGAGCAACAAAGAAGAGCACAGAGAGGTGGGACAGAGATTTATGCCTGGGGAATCCCATGGACAGAGGAGCCTGGTGGGCTACAGTCCGTGGAGTTCAAAAGAGTCAGACATGACTTACTGACTAAACAACAACAACAGGGGAGTGTAATAGTTAATGCCCACTGCTGGGTTTAAATCCTGATTACACCACTCTGACTAGGGGATCTTGACAGGTCACTGCATCACTGTGGGCCGGACCTAAAAACATGTCCCCGCATGAGTTTTAGAAAACATTTATTTATTTATTTGGCTACACTTGGTCTTAGATGTAGCAGGTAGGATCTAGTTCCCTGACCAGGGATCAAACCCAGGCATCCTGCATTGGGAGCATGGAGTCTTAGCTATTGGACCACCAGGGAAGTCCCATGAGGCTGTTTTATGGATCAGTTGATGATAAAAGGAAGATGTAGCGATGGATGCAGTAGGCTCTCAGCAAATGGCAAAATGTTAACTTAAGATGTACTCGTTCTGCCAGGACCCCAGTCTTTCTGCCAGGACCCCTCTCCGCCCTGGTAGCAACCGAGAGAGGGCAGGTCCCATCACCCACACTGCACCCCCAGGCTACTTTGGCCCAGATGATGAGGAGCATGTTGGGGATGTCCTCTGCGTAGGGTGGGGTGATTTCATTTTTTTTTTTGAGTCACGCAGGAGCATATGGTGAGAGGGTCCCTGTGAAATGAGACTGCCTGTTGCTCAAGCAACACACAATGCTCTAGCAAATGGCCCCAGTGCAGCCCTCCTGGGCTTCCCCCATCCCACTCCCTTGAGCTCAGACAGCCAGTCCTCCAGTCTGTTTTCTGTAGGAGGTGGCAAATGGCAGATTCCAAGGCAGCCAGTGCTGAGTCAGAGCTGGATTCCAACCTTAACTCCATGTGTGTGGCTCTGGGTCTCAGTTTCCTCATCTGTAAAATGGGGATATTTAAGGCTCTACCATTAAGAGTCACAGGCGGTGCACAGAGAAACACCTAGAATAGTGTGGCATAGATGAAATGGCTGGTAATCCGTTATTATTCCAGAATGTTGCTCAGATCCAGGTTGGGCCCCAGGAAGGTCCAGCAATGAGGCTTGTCCAGTGGGCACAGGAGCCATGTGGGTCCTTCAGAGGCTCCGGGACAAGGGAGCTGGCTACGTTGACTAAGGTTCATTCTCTAGCAGTTAAAAATGACTTGGACCACACTTTTGGCACAGAATTTCAACATATACCTATCTTTGCAGTCTTTGGGCTTGGATAAGCACTTACCCTACCACAAAATCCTAATGGAGATAGGTCCACCATGCACAGACATGCCCCAGTGGCCCATCTCCAAGGATCCCTGGTCCTCCAGAGCAGGGCTTCTCAACATCAACACTCTTGACATTTTGGACTTGGTAACTTGTGGTGGGGGCTAAGCCAGACAGAGACTGCAAGAACTTGAGTTACTTGCTAAACTATCATCTCCCTGGAGGGTTTTCCTAGCCACAGTAACCACAGAAGTCTCTGTGAGATTCTCTCAGTCTCAACTGGGGTGGAAATCCTTTGGAGTCTGAGAATAGAAACTAGGGAATCTGAATTTGCATTGAAAAAGTTAACCCTTCACTTTCCTAAGTAAAGAATCTGCCTGCAATGCAGGAGACCTGGGTTTGATTCCAGGATTGGGAAGATCCCCTGGAGAAGGGAATAGAATTTTTCTGTAAAGATTTATCTCTTCTTCACTTATTCTGTTAATTTAATAATAAAGTAATAAGATGAATACTTATTACTGTTATGTCAATCAATAAGTCATTTATTTATTTTGGTGTGTACTCTCTCTGGACAGGTAATGTAAGTAAAAACACCCAGCACACAGTGGGCACCCAGAAAATGCTCTTTCTCTTGCCCTTCCTTCCCATCTCCTGGTCTATAAGTAACCAAAACATTTCTCTTCCCTCCTAAACACTTAGCAAGACAAATTTAAATATATTCCCTGATTATAATAGCAAACTGTGAAACTATTATACATACAATTGATAAGCAACAACGGTATAGAACAGGGAATTATATTCAATATGTTATAATAACCTAAAATGGAATACAATCTGCAAAAAATAACTGAATCACTATGCTATACATCTGAAACTAATGCAATATTGTAAATCAACTTTCCTTCAATAAAAAAGAGGGTAAAAATCAATCATGTTCACACTGCTATATTTAAAACAGATAACTAACAAGGATCTACTGTATAAGCACATGGAACTCTGCTCGATGTTATGTAGCAGCCTGCATAGGAGGGGAGTTTGGGGGAGAAAAGATACATGTATATGTATGGCTGAGTCCCTTTTGTCAACCTGAAACTATTACAACACTGTTAATTGGCTATACTCCAACATAAAATAAAAAGTTTAAAAAAGTCAGTTGTGCTCATTATAGACAAATTTGTCAATATAGAGAAGTATCAAGAAAATAAAGATTCCCAAGTCCAACTACCTAGTTGCCATCTTGGTAGAGTGGACTTCAGCCTTTTTTTTTTTTTTCTTGTATTTTCAAAATTACACACTTGAGATTATAAGGTTCTACGGACTGAACTATGTCACAATTCATAAGTTGAAGCCCTAATCCCTGATGTAATGGCATTTTTTAGATGGAGTCTTTGGGAGGTGATTAGGGTTATAGGTGGTCATGAGAGTGGGACCCCTATGATGGGATTAGTGTCCTTGTAAAAAGAGACTCCAGAGAGCTTGTTCTCTCTCTCCCCCCTCACCATGAGAGGGCACAGTGAGAAGGCAGCCATCTGTAAGCAAGAAGAGAGCCCTCGCCAGAACTGGACCATGCTGGCACCCTGATCTTGGACTTCCAGTTTCCAGAACTATGAGAAAGCACACTTTTGTTGTCTAAGCTGCCCTGTCTATGGTATTTTGCAATGTCAGCCTGAGCCCATCTGTCAGTGCAGGAGACCTAAGAGACATTGGTTCGATCGCTGGGTCACAAAGATCCCCTGAAGGAGGACACGGCAACCCATTCCAGTATTCTTGCCTGCAGAATCCCACAGACAGAGGAGCCTAGTGGGTTACAGTCCATGGGGTCACAAAGAGTTGGACACAACTGAAGTGACTTAGCAAAGCATGCACACTTTGGTTCTTTTAAAAGAATCAGTTCCCCTTACTTGTCATTATATATGGTGAGCATTTCCCTGAATCCTTAAATATTCTCCCAACAGATGATTTTTAATGATGACATGATACTCCATCATATGGAGGGACCATACGGTATTTAACCAGTTGCTTCCAGTTTTGTTCTATTTTTACAGATAATGCTGGGGTGCACATCCTGATATAAATCTTCGACAGTGTTTCTGATTACTTAAGGTTAGGCTTTTTCTAAAATCACTTTAACTGGGAAATCAAGTGGGAAAGAAGAGATAAATTGAAAAATGGAAAAACCTGGATAGGGCCCCAGCACACCATGAGGTGAGCTGCTGTTCCCTCAGCCAAGAACACTCTTCTCCAAAACATCTGCCTGGCTCTCTTCTCTGTGGAAATGCCCCCTCCTCTGAGAAGCCCTCCCTGATTGCCTGACCTAAACTGGCCCCCGTACCCCATCGCTTGTCCTCTTATGCTGCTGTTGTCCTCATGGGACAACAGGTCAAGTCACTATGTCCCACATTATACATTTGCTTAAGGTCTATCTTCCACATTCTGAGTAGTTCATTATTTATCAATGTTTATTGGTCACGTCTGTCTCCTCTATGAGGGTGGAGATTTTGGTCTCTCTTCTTCACTGTGCTATCCTTGATCACCTGATCATTTCCTGGCACACAGTGGACATTCAGTAAGTACTTATGGGATTTCTCCAGTGGTCTATGGTTGAGGATCCCCGTGCCAATGCAGAGGACATGGGTTCAATCCCTGGTCCAGGAAGAGTCCACATGCCATTGGACAACTAAGCCCATGTGCCACAACTACTGAGACTGCGTGCCCTAGAGCCTGTGCTCTGCAACAAGAGAAACCACCGCAATTAGAAACCCAGGCACCACAACTAGAGAGTAGCCCCCATTCACCACAACTAGAGAAAACACGAGTGCAGCAACAAAGACCCAGTTTGGCCGAAAATAAATAAATTAATTAAATTTTAAAAATAATCATTAAAAATAAGTAATTATGGAATAAACAAATGGATTTCAACGATGAGAAAAGAAAAGAGATGTTTGGCCTCCATGCCTGTGGATTCTAAAATGCTTGAAGCAGGTGCTTCTGGACTCTCCCATGGATCTCACCTGACAGCGGCTGGTAAGGCCATGCCCACGGGCTTGGCTCCAGCACAAGATAAAGGACAAAGAGTCCAGACACTGCGCCTGCCTGTGGCTGGATGGAGCTAGGGGCGTCCTAGGGCAGGCCTGGCAGATGGCAGAGCACATGGGCAGGGCTCAGATGAGTCTGGAAAAGCAACAGCTCTGTCTTCGCTAAGCAGAAACTCAAAGATGCCACCTTAGCTTCTGTCCTTAGCAATGAGTGATCCTAGTGGTTGTATTTTGAGTTGAGGAGTTGTCTTTTCTTTTCTTTTTTTATAAATTTACCTTCAACTGGAGTATAATTGCTTTATAATGTTCGTTAGTTTCCGCTGTAAGACAACGTGAATCAGCTATAAGTATACATATATCCCCTCCCTCTTAAGCCTCCCTCCCATGGTGGGTGGATTGTCTTAATTTAGGAAGTCTCAGACAAGGGTTCAAGTGCAAGTACTTTATTTGGGAGATTTATGAACTGAATTATGCAATTCCCCCTCACTACCCGCCCCTCCTGCCCCCAGCCAAGAAAAGTTGAAAATCTAACCTCCACGACCGCAGGATGTGACCTTATTTAGAAATAAGGTTGAACTTCCCTGGTGGTCCAGTGGTTAACAATCTACCTTCCAATGCAGGGAAGACAGGCTTTATCCCTGGTCCTGAAAGATTCCACATGTCATGGGGAAACTAGCCCATGCGCCACAAGTACTGAAGCCCTCATGCCCTAGAGAATGTGCTCCAGAACTAGAGAAGCCACTGCAATGAGAAGCCCCTGCACTGCAACTAGGGAAAGCCTGCTCGCGGCAGCAAAGACCCGGCACAGCCAAAAAATCACATAAGAAATTTTTTTTTTAAAAAAAAAGAAAAATAGGGTCATTACAGATGTAATTAGTTAAGATGACATCGTACTGGAGTAGGGTGGGCCCTAATCCAACACGATAAGTGTCCTTATAAGAAGACGGCCGTGTGCAGATGGGATGTTCAAGAGGAGGACAGAGAATCAATAAGCCAAAGAATGCCAAGGATTGTTGGCAGCCACCGAGGCTGGGAGAGGCAAGGAAGAATTCTCCCTGAGAGCCTTTGGAGGGTACCTGGCCCTGCTAACACCTTCTGGCCTCCATACTGTAAGATAATAAACGTCTGTTGTTTTAAGCCACCCAGTGTGATACTTTATTATTGCTCTCGGCTCACATCAAGCTCAAATTCCTGCTGGGGTTTCTACCAAAGTACGACGGTGGGATATAACTGCATGGCAAGTTCTAGAAGGCTACTCTGCGGCAGTTACCAGTGGGGTGAGAAGGGGGAACAAAGTGGGACCAAATGGCTCACCCCACTTCCTCAGTTGCTGCCAGAGTTTTCACAATGAAAAATTCATACATTTCTAAAAGGAGCGCCTGTTGGGGTGGAAAATTTGGCTTACAGAGAGCTTACCTAGGGCCATGGTTCTAAATGCTTCATATATATTCACCTTACTCAGTCCTTGTGCCCTGTGAGGGAGGGTTGTGCTTTTCATTTTGCACATGTGGAGACGGAGACACAGAGAATGTAAGCAACTTGCCCAAGGTTGCACAGCATGGAAGTGGTGGGGCCGGGAGGGGAACCCAGGCAGCCTGATGCCTAACTCTGTTCTTTCAACTGTTTCCCCTGAGCTTGCATCTCTCAAGGTGATTCAGCTTGAAGCTTCCAGGGTAAGTATCTCCTCAGACAGTGGTGCTTCTGACTATAGAACCCTCTGGAAATTCGTGGGCCTGCTCACACTTCCTCACCCACCGCTGAGCACATTCCCATTGTCTTCCTCTGAACCTCCTTCTGGATGTCCAACCCCATGACACAACCTGACCCAAGAATGCTCCTGACGATCTCAAAGTTGCTGTCTGTTCCTAGAGATGCTATGCTCAGGCCAGGTCGTTAGGCAAACTAGGGCACTGTGGCTTTTTCCCACATCCTTTAGATTTGCCTAATGGACATATGGACATAATGGTAGAAATCTATGTGGTCTATAATATGAATGACACTCCCAAGATGTGGTGACTTGTGCAGTGTGTGGCATGCATAACTGTCCAGGGATGGGGGACAGGAAACAGGGTAGAAGGGGAGGCAGGTAGGAGCAGACATCTTTTTAGACCTGTCCTTAACATTTTCAAGACTGAGGACAGGAGAACCAACTGAGGCCCACATAATATGTGTGAATATTTAAAAACTACTAAATAAAACATGCTCTATGCTTCCTCTGCACAAACATACCTTCATAAGCACTAGGAAGGTCAGTCTAGAATTTAGAATCTGGATGTTTGCACTGGGTTAAGGGGTGGGGACAGGCTTCCCTGCCCCTTGACCATGGCCTGCCACCTGGGGGCATGGGAGGGAGGGCTCCACACACACATGCCTGGACATGTCAACCTGCATGTCTATATTCCAGCCACATTTGTGCCAACAGCTACCCCAAGGACATTCTTAGACCTCAGGGGATACAATGGGTAAGGTAGTCAGAGAACAGACTCATGGAAGAATCCAAGTTCATGGAATCTGGGCTTGGGCAGGGAATTCTAGGATCTCAGATGATGCAAAATATGATCTAGAAAATGGAGGGGTGGTGGCACCAGTTCCCATCAGCACCATAGGGAAGGGCGTGGCTGGAGGAGGGTCAGCAAGAGCTCCAGCACAGAATCCCTTTGGATAGGTGTCCAAGACATGTCTCTATCTTTCCTCTGTGTTGGTTTTTAACTTCATGCAACCTTTATATATTCAAAAATCTAAATTATATTTTAAAACTTGTGCAATTAAAAATTATTCAGCAACTGTGTGCCCTCTAGATTCTCACCTCCTGAAGGTCCTTCCCTATTAAGAGTTCTGAGGACAAGACCCCCATATTGTCAAAGGACTGAGACTTAGGCTGGCTTTCCTGGGGCAATATTGAGCTGTCCTGTGGCTGCCTCCCTGGTTCAGGGTCTCTCCACTTCAGCCTCAGGAGTTGGCCGGGCCTGGCTCTCCACCACCCCTCATCACTTACGTTGTAGAGGAGGTCAGTCCACCCTTCCATGGTGATGCACTGGAAAACAGTCAGCACTGCAAACAGGATGTTGTCGAACTGAGTGATCCCATTGTTGGGCCCTTCCCAGTAGGGCTGACATTTGGTCCCATTGGGGCAGGTGCGGGCAGGTTCCTCTGTCCCACACGGTGCTGGAGACTCACCCTGAATGTCATCTATGAAACGGAAGAGGAGAAAAGTCAGGGGAAAAGGCCAGCAAAACCAGCCCTGAGAAACAGGAGCCAGGGAAGATTCAATGTTGTTGAATCTGCAGAAAAATGGCTCTTAGGATGGATTTATCAGTCTTTTTCCAAAAAGTCCAATGCTCCGCTTGGTTGATCTATTCATTGTTTTCTATTTCATTAATTTCTTCTCTAAGCTGTGTTCCCTTTTTTGTTCTTTTCCTAAACTTTTGAGATAGATTAATGTTACTTAAGGCTACAAATTGCCCTTTAAGTGCAGCTTTAACTGCACCTCACAAATTTTATCATGCATTATTATCATTATTGTTCAAGTAAAATATTCAGCAGTTTCCATTATTATTTCTTCTTCGATTCGTGGATAACCAAGAAGCATCAAAAATTTGCCAGATATATACAAAAATAGAGTAATGTAATGAATTCCCATGTACCCATCATCAATTTCAACATTTATCAACTCAGGACTAATTTTGTTTCATCCACATCCCCTCCCCACACTAAAATATTTTTAAAGCAAATCTCAGACATCCTAGTATTTCATCAACAAATAAGAAGTATGTTTCTTAATTTCCAAACACTTCTAGTGGTATTTTTTTGTTACCAATTTTTAGCCTAACTGCACTGTGGTCAGAGGATATGTTTTGTATTATTCTGTCCTTTGAAATCTGTTGAGATCGACTTTAAGGTTCCCACAACAGTCAACTTTGGTAAATCTGCTGTGTGCATTTTGAAGTGGTTGGGGGCAGTGTTCTCCAGACTTCCATTAGCACAAATTTGTCAACTGCGTTGTATTATTCTTCTGTAGCCTGACTGATTTTTTTTTCTTGAGATGTACTGGGCTCAGGGAACTGTTCTGGGGGCGAGCTAGGCCAGTACACACAGTACTCAACCTTAGGAACAGGAGCTAAGCTTTCTACCCAAATAGCAAGAGGCAGATTGTGAAAATGCCACAAGGAAAGAGACACATGTCAATGGACACCCCTTTTGCTGGAAACAAAAGACAGCTTCCTGGCAGACTCAGACTGAGTGATAAAGGTTGAGTCTGAATTCTAAGGTGTTGAAGGGGAGGGGGAGGAGATGCCTTCATGAGAACATGGAATCAGAGGAGTACAGAACATCCTGGGTGTGTATAGAACATCCCACTGGACCAGAGCCACAGATGTGAGAGGATTCTCTATTCAGTGAGTGACACTTTTGAAGGTTTTTAGAGAGTGGCATTGTCCGATAAGAAATCAAACAGCTGAGTGTGTAAACTCAAGCTCCCCACTAAACAAAAATATATCTCAATGCACATGCTACATATAGGGGTTGCAGCCCATTCTTAACCTCCACTTAGCAAGAAATAGGGAGAAATAAGCCAACACAGAATGCATGAATCTTACTGGCCTTTGAGACTCCTGTTAAATAGAAACTCTAGGCCATGCAAGATGACGTTTGCCATATCAGAAGGGACACCTACAATTCAAGAAGCACTGACATCCCAATCACTAGTTTAAGTTGTGGGAAATACTTTTCCCCTTCATGTCAGACTTGGTAGAGGGGCTGATTTAATGAATATAGATTGGAAGGCAAAATCTTAAACATAAAACTTGGGGCAAAAGGCAAAATTCCATGGGCTCCTATCATGAATGAGAACCACGGTTTGTTGGGAAGGTTGCCTCTGTCCAAAACCTTCTCCATTTTCACCTTCCGTCCAAGTCTGGCTCAATTCCCATCCACCAACACCCTCCTCTCTCTTGGGTTAGTCCAGTCTACTAGTCCCCTTTTTCCTCCTCTCAGGGCTACAGTAGCTCCCTTATGTTCACATTTGGTGAGGAGATAAAAGCAGGCATTAACCTGCACTGCTATAGACTAGTTCCAGATGAGGAGTCTTGTTTCCTCAAACTATTTTGGAAGCTCTTGGAAAACAGGAAGCTCTCCCACCTTTCCTTTGCATTTCTCTGGGTGTTTAGCACAGTGCTGGGCACACAAGAAGTGGGTTCCTGATTATAAGGAGAAACTGTCTGCAGGAGAAATCTGACCACCTTCAGCAGCTATGCCCCGTGGTGCTCCTGATCGTGACCTGCCAGCCCCCTCACCATGAAACACTCTGGGGGCTGCTTCTAGAAAAGCAACCATCCAGAGAGTCTGAGGAATTTGGTTATAAATATATTTTAAAATTAACCTGCTGCCTGGGTGTCTGTATATATCTGTCTCTTACTCACACATTCTTATATTTTTAATTGTGAGCTTTTCAGTCATCTTCCCTAAATCAAGGCCTCCTACCCTCCAGTTGCCCCACCCACGTCTGTCCCCTTACAACCCTGATTTAGACTCAAGCCAGTCCTCTGTCCCCTTGGCTGGAGAGAGAGACAGAGAGAGAACCAACAAAAACAAAAAACCCAGGATCCAGGAGTCCTGGTTTCTCTGCTCTTGGCTGATGTTTCCAAGGGGCCCTGCCCTGCATCTCTCCCTCCAGCACTTCCGCCCAGGTGTCGAGGCCAGGAGCAGAAATAGCTCTGTCTCAATTAACACCTTCTTCATTGGGGAAGAAATAATTAGGACATCCCATATTGAGCAAACTTCACAAGCCCAGGAGAGAAGGAGATGGGAGGAGCAAGAAAAAAGGAAGCAAAAAAAAAAAAAAGCATCTTGAATAAACCTTCCTTACTGGGTTTTCCTGCCCTCTGGGAGGTCTGGGGAGAGGGTTTGGTTACCTGGGGGTCACCAGGAAGAGAAGGTGGATGGGAAGCCACTCCAGGACAGAATTATCTTCCCAATAAGGCAGGCCTGAAACCTCCTTCCCTTCTCACACAGGCTCCCCTGTCTCCATTCACAGTTTCCTTGACCCACGACTAACGCTGTCATTCAGGCCATCCACAGTGAGGAGGCCCATGGTCCAAGTATTGAAATACAGGCTTCCCTCTTATTTGATTTCATTTGGTTCTTTGGCTTCAGAGAGCAAGTAGCCAGGTTTGCATAGCAGGGCACTTAATGAAAGATGAATGTGGAAGCTATTAGGTCCTTGAGTATATGAATAGCTAGGGACACCCAGGCTGTTTCACTGCTGTTTCAGAGACTAAAGCTGTGACTTCTGGTCTTCCTGGTTTTTTTCCTGAGTCAACCTGCCCCATCTTGTTGTTGTTGTTGTTTAGTCTCTAGATTGTGTCCGACTCTTTTGTGATCCCATGAACTGTAGCCTGCCAGCCTCTTCTGTCCGTGGGATTTCCCATGCAAGAACACTGGAGTTGTTTGCCATTTCCTTCTCCAGGGGATCTTACAGGACCAAGGATTAAGCCTATGTCTCCTGTATTGGTAGGTGGGTTCTTTACCACTTGAGCCACCAAGGAAGCCACTAAGCTAAGGGGTTGACTGTGGCACAGTGTGGGGAGGGGAGGAGCCAAGATCCTGTTTGCGCTTGATGCTGATTGGTTGGTGCCAGGACTCCCAGTGGGATGTCTTTAAGGCATCTTCTTGGGGAGACTAGGAGGAGTCACCCTCGACTCTCTCTTCCTTCAGGGTAAGGAGGTTTCAGGCTTCTCTGGTGGCTCAGTGGTAAAGAATCTACCTGCCAATGCAAGAGACGCAGGTTTGATTCTTGGGTCAGGAAGATCCTCTGGAGAAGGAAATGGCAACCTACTCCAGTGTTCTTGCCTGGGGAATCCTATGGACTGAGGGGCCTGGCAGGCTACAGTCCACGTTATCACCAAGAGTTGGACACGACTTAGTAACTAAACAACAACAAGGAGGTTCAGAACTCAGTACATGCTACGGTCTGGGGTCGCTGCAGGGTAGCTAGGCAGAGGCTGTAGGCACTGCATTTGTATTCTGCTGTCTTTTGCCCCTACGTGTTCCCACTGAAAATATCTTTGATGCCTGCTCCTGCCCAGCATTTGGGGCAGCCAGCTGTGCCAGGGCATCAATGCCCATTCTGGGCTCAATCCCTGCCAATGTCGGACAGAATATGGTGGATAAATACCCAGCTCCCTTGCCCCCCGTGTGGGATGGGTCTGAGGCATGTGACCTACCCTGTTTCCCCCAGGTGCTCAATGGAGCTGAGGTCTGGTAACCTTGCCCAAGATGGTAACCTATCTGATAACATCCCTAGATGTTACTAGATCCTCTCCTGTCTCACTTTTTTACTCACCTGATGGTGTTTCCTGGGATCACTTCCCCAATAAACCACTTACCCTGGGACAGCTTCTCAGGTACCCCAGTGTAACATACCAGCAACAACCAAGATCTCTGGGGCTGTTTCACCCCCTGCCTTGCCTTCAGGAAGATGTTCTTTCTCCCAGCTTCCAGGAGAAAGAAGCAAAGCCCTGCAGATCTTGTCCAGGAGCTTGTCCCCAAGGGAGAAAAGAAAGGGGAGGAAGTTTGGAAAAAAAATCTATGATGCTGCTCGGACCTACCTGTGCCCTCTTCAAAGCAGGTGGTATGAAATTTTCCCATATAAAATTCTAACCCTATGATTGCAAAAATAAGGATTGCAAAAAATAGGAGGAGGCCGATCTGCAGCAGGGGGATCATTGCCTTCATGATCGACTTCAGGACGACTTGTAAACCTGGGGAGACACAGAGAGAGAGAGGCCCCAGAGGCCTGTGAGAAGGTACCCTGAAACGCCACCCCCAAGATGCCTCCTGAGGAAACTCAGAGCACGCGGGATGCGGGGGATGGGGCAATGGTGAGGGAAGATGCATGGAAGACATGGAGCCTGCTTATTTTAATAATAGGAACAATCCTTCCTTATATTTTAAGCACTTTTTTTTTTGGTTTTGTTTTGGCCGCACCATTTGGTTTGCAGGAGCTTAGCTCCCTGGCCAGGGACTGAACCCGGGAACATGGCAGTGAAATCACTGAGTTCTAACCAATGGAAATTCCCCACTTTCTATTTTAAAAATATTTTTTAAAGTACTGGGCATAGGCTGTCCTGTTTGATGACTTTTGGGGCAAGTAAGAGGTGGAAATTCATAGCTTTCTGAGCCCTATTCCTGGGTGTTGCACAATTTTCATTCAGATCATGGTGCCTTTTTCTAACCTTTTTCCACCAAGAAGGGGCGTCTTTTTCCTAATTCATACAATGCCATATGCATTAGTTGCAGCTCTGCCTGGGAAAGCAGTGAACGTCCTAGTTTCAACCCTGAGAAACCAGGTATTATTTCATTGGCTTTTAGCAACAATCCCATGAGGCAGGCACACGTGTAAAATTATCCCCATTTTACAGAGGTGGGAAGCAAAGCTCAGAGGATGTCATGCTTAACATGAGGATTCAGCCTCAAGGTGTGAGAAATAATGGGGCCAGGATTTGAACCCAGGTTGGAACTGATGTCAAATTCTATGCCTGTAACCAACCTTTAGGAAAGTCTATGTTCAAATGCTCCCAGGCGGCTCAACAGTAAAGAATCTGCCTGCCAACGCAGGAGACACAGGTTTGATCCCTGGTCACAAAAGAGTTGGGCATGACTTAGTGACTAAACAACAAATAACGTGGTTAAAATGAGAATTTCTTGTTTTATGTCCTTTGATACTCTTCAGTGTCTCCCAGTTTATAGTCTATGAGAAGTTGAATAGAATTTGTATCCTACAGTTGGGTGAAAACTATATAAATCTTAATTATGTTGAATTGGTTTATAGTACTTTTCGGGTCTACTACATCCTTCTACTTTTCTATATATTCATTCTATTAATCTTTGAGAGTTTAATATTGAAATTCCAATTAAAAATCTTAATTTATCAGGCTCTTCATCTGTAAATGGGGATGAGACTTAGCACCTCCCTCTCAGGATTAAATGAGAGGGTTCATACCTAGCAAAGCCCTTGGCATATCACAGACGGTCATTAAACAGAGATTCCTGTTAGTATTAGCTTTGGGATGGAACTTGATTTAACATGACGTAGGCACCTCTGGTCTCTTTAAGAGAAGACTCTTAAGAGTCCCTTGCACAGAAAGAAAATCAAACCAGTCAATCTTAAAGAAAATCAATCCTGAATATTCATTGGAATGACTGATGCTGAAGCTCCAATACTTTGGCCACCTGATGCAAAGAGCCAGTGCGTTGGAAAAGACCTAGATGCTGGGAAAGATTGAAGACAAAAGAAGAAGGGGGCGACAGAGGATGAGATGGTTGGATGGCATCACCGACTCAATGGACATGAGTTTGAGCAAACTTCAGGAGACAGTGAAGGACAGGGAAGCCTGATGTGCTGCAGTCCATGGAGTTGGACATGACTGAGCAACTGAACAACAGGCACCTGCTGGAATCTTGTGGACACCTGAGCAGAAGTGCCTTCTTTCTACAAAAAGATCCTGCTGGTTGTTATCTGGGAAATCTTAAGTCTTTAAATCTGGATGGCAATGAACCTGAAGAATGAAGCTAATGAAATGCAAAACGGTGGTAATAACTTAACCTACCTCATATGCTTGTTGTGAGGATAAATGAGTTTTTTAAAAATGGCAAATACTACAACAGTGCTTGATACATTGTAAGTACTTATAAATAAAAATATTAATGATTATTATTAATATATTACTACTACTACTGACCAGTAGAACAGAAAAAGGTTAGCCCTGTTTCATTTTATTTATTTATTTTTTTGCAGCTGAACCTAATCCTGATCATGAATAGTATAGCCACCCACAAAGGGTCTGGAGTAGGAGCATCCATCTATTCTTGGAGGATGAGAAAATAGCATGGAATGAGTAGTCCTGGGAACTCATTGTGTCAAACTGTAAGAACTCTGGTGAGTCATTTAACCTTTCTGAGTCTCTACATTTTCATCTATAAAATGGGTTCACTGGGTGATTGTGAGGATGAACTAAGATAATACACAAAAAGCTCTTTCTGCCATGCCTGGTATGCAGTAAGTACTCAGTAAATGGTAACCATCATTGCCACCAATATTATTCAGGCTGTGGGGGCAGATTGGCTAGCTACTAATTCTTCCATTCTCAGCCACATGATTTTGCTCAAATTATTCATCTGCCCTGAGCCTCAGTTTCCTCATCTGTAAAATGGAGATTTTGGTCCTATCAACTTCACAGGGTTTTGATTATAGAATGGGGTCCTGGGTGGTGCTTAGCATGGCTCCTGATAGAGAAGTGCTCATTAAATGGGTACTGTGGTGATGGGTGAGGCTCCTGGCTGGCTTTTAGGAGTTCACCCAGACCTGCAGCCAGATTCCTGGGGGTGGGGAGTCCCTGAAGGGGCTTCCCCAAAGATGAGGCTGCCCTGACCCAGGATAGGGTAGCATCTGAGGGTACCTATGAAACCCTCTTGCAGAAGGGAAATCGAGGGCTCCTAGAACCTCTGAGGAGACCCCTTGCCAGGGTCAGAAACTCACGCACTTGGGATTCCAGACACCAGCTTGAGCGGCCGCAGCACTCGAACTGCCCTCAGCGTCCTTAGGTCAAACTCCGTCCCAACTGTTGCCAAGATGCTGGAAGAAAGAAGCCAGAACAGAAAGCAGACGGTGGGTTTCAGGGTCAGAGAGGTGGGTGGGAGGTTCAATGTTGTGGTTTCTTTTTTCAAAATTTTTTAATTAGAGGATAGTTGCTTTACAATGTTGTGTTAGTTTCTGCTGTGGAACAATGCGAATCAGCCATAATTATATATATAATCAATTATACATATATAATTGATTGATCAAATCAGTCAATCCTAAAGGAAATCAGTCCTGAATATTCACTGGAAAGACTGATGCTGAAGCTGAAGCTCCAATACTTTGGCCATCTGATGCAAAGAACTGACTCATTGGAAAAGATTCTGATGCTGGGAAATACGGAAGGCAGGAGGAGAAGGGGATGACAGGGAATGAGATGGTTGGATGGCATCTCCAACTCGATGGACACGAGTTTGAGCAAGCTTCAGGAGTTGGTGATGGACAGGGAAACCTGGCGTGCTGCATTCCATGGGGTTGCAAAGAGTTGGACACGACTGAGCGACTGAACTGACTGACTGATACATATATACATATATATGTACACCTCCCCTCCCTCTTGAGCCTCTCTCCCTCCTCCCATCCCACTCCTCTAGGTCATCGCAGAGCACCAGGCTGGTTTCTAGGCAGGGTGACCACGGGCTGGGTCTCAGTTTTGTCATATGTAAAATGGTGTTAAGAAAAGGTTGTCATTGGAACCTCAGATGATGAGCAAGGAATGCTGAAAAACAAAGGATTCTGTGGTTAAGAACTGGCGTCCCAGGTGGCACAGTGGTAAAGAATCTGCCTGCCAATGCAGGTGAGACAGGTTGGATCCCTGGGTCAGGAAGATCCCCTTGAGTAGGAAATAGTAACCTGCTCCAATATTCTTGCCTGGAAAATTTCATGGACAGAGGAGCCTGGCAGGCTACAATCCATGGGGTTGTGAACAGATGCTACTGAGCATGCACTGTGATTAACCAGATGGAGACCACACAAATAATTTGGGAGTGTCTTCATTCTTGTCCAGCAGTCTGAGTCTTACAACTTTGGCCTGTGAATAACCAGTATCTACATCTGTCTTTATTTTTTGGCTGCTCATGCAGAATGTAGGATCTTAGTTCCCTGACCAGGGACTGACCCACGCTCCCTGCAGTGGAAGTGTGGAGTCTTAACCATTGGACCACCAGGAAAGTCCCTCGCTGTCTTGTTTTTTTTAAATTGTTATTGTATATTGGAGTATAGATGATTTACAACTTTGTGTCAGTTTCAGGTGTACAGCAAAGTGATTCAGTTATACATACACACACAACCATTCTCTTTCAAATTCTTTTCCTATATAGATTACTTACAAGAATACTGAGGAGAGTTCTCTGTGTTATACGGTAGGTCCTTGTTGATTATTTATTTTATATATAAATATAAAATATATTATTTTATACATAGTAATAGTACATCTCTTTGTCTTTCAGACAATCAGTATCTGCATCTATTAACAACCTGTATTGGCACCTGTATTAATAAATCGCATTGGCACGCTTTTGTCTCAGGACTTTCTTTAAAGCTAAGACAGACCCAGGCAGTGAATTCCCCTGCAAGAGCAGCCCTCCACCAAAGATCGATGGGAAGAGGTGGATGAATTCCCCAGCTCCCTCGCCCCCTCCTTCCAGATTGCTCTGAGCTGTGAGTTCCATACAGGCTCCCAGAGAGGTTGAGCCCAGCTGCCCATCGAGGGTAACCTGCTCAACCCCTCATTCTTCCCTGTCTCCCCACCGTTGTCCCCCACCCACATTTCCTGGAGTCACTTTCCAGATGAACTACTTGGACCCGAATTCTTGTCTCAGGGTCAATGTAGGGGCACTCCAAACTAAGACAGGAGTATTCCCAGCTCTTTCCCAACTATTCCTAGGACAGAAAGTGAAAGTGCTAGTCGCTCAGTCGTGTTGGACTCTTTGTGACCCGATGGACTATAGCCTATCAGGCTCCTCTGTCCATGGGATTCTCCAGACAAGAACACTGGAGTGGGGAGCAGCCCGCCATTCCGTTCTCCAGGGGATCTTCCTGACGCAGGGATTGATCTCGGGTCTCCTGCCAGAGACACCATTCCTAGGACAGAGATGTGTCTATTAGATTGGGCTAACCTCCTCTTTCACCATCATCAAATGTACATCTAAACACATCGTATGTCCTGGGCAAAGCAATACATGAGGCCCTCCCTGCTTCGTGGGGCTGATGCAGGAGAAAAACAGTTTAATCAAAAAATGCACACAGAGATTGAATCCATTGGGGGTGTGATGCAGTCTTAGAGAGGGCAGGCAAAAACAACAGCTCTGAGGGTACACAGTAGGTAGTGTTAACTCATCTGGGACCCAGGGAGGTTCCCATTTCAAGCTGAGGATTCATGGATGAGCAGGTGGAATCTGATCAGTGGGGGAAGAACTTTCCAGGCTGAGGGAATGGCTGAGACAGAGAGCCTGGGGCAGGAAGGCAAATTCAAGGAAGGAAACGGTGCATGGTGGGGATTTGGGTGATGCCATGAAGCTGAAGTGTAGATGGGGGCCTCGCCAAGCAACCCCAAGGAAATTTTCATTCATTTAATTCTATTTTTTTTCTCTTCCTCTTCCAATTTTCATTTGCATTTCTCAAACTCCATCCTGTAGATCACCAGTCTATTGTACTTTCTTCTTTATCAGCAGGTAAAAGCCATTGTTAAGGGTGTGTGTGTGTGTGTGTGTGTGTGCACGCGTGTGTGGGCTCAGTTGCTCCGTCGTGTCCTACTCTTTGCAATCCCATGGACTGCAGCTCACCGGGTTCCTCTGTCCATGGGATTTTTCAGGCAAGAATACTATAGTGGGTTGCTATTTCCTCCTCCAGGGGATCTTCCCCACCCACGGATCAAATCCATGTCTCCTGAACTGGCAGGCGGATTCTTTACCACTGAGCCACCTGGACAAGCATTCCCTGAGTTTTCAGTCACTCACTTCACAAACATTAACTGAGCATCTACAATGTGCCAGGTCTTGGGGACACGAGTCATAGGAATCCCTATCTGTGTGTGGGAGGCTGAGAATAAACCCAGTAAATGTGCCAGATGTCAGGGCGATGAGTGCAAGGGAGCAAAGCAGTGCAGGGAAGAGGGTGTGCTGGCAAAGTGGGGCAGGATGAGGAGAGCGATGACACCCATTTCAATTAGTAAAGGCCAACTGCTCTTTCCCTCCTGGCTGGGTAGTAGTTCAGTGTTAAGGATGTTCAGACCAGCATCACCCAGTAGAACTTCAAGAAGAGCCGTATGTTAGACACAGAGAACAGACTGGTGGTTGCCAACGGGGGCGCGTTGGGGAAGGATGGAGTGGGAGATTGGGGTTAGCAGATGTAAGCTTTTATATATAGAATGAATAAACACTCTCTGTATAGCACAGAGAACTCTTCAATATCCTATGATAAACCATAATGAAAAAGCATATAAAAAAGAGAATTATATATATGTATAAATGAATCACTTTGCTGTACAGCAGAAATTAACACAACATTGTAAATCAATTATATTTCAATAAGAAAAGAAAAAAGGAAAAAAAAGGAAGAGCCATGTGTGAAATTTAAAATTTGCCAATAGCTACATTAAAAGTCCAAAGAAACAGATGATTAATTTTAATAATATAGTTTATTCAACCAGGTATATCTGAAGTATTGGGCTTCCCAGGTGGCTTAGTGGTAAAGATTTGCCTGCCAAGCAGAAGACGTGGGTTCAGTCCTGGGGTCAGGAAGACCCCCTGGAAAAGGAAATGGCAATCCAATCCAGTATTCTTGCCTGGGAAATCCCATGGACAGAGGAGCCTGGTAGGCTATAGCCCATGGGGTCATAAAGAGTCGGACACAACTTAGTGACTAAACAACAACATCTGAAGTATTATCATTTAAATAGGCAATCACTATGAAAGATTACTCATAAGACATTTTATATATTCTTTCCTTTAGACTAAGTCTTTGAAATCTGGTTAGCATATTCTATACTTATGGTACATCTCAACTCAGGTGTATGATGGCCATGCTTGGCCAGTGCTGAGTGTACCATGTAGGTCAGGTCCAGAGAAAGAGTCAGTGGGGAAGAGATGTGAAGTGAGTCACAGGAATGTCAGAGGAAAACTCTAGGCAGAAAGACAGCCAGTGCAAAGGTCCTGAGGCAGGACCATGCCTGGTACACTTGAGGAATGGCAAGGAGGCCACACAACTGAGTGAACCATGGTGACAGCGGGAGGCGATGAGGGCAGGGAGGAGATGGGGCAGTGTGCAGGAGTTTGTGGGCCATGGTGAGGACTTGGACTTTTGTTCTGAGTGAAGCAGGAGCCAAGGAGGGTTCTGAGCATTGCAGAGACATGATCTGACTTACATATTAAAATAAGATCCCTCTGGGGGTCAAGACCAGAAACTGGGAGATTAGAAGGGGGCGGAGATGACCACAGTGGTCCACGTGAGAGACGATGGGTTTAGATCTAGCTGTGCTGGACACAAGGATAACACTGAGATGAACTCAGCCTTGCCCTTAGATGACCATACAAGTAAGTGGATGACAGATTCAAGTACAAGTCCTTCTGGCCCCAAGGCTGTCGGAGGCAAGAAGGAAGAGGAAATGAATACAGACAGCGTGGGGGACAGCGTGATTGTGGAGCCCAAGGCTGAAAATACAGCAAAGCACAAGATCTTACAAAATCTTAGACCTGGAGTTAAACCCTGACCCTGCATCTTCTCATTACCTAGCCTTTGCTCTAACTTCTCTGAGCCTCTGAAATGCAGCTAATCTGACTTCCTTCCTGCCCAGTGCAAACCTAGTGGGCACCCAAGATGGACTATCTCCTAACCCCCTCCCTGGAAGGATGACAAGGAAGTAGGAGCAGAATGGGAGCGGGGAGAGGCTTCTCAGACTGAGAATGCCCTACAGAGGCAGAAAACTTCCTTTAGGAAACATGATGGCGGGGGTGGGGGTGGGGGGAAATCGAGGTGGGCTGGACCACTGGAGGCTGTGAACTGGAGGCAGAGGAGGTGGGTCCTGCTGTGTGGACAGTAGGAGTCATGTGAGGTTTCGGAACAGGGGAGGGATGTGATTAGGGTTGGCGTTAGGAAGACAAGCCTGACAGCTGAAAGGACAGATTGGTGGTGATGGAGGCAAGAGTTAGGAGACAGCCGCAAGAGCAGACCAGTGTAATGAGGACTAGAACTAGGACAAAGGCAGTGGGAGTACAAAGGAGGCCCCAATTTATATATAGCTGCCATAGATTGCTGTGCTCACCAAGGGCTCACCAAGCACTCCCTGCATCCCAGCCATCATTAGGAGGAGTCCCATTTTACAGACGAGGAAACTGAAGCCTGGAGAAGTTACTAAGGCATGGAGGTCCATACCACCAAGTGAGAACATGAACCCAGGACCCCAGGACTCCAGAACCCCAGTTTTCCACCTCACATGGCTTGCTGGATGGGGCAGGGGCAGTGGTGGGAAAGAAAAGGAAGGGAAGAATGCCTTTCTGGTTATAAATGGACCACCAAGTGATGATCACTCATTTATTTACATGGCTTTGTTGAGTTCCTGCTATGTACCAGCCGCTCAGGTAGGACCTGAGGATGCCACCATGAACAAAGTGACAATGGATCCCTTTGGGACAATGGGACTATACATGGAGTGTCGTGCTATGGAAAACAATATGGCGGCCACCAGTGCTTCCAATGGAACGATGGAATGTGTGGTGGGAAAGAGGAATTAAGACTAGGCTACCTGAAGGATGGAGTTATCAACTGAGATGGGGAAGATGAAGGAAGGGGGAGGTTTGAAGGAAGATCAAGAGCTGGGTTGTGAGATTGTGACTGACATATACACACTACTATGTATAAAACAGATAACTATTGAGAAACTACTGTATAGAACAGAGAACTCTACTCAAAGTTCTGTGGTGACAAAGTGGGGAGATATATATATATATATGCATATAGCTGATTCACTTTGCTGTACAGCAGAAATCAACACAACACTGTAAAGAAATTAAACTCCAATATAAAAGTAGGGAAAGAGCTGGGTTGTGGACACACTGAGTTTGGGAAGCCAGTTTTCTGTAACTCGTTCATTAAAACCTTCCAGAGGCTATCACCAGGCTTAGAATAAAATTTGGATTATACCATGACCACAAGATCTTGCCTGACTTGATTTCCCTGACCACCCTTTCTATACTCCAGCCACTTTGGCTTTCTGTTCTTCCAACGGGAAAATCTCCTTTCTACCCCGGAATCATATGACAGCCATCTCTTTTCCTGCTAACACTTGCTCCACGCCTTCAACTCTCTCCCTGCTTTGCCTAGTTGGCCCTCTTCAAATCTTTCAGGCTGCAGCTCAAACTTTTCTTCTCAGAGAGGATTTCCCTGTCCCCCTCTAGATAAAGAAAACTCTCTGGGATTATATGTTTATTAAATTGCATTTATTCTTTTGGGCTTCCCAGGTGGTTCAGTGGTAGAGAATCCACCTGCCAAGCAGGAGACACAATTTTGATCCCTGGGTCGGGAAGATCCCCTAGAGAGGGAAATGGCAACCCACTCCAGTATTCTTGCCTGGGAAATCCCATGAACAGAGGAGCCTGGTGGGCTATAGTCCATGGGGTCACAAAAGAATTGGACACAACTTAGCACCTAAACAACAACATATAAATGTTTGCTATCATCATCAGTTACATTTTTATTACTTGTCCCTAAGTTATACCAGAATTGACTGATGAAGGAACCAACATTCATTAAGTTCATTTTCTTTGCCAGGTTATATGCTTGTGGCTTTAAATACTGAGGTCTCATTGTATGCCTCAGTATCTTTACCAGATGAGTGTTCTACACTCAGTTAATTGACAGGGGAACTGAGACTCTGAGGGGTTAACTACTTGCCCACAATCACACAGCTAACATGTGGTATCTGTGACCCGAGTCTGGCTTTGCTGCCTCCACTGTGCTGCCCCTGGTTAATTCCCCCACTTGACTTACCCTCTCCCAGGATCTCAGCCAAGCTTATGTCTCCATTAACCTAAGTGTAGGAAGGATCTAGATTTTTCTCTAGCTGCGTGGAAGTCAGAATGTCAATAAATATTTGCAGAGGAGCAACTACTTTGTGCCAGGTGGATGAGGAGGGGAACATGTGCAGAGGCCCTGGGGCTGGAGAGAACTTATGGTGAAGAGTGGGGTTACCAGATGAGGGGGAGGGCCAGAGGACAGGAGAATGAGAAGAAGATATCAGTGTGGCTAGAAAACAGGGGAGAGGATGGAGGCCTCACTGACCTCACCCACCTGACTTTATTTAGAGGAAGCATCTGCCCACACTATTCACAAGGGCCAAGACATAGAAGCAACCTTATTAAATGTCCATCGACAGATGTACGGATAAAGGCGATGTGGTCCATATATACAATGGACTATTATTCAGTCATAAAAAAGAATGAAATAATTCCATTGGCAGAAACATGGATGAACCTAGAGATTATCATATTAAGTGAATTAAGCCAGAAAGACAAATATCATATTTCGTTATATGTGGAATCTAAAAAAATGATACAAATGAACTTATTTATAAAACAGAAATTGACCCACCAGTATAGAAAACAAACATGATTACCAAAGGGGAAAGGGGGGGAGGGATAAATTAGGAATTTGAGATTAACATATACACACTACTATACATAGAATAGATAACCAACAAGGGCCTCCTGTGTAGCACAAGGGACTATACTCAGTATTTTGTAATAACCTCTAAGTGAAAAGAATCTGAAAAAGAATATACATACATACATATATATATATATATGTATGACTGAATCACCTTGCTGTATACTTGAAACTAACACAACATTGTGAATCAACTATACTTATATAAAATCTTTAAAAACTTGACATACAGAACAAACATATGGATATCAAGGAGGGAAGTGAGTTGGAATGGATTGGGAGACTGGGATTGACATGTATACTGTGTATAAAATAGATAACTAATGTGCGTGCATGCTAAGTCGCTTCAGTTATGTCTGACTCTTTGCAACCCTATGGACTGTAGCCCACCAGGCTCCTCTGTCCGTGGAATTCTCTAGGCAAGAATACTGGAGTGGGTTGCCATGCCCTTCTCCAGGGGATTTTCCTTACCCAGAATTAAACCCACCTCTCTTATGTCTCCTGCATTGGCAGGCGAGTTCTTTACTGCTAGCACCACCTGGGAAGCCCAGCTAATGAGAACCTACTGTATAGCACAGGGAACTCTACTCAATGCTTATGTGGTGACCTAAATGAAAAGGAAATCCAGGGAAGAGGGGATATATGTATATGTATATGTATAGCTGATTCACTCTGCTGGACAGCAGAAACTGACATAACATTGCAAAGCGACTATACGCCAATAAAAAAGAAAAACCCATGCAGATAAAAGATAATATTAAAATAAACAGACCTCCTTTATACAAACATAAATTAAAGAAGCATCTGCCCCCACAGATCCAGTCCAATCCTTCTGAGATAAATATTCAGAGCATAACTGCTTCCCATGCAGTCTATATTCTTGCTATTGGTAGATTTTGCAAATCTTCTTCAAGTTTATTCTTGTATCACCTGGCTTTTAGCTTCTCTTGAAAAAACTATTTCTAAAATTCCTTTTCTAAACCCTCAAATGCAGAGTCAAGATTTGGTCTGTGCAATGCACCTTTCTTGTTCACTCGTTTATTCATTCATCCCTTTCATCCCCACATTCTACTTTCATTCCCCCCCCACCCCCCCCCAGAGAAAACGGATACGTTTAATTTGGTTTTATTGGAGTGCATTCTTGTAAACCATGCGCTTTATTTTGAACGCATGCATTTTAAGTTTACATCAATGGCAACTGTCAGGACTATTCTCTTGTTTTCTATTTTCACCCAGAACCGCAGACGTGCAGTTTGGGGTTCTCGCTGGGCCCGGGGGCTGCCGAAGTGCGCCCGTCACATCCCACCTGCCCATCCCCCAGGCACAGACACCAGGTGGCCTTCAGCTCATCCTTCACAGATGGTGTCGGACCGGAAAACCTCATACCCGCTCCTTATAAAACCAATAAAAGTCTCACGGAGACTTACGTGCCTGGGAGCATAACTGCCCCTGGGTCTGGACTTAAATGGACCAATCACCGTTGATCACTCTCCGCCGTGGCCGCTCAGGCCACGCCCCCATGAGGGGGAGGAGCTTCCCCTGTCACCACAACGGGCTGACCCTTCCCTTACCCACCTTTCTAGTTTTTTCCACTCTAAGAGGCATACAGAGACACCCACTGTTTTCATTTTCATCTTTCTGATTACAAGTGGTTTTGAATACCATGTCATCTACTGATTAGCTTTTCAGACTTTTACTCCCTAAACTGTCTGATCACATTTTTGGCCTGCTTTCCTCTTGGGGTTGCTGGGCTATTTTTGCTTTTCGTTATTATTATTATTTGTATTTTTATTGAAGTTGAGTTGATTCACAATGTTGTGTTAATTTCCGCTGTAGAGCAAAGTGATTCAGTTAAACATAAATATATACATTCTTTTCTGTATTCTTTTCCATTTTGGTTTTTTTACAGGCTATTAAATATAGTTCCCTGTGCTCTACAGTAGGACCTTGCCCTTTATCCAGTCTATGTATAATAGTTTGCATCTTCTGGTCCCAATCCAACCCTCCCCTGCCCACCCCTCCTTAGCAGGCAGGGTTGCTGTGTTATTGTTGTTGACAATTCCCTGCTATGGGCTTCCCAGGTGGCTCAGAGGTAAAGAATCTGCCTGCCAATGCAGGAGACCGGGTTGGATTCCTGGGTTGAGAAGATCCCCTGGAAAACAAATGGCAACCCACTCCAGTATTCTTGCCTGGGAAATCCCATGAACAGAGAAGCCTGATGGGCTGCAGTCCATGGGGTCACAAAAGAGTCGTAACTTAGTGACTAAACAACATTTCCCTCCTATAGTCTTGATCGGTGCTGGCCAGTATGGTAGCCACTGGCTGCATGTGGCTATTGAGCTCTTGAAATGTGAACATTGTGACTAAGGAACTGAGTTTTAAATTGTATTTACTTTCAATTCATTTCCATTAAAAATAGTCACATGTCATAGAGAACAGATTTGTGACTGCCTAGGGGGAGTGGGGATAGGGAGGGATGGATAAGAAGTTTGGGACTAGCAAGTGCAAACTATTGTATATAGAATGGATAAACAAGGTCCTACTGTATAGCACATGGAACTATACTCACTATCCTGTAATAAAACATAACGGAAAAGAAAAATTTTTTTTAAATAGTTGCATGTGCCTAGGGACTATCATACCGAACAGCTGTTAGCTGTTAATCGCTGATTGCTTTTTTCCTATCATCCTATGCACTATTTACAAACACTACTTTAGTTCTTACCACATGTCAGGTTTTGTTTTGTTTTGTTTTCTTGAGGGAGAGACTCAATTTTATTTTACTTTTAAATTCATAAAACAAGCATTACATTTTATCAGATGTTTTTGGGGGAAAGCAGTATAAAATATATCACCGAGATAACCTTTATTCTGTAATCATTTATATGGACTATTTTCTTAAGCCTTAATTGAACTTGTTACAATACTGCTTCTCCTTTATGGCCGCAAGGGATGTAGGATCTTAGTTCCCTGGTCCCACCTCCCTGGTGGCTCGAACCCACACCCCCTGCATTGGAAGACTAAGTCTCAACCACTGGACCATCAGGGAAGTCCCTATTCTGTAATCATTTAAAAGACTACAAAAATACTTTATTTAAATATGGCTCTGACAGAATCATCTTAAAACAATCTAATTTTTAAAAACTAAGCATATACATTTAGGGTCAAAATAACCTTAATTACAATTTATTTGAAACAACCCAATCAAAAAGTGGGCAGAAGACCTAAACAGACATTTCTCCAAAGAAGAGATATAGATGGCTAATAAACATATGAAAAGATGCTCAATATCGCTCATTATTAGAGAAAAGCAAATCAAAACTACAATGAGGTATCATCTCACACAGGTCAGAATGGCCATCATCAAAAAGTCTACAAGCAATAAATACTGGAGAGGGTGTGGAGAAAAGGGAACCCTCTTACACTGTTGGTGGGAATGCAAACTGATAGGACCACTATGGAGAACAGTGTGGAGATTCCTTAAAACACTAGGAATAAAACTACCATATGACCCAGCAATCCCACTACTAGGCATGTACCCTGAGGAAATCTGAATTGAAAAAGACACATGTATCCCAGTGTTCACTGCAGCAATATTTACAACAACCAGGACATGGAAGCAACCTAGATATCCACTGGCAGATGAATAGATAAGGAAGTTGTTGTACATAGATACAATGGAATATTACTCAGTTATAAAAAGGAACACATTTGAGTCAGTTCTAATGAGGTAGATGAACCTAGAGCCTGTTATCCAAAGTGAAGTAAGTCAGAAAGAGAAAGACAAATATCATATATTAATGCATATATATGGAATCTAGATGGTACTGATGATCCTACGTGCAGGGCAGCAAAGGCGACACAGACACAAAGAAGAGACTTTCGGACGCAGTTGGGGAAGGGGGGGGGATGATTTGAGAGAATAGCATTGAAACATAAACATGACCATATGTAAAATAGATTGCCAGTGGGAGTTTGATGTATATGATTCAGGAAGCCCAAAGCCAGTGCTCTGTGACAACCTGGAAAGATGGGGTGGGGAGGGAGGTGGGTTCAGC